>NC_088602.1:43633899-43954315 GCF_036013475.1 Columba livia | reverse complement strand
ATAGTGAGATTCCCTTCCACTAACTTACAGTATGGCATACACTGAAATAGGTTAAGTGTACACAGCTACAGCTATAATAATTCTGTAATGAGGTATAAAGCAAGCATGAAAATCTGCAATGAATATTTTGATTTCATCATGCCCCAAAAGCAAATTAGTACTGAGTGCCAGCCAATCATGCCATCTACTGATAATATTCCAACTGCATCAACTAACAAGCTAAAGACATGATACATGGCAAAGGACCAGCAGGATGGCGGTAATTTCTGCATTGGATGTGTGCATTTTGTTCTGTTGTGAGATAGCATGATATATGTATTTTTTTAATAGAAACAAATAATATTATTGTAAAAATCTGTTTGCCAATTGATTCTTGCAGAAGACATTGGAAAAGATTTTACTGTACAATCATGGATAGCAGAGACAGGTGCTCACACAAAAAGGCATATTAGATGTAAAAAAAGAAACATTTCAGTGAAATATTTGTGACAGTTTTCTACTCTTGCTTTTTGACTAGGTTTGTAAAATGTGGGAAAGACAATGCAGAGTAGTGGCTGCAGTATTAGCTAAAAATGCCAGAAGTATCTGTATTGTAATCCCGGCCTCCTACTGAGTAACAGCAGTCAAGGTTTGCTTCTCTGACAAACATATGAAAAAATGAAAACTTTGGTATTATTTTTTTGTTTTCTAAGTAACAACCAAACAACAGGATTTTGAATGTAATCTTGTAAATGGTATTGTGTAACAGTGCTTATCTGAATCAAAGTCTCCCTATTTTATTCTTTTTTTGTAAATAGCCTAGTACATATCTTACATGAACCTTGGCTATGAACAGCATTTCTATGTATTGCAATAACCAAAACAATTTAGTGATGGCCTGTTTTCCAGGTATGCAGTATTACTTGACAAAGTGCACCAGTCAAAAGGTGTCCCTGTCCTTAAAAATTCAATCTTAATACATCAGTGTTGGATGGAATTGTACTGGGAATTAAATACTCATTAATGAAGTTAGAACCCAGAATATTCTTCTCTTTCTTTACCTTCAACCTTTGTATCGGCACCAGTAAACTAAACAGGTTTGGGGCCCGGGCTTTGGCATTTTCCAGAATCACCCATCTTGTCCAAGGAGTGCAAACAAGGAACCATCCTTATCAGTCTCTAATGATAGCTGGGCAGAGTTCTGCATAAGCCGAGGGCTCTTCTCAGAGACAAGGCAATTTTGTTTGTAGCCAAAGGTATTTTAGATGTATAGATGTATAGATGCAAAGAGCAGCATGCCTCTTGCCTGCAGGGCCAAAGAATTGGTCCTGTGATATGTTATTTACTTTTATGTATGCAATCACAGGCATTTCTCTTGACTGCTGATAGCAGAAGGGGAATAATTGCAAGACACAGCTCTTGCATGGGCATAGTTGGCTATTGCATTGATCTCTTGACTGGCTGCTGTCAGGTTGAAGCGACTTGAAGGCCAAGATCCCTCTTAAGTACCAACATATGCATCTGCACCTGACCTAGTTGTCCTAGCTGCTTTTGTACTCAGTGAAGAGCAATAGGTATTTTTAATGGTGTAAGTTACTTATTTCAGCATGTCAGGCCCTTTTTCTTTCTGTTGATTGTACAGCCAGCTTGCTCAGATACAGCTGCAAATGTCCAGGTAAAACAAAACTTAGGTTTACTCACTCTCACGACTCCCTAAGTCCTCGGGCTAAAGCAGCTGAACTGCTTTTCAGGCAAGATGTGATTATCCAAAGTACCCGTGCAGAGATGGATTCAAGAAGGCCAAGACTTCAGTTCCTTCCCCCATAATTAGTCCCTAATGTGGTATATGTACCACAGGTCACTTGGTGTGCTGGGGGACCCCCTCCAACCTGGTTGTACTAGCATTTGGCTGGGGCCATATTGCATACAATTGTTATCTAGCAACAAATCCACCCAAAGAAGGGCCCAGCAAATGTGCAACATTACTCTGGAGAGTCCAGAAAATCTGCTGAGCTGGGACACTGTGTGAATACTTGGCTTCCTTTAGGTGTTATGAGGTGTAAGAACCTGTTCCTCCATTGGTCCCGATAGCACGAGCTTCTTTGCCCCTATGTAAATAATGGAATAACTGGTTTCATCTCTCTCAGTTTGGAGTATGTATCAGTGTTCTCTATTCAGTCAATTAAATTATGTGACCAATTGTAGCACACTATTAAATATTAAGAGAAAGGGAAATTAAGTAACACTTCACCCTTCTTAATAATTTATTAGCCCACCTAACCTTAATGACGAATTTGAGTAGGATGCAATGTGTTAGGCAGATTTAATGCAGAGCAGGATTTACCCTCGGCTGCTGCGAAAGCAAGTCAGTGCTAATCAGACGTGGGCAGGGTGGGGCAGATGATGTGAGCCCTTCATGGCCAGGAGAAACTCATCTAGAAAGGGAGCTAAGGCAGTTCCAGCCTGATTCTTTTTAATGTCACAGTTCATTTGCAGAACCATAACTGGAATCAAGAATTAAAAAGCCTTGTATAAAAGTCAGTAACATTAAACCTTTAAGACTCATGTTTCATGTGTCATAAAAAGTCTATGAAAGGATTTTATATTCTGTACAGTGTTTTAGCACTTTCAATCATTTTTTTTCCAACATAACTTTTGTGAACACTTTTATAGCCTCTAAATGAAAAACTAAACTATGTGTCATTCAAAAAAAGGTTTTATGGATCACAGAATTTAATATAAGTTCTGCACCATAACAAGGAACTGATAAACTTATATTAGAATTAATTTAAAATGCTAGAAACTGTTTTAGAAGATCGTGCATCAAACATTGTGGTAAACAACACTAGTGAGTGGAAAAAATTGTTGTATACACACACTCTTTGACAGTGAACTGTAATGACTTAAAATAACAGAAATGTTAGTAGCTTAAAATTATCTTTATGTCATGTAGATTAAAATCACAAATTTTCATGTAAATGAAAGTCTTTTCCATAAGTGGAATGGAATCAACTAAAAAAAATCATCAAATGTACATGATAATAAAAACCAAGTTGAAACTGTGTCAAAGAATATACAATATGATATAAGGTCTAATTGTTCTCCAAGGAAAAGACTGTTACTCCCCAGTGTCATTAACACTTATGAATTAAGGCTTCTTTATTAAATGGCAAAATTAAAATTATATTCTTCAGGTGCTAACCCTATATTATACATCTGTTTTACACTAATGAGGAATATCTTCTTTCTTTAACACATGATGGTTAAATGCTGATATCAAAGAAAGAAGGTATCATAGGAAACACATATAAAAGTAGAAATTTGCACATTTCATCCCCTGTAAAATGCTGCACAGACTTAAACAGTAATTTTCCAAAGACTTTTGCGAGGTAGGAAAGTATAATCTACCCAATATACAGACTGTGAAATCTCATTGATTTTCCCTGTTCCTCATGCTGTTTCTGTTCAGGCCTACCTGTTCTTGCTGCAAGAGGGCCAAAGGGACCTCTCTTCTATGCTTTCTGTTCAGAGGGGCTTTCTCTTCTGGGACTATTTTTCTGCCATTCGCCATGACTATAACTCCATAGAACCAGACCAGTAATATAAACTGTAACAATACATTACAAGTGACAACAAAGAAGTGCATAAAATTAACCCTCCCCTGAATTCCTCCTAGCTTCAGCTGTTCGAGAGCTAGTCATCGGGGCTTTGCTTGTGGTTAATAAGGAAGCTGTTGCTCATTAGGGCTGAAACCGAGCCTGTTCATTCGCCATTCCCTCCTGTGGTATGGAGTTCTGGATGTTCCCAGCAGCAGACAGTCTTTTTGGAGGCCATTTTTTGTAAGTGATAAACAGTTTGGTGTTAGCTAACTAGATGTTACCAAAGAAATAGGAAGTGTACAAGTCACCTTAATATTCTGTTATCCAAACGTATATACCTACATTGCAGGCATCTGTACATAAGCTAGGTGTTTAAGCTCACAGTATAGTCAGTTGCCATATTCATACCCCATGATACATGCCCAGCTCTGTTTCAGGTGAGGCTTTCTGAAGCAGCAGCATGAGATTCACTGGGATGTTCCAAAATGACCCAGGTGGCACTAGATGCTGCCACATATGCCATTGATTCAAGCCATAAACCTTGCTGTTGACTGTGATTGGAACTTGAATACCTAGCTCTCAAGTAGATACCTATGTGGGATGTGATAAAATTTAAATGAGTGAATCTGAAGCAAAATCCCACTCAATGCTAACCTGTGTCAGTGGGAGGAAGATCAGCCATACAAGGAGGACCATACTAGAAGACCAGGAACATGTGCCGTACTGTTAGCACTGCATGATGGTGATCATAGTACAATGACAAACAATTTATTGACTTAATATGAAGTTTCCTTTATTTAAGTGTTAAAACATTATTGGTGGTGTTTCCTGTGGTTTGATACATCTTTTCTTGTACTGACAAGATCTGCCCCATTCCTGAATTTCCTTTTGCTATCTTTGAGAAGGTCAGGGACACTACCTATTTTTTATTATTTCTATAAAGTACAGTTTGGTGATTTTGCCACTCACATAACTTGTAACTGGTTCACTGCCTTCACATTTCGAACACAGGGATGGTAGGCACAAATTGGTTGAGAGAAGAAAGCAGTGAGTATATGTACTGCTTGTCCTTGGCTTTGCTGTCTACCTCGGCAGACTGTGAAGAGGCAGTAAATTAGCTCACATATTATCTTTGTCAAACTTTGCCAGGGAGCCACACACTTTCTTGTGCTTGTTCTATCCTTTTTGATCCTGTGGTGCACCCAAGGAGTCTCAGGTCCAGTCATCACAACATGCGAATTCTGATGTATATTTCACATTTTTGTCCATTTCACATTCATATTAATATAGCTAGGAGTTATTTCTGCTAAGGAAATACCTAACCACTCAGTACTTCTTACATTAAACATTTAAGCATGTGCTTAAACTGAAACATATGTCTACGGCTTTCCTGCTCAGTGAGGTATTTAAACACACGTTTAACTTTTGGGCCTAAAGAGTGCTCTGAAAGGCTTTATTGAATTAGTGCCTAAATGAACTGGTTTGCTAGTTATAGGTTCTTGTTTTGTTTACTCCACATCAATAGCAATAATTTCAATTTGCCATGTGCCTAGCTTCTGCTAGCTAGTTTTAATTCACAGGCATTTCATTAGATGTGAGTTGACTTTAAAAGAAATAGCCTTGTGGCTTTGTGAATCTTCTAGGGAATTTAAGCAACAGGCTCATTGACAATGTGTTACTTCCCTCAAAAGTCAACCTTTCAACTTGTATAACTATGCCTAACGTTAGCAATACTTTCAAAATTACTTGTACACACATCAGCTTCCCTACATGTTTTGACAAATGACATATTTCCTTTGGTGCTTCTTTGTGGGTAACAGTGTGTGAGGATATGGTAGTGGCAAAATTTATTACAGTTATTTTGTAGTTGATATTAAAGAGCATGATGTATTATATCAGGTGTCTGACCTTTAAAGATCTTAAGACCCAATTCATTACAACATAAAATTTACATATTATTCAACATTCTACAGTCCTTTTATGAAGAAGTCATGACACATGCGGACATGAGATTTAAGGCACACAACTATCCCTGCACATTGAAGACATAGAGATTGAAGACAATGTGAAATAAAAAATATTGTAGTTTGGAAAAGATTCACTTTTTTAACCCACAAAATTGATTACTCTGGCTACACCTTTTTGTACAAAATCTTAGGAAAAATAAATGGAGCACACAGAGGCAATGCTGTATTGGATATGAGCTGTATTCCTGTGTCTTTTGTAAATCCTGACATGACCTACCTGTCTCTGTTTTTGCATTTGATGAAGGTTTCCATATGAAGAGTCAGCCTGGGGAACTTCATCAGTGAGAAACTGGTGAGTTTTTCTGTGCATTGTGTTGGCACATACTCAGCCAGAGCCCACTCTGAACACGGCAGCAGCTTTCCTACCTCCCGTTATTCTGATTTCAGTGATGTGAACACACACTCTTTGCCACAGGAGGTAGCAGCAGCTGCAAGCTACCACTTTCTGGAGCTGCTACACCTCGGGTGTGTAGCTGATGTTGTGCACCTGGTCGTTGTGCAGTCAGTTGTGGATATCTGGAGATGCACCAGGTGTTCAGACCAGCATAACTGAGCTTATTTTTATGCTACATCTGTGCCAGTTCTTTAAGATCTGTTGTTGGAGAGCACCGTATCATTTTATACCAGTAAAAGTACAAAGGCAACATATGGAGTTGGCTGAGACACTTGATACAGCACCTGTAAATTGTCCAAGCTGCAAAATCCACATAGAGGAGGGGTAATGACAAATAAGCAGTACACATTTACTTTTGTTTGAAGTTGGATAGCTCTTTCATTCTAGGCATTCAGGTGTAATCTCTTCTCAAGGCTGTTCTGGCTTCTTTACTGATTTTTGTGACTTTGATGGCATTTATGGCATCTTGGGTCAGCCTTCTTCACAGCACCAGAATTTATTGACAGATTTCAGTGTTGTGTCAACATCATAGGTTCGACATGGTTTTCACTCGAAGAAGGCTGGGTCAAGCAGTATATTTTGTTATTCCAAGGGTCAGACTCCAGGTGTGGAGTAAGATCCGGATGCCTAGATTTAGGTAGGCAGAGCTTCTTTCTGGAGCTCTTTAAAACCATCTGTTTTTCTCCATTAGTCAGGCAGAGAACATAGGAGCATACAATAGAAACAACTTACTAAACTCCCCAAAATTTGGATTCAAGCTCAGCCGTGTTGTGGACTATCTTACCTAAGGGTTACTAGCCATGTAGCCTTTAACAAAGAGTTGGACCTGGGCTTTGAATTTGAACATGTTATCTATGGGTTGAAAATTCCACCCTCTGTTATGATGCAGAATGTGGGTTCCTTTATTACTCTCACAAAACGTGACAATACAGGCAGTAATGTGCATAAGAGATGACAAGGAGGACTGAGACAAGGACATGTCCTGCTTGAGTTAAGCAGGGATTTACTTGCAAAACCAATGTTGAAAGAATGTGACTACTTTCAGAAGCTATACAGACTCATATAAGGCTGGGATTATGGCTTAATTTACCCCTACTGGACTATTTTTATTGATATGCTACATATATGTAACTTTTGCTGTACGTAGTGAACCTGGGCACTGGGTGTCTATCAGATTTTTGTGAAGGATACTGCTGTCTATTTATTTTCCTACAGAAAATAAAGTCATTCTGGGAAGGATTTATTTTACCTTAAGTTAGCCTTCTGAATGCTGGGTGTTTATTCTAAACTAGTCTGAATTCTGTCTGTAGTCAGTGGGAAAAGATGGGCACCTACTCTCCCATCCTATTTATCCTGACAGAGTTTTACTGATTCAGTCAATCATCTCCCTATTGTCAATGGAGAGGCATGGTGACCAGCTCAGGGCTAACTTCTAGGTGGTTCGAGTTCAATGAAATAATCCCATGCACAGAGGCCAATATAAGAGACTGCAAAAAAAAAAAAAAAAGGAAAAGAAGGTGTCATGGTTAAGGGAGCTGAATGCAACCATAGGGAATTCCACTCTATCTGCACATCTGTCAGGGAATTCCTGTGGGATGCTTGGCAAGTCACTGAACAGGTGGTCAATAATTGTGTGTTTCTTGTGTTATGAGTGTCTAGAGTCTGATTTACAGAAGCAATAAGCACTCACAACTGAAATTGAAGTAAATTGTAATTTTATTGTAGAATGCTACATGCTCATAAATACTTGGTCCTGTTGTTCTTAAACTGAACATCCCAAACTGGTGAGTACTTTGGGCCCCACATTCTTTGTGCCATTATTCCCAACTGTAAAATGGGAGTAATAAAACTCATCTCCCAGAGGTTTTACGAAAGTGTACTCACTACTATCTAGGAAATATATAGGAAAGTTTTACAAAGAAGCCCTTAGGGAAATTAATAATTCTGTGTTCAGAGCAGGATTTGAATGGTGTGCAGCAAGACCTTGGGCCATGCTCTGAATAGTGGTGAGGCAACAATATTGAATATCTGTTTGTTAACTGAGCATTAGTCTTAACATGAATAGAATGAAGCAAAGGGAAAAAAATAGGATGTGATGATGCCAATTTAAAGACTTGTTAAAATACAGGTACAGGGGCAAATGAAAATTCTCAGAGGTTAACTTAATTTTGATGTTTAATAGTTTTTGAGTGGCTGACTTTTGTAAAGTTCTTTCACCACATTTTGGTTTATTTCTAATACAATAAACTGAAAAAAAATCTCACCCAGAAATGTCATCTTATGTGTGTAAACAGCCATTGATAGTGCTTTCTGGATGGTGGACATCGAGCACATAAACATTAGCCACTTGAGTTAAGGAGTAGGAATACTAGATTATTGTGTTCATCTTGTTAGCTCAGCCAGTTCATCCTCTTCACTGAGTACATCAAGAGTTATGTGGGGCATACAAATACAGATGGTTTCACAACGTGTGTGTCTGGTTGGGGCAATGCAGTGGATTTTGTAGATATTGGCTCTGAACAGAACTAAGAGTATTGAGTTTCCTTCTACTCTCTAGAAGGACTGTACGATGGGTACAAACTGTGCATTGTCTTCACCCCTAGTCTGGGTTTATATTACCCTCTTCCTCCAAGCTGCACTTTTCTGCATAATTTTAACACCAGTTCCACATCCAGTTCCCCATTTTCTCAACAATTCATGCTCAGCCTCTTACCCTCAGGCTTTTTGGCAACAGATTGAGTGAATTCCATTTTCCCACCATTCAGCTTCTTGTCCAAACTCTTCTCCTAAAGTGCCTGCCCATCATCCTTATCTCCAGCCCCACTCAGTCCCCCTCCCAGTATCTTTTTACATAGTCCTTATCCCAGTTGTCTCCTTGTTTCCTTGTTTCCAACAGACTTACACGGGTACAGCTGCAGTGTAGATACCTACATTTAGATAACCTGAAAACCAATTCCAGTTGCAAGGAAAGCCCTTTTCAGTTGTGATGGGGCACATCTGGCATGGAGAGAATCTCTCAGGAATTTATCTGAGAAGTTTTAGTCTCTTATAAGCATTTTTGACATAGTTTCAGAGATTTGAGATTCATTCAAATTTGAGGTAGGCTTACCAAGAGTGAAAGTTTGGGCTCAAATGGTAAACTGGAGCTTTGTAAAAACCCCCAGAAATGTCTGCTGGGGATTATGCTTGCAACAATCCTCCCTCCACCCTGCTGCAAACCTGCTATACCATGTCCCTGTAGGCTGTGCCTTACAGACCCAAACAACAGCCTCAGTCTGCAACAGGCACTGAGAACAGCCCCACACAGTTCCCCCACCCAGTGCAGAAATGGATTTCTATTGTTCTTTAAGTACATCTTTGTCATATGCCAAAGGTGATGAGTTTTCCCACAGCCCCCCAGAGTTGTGCTTCTACATGTGGAGAATGCAAGCTGAAAGAGGAAGGGATAAAGCACAGCAGTGGCAACAAGAAGCTTGGCATCAAAATTTTCACCCTAAAAAAGTAACTTTGTTCTTACCAGCAAAAGTATCTTGAATGAAGAAGTTCTGGGTAACCTCCTTAAGAGATAGTGCCACCATGCCACCTAAAAGGTCCTCATCTCCTCAGGGAGTTGTGCTCGTTCAATACTTTTAAATTTGTTTTAGATCCTTCAATGAAAGATGCTAAGTATGTTTTATGTGAATAATCAATCTTTGTTTAAAAATATGGACATTAACCCTAGGTATGATCCTAAAGGCATATGCTCTCTATACTTCTGCTGATCACAGTACTCAATTACTACACTGGTGCAACTATAGCATGCAGCACATCTTTTTTACCCAGTCATTATAGTAGTTTTTTTAGTTTGAGATAAATAAAGCGAGCACCTAAACAACGAGGAAATTAAATGAATGAGCATTTAAACACCAGAAAATACAAAATATTATAATAGTTTTTACTGAAATAGTATAAACCGACAACAAAGCTCACAGTACAAGTTTGCAAGGCATCTTAGAACATGTAGGTACTATAGAAAATCTACTGATAATGCAAGACATTATTTCTGTAACCAGGGGAATAAATTGTCACACAGAAGCCATTTCAGGTTTTGATGTATTAGCTGTGGTGTAAGGACAGTGTATGAGCAGGCATTTTATAGATGAAATGTCCATTTATGTCCTATTACAGACTCTTGTGATCTAAAGAACTTTGCTTTTAAGACCTATGCACAACTTGCAATTCGGTAACCTTCATCTGAGCCAGCAAGGTGTTTCTCGGCTCTGAGCCGGTAGCCATGTTGTGAGCACAAAGATCGCTACAGCCAAGACGCTTTGTCTCCCTAGAAAATATTGGCTGTTATTCTGATTTCACTTCTGTCAGATTAGCACCAGGGAAACAGAACTACAGGGCGTTTCAAAGAGAAGGACCCGGTTTCAAAGCAGTATGTCGCTGAATTGGGTCCATCTTTTTGAAACACCCTGTATTTCAGATCATTCGCTCTGACTGGATGGAAACATGAAGGAAAATCGTGCCTGTGAAATCAAGGCAGGGAAAATGAATGAAACTGCTGTGAGAAATAAATGGTAGAAATATGTTATTTTTTGCGAAAAGGATTGATGAAATGACATGAATGCGAATCCCTTATTCCGCTGCTGACTACACCTGCCAAAGACAGAGACCTAGAAATCCGTGCCCTTTTTTAAGCAGAATATTTTCTGTCATTCTACTACCCCATCAGGTTGGGATAGTACATGGATTTCCAAGGATATCCTTTGATCTGGATTCTCCTCATCAATCAGCTGCTCATCGGCGTGCCACCAAGAAGATTTCTCTCCTTGACCAAATGACATTTCTTTGGTGCTGGCCCTGGAACCTGAGTCTTTGTGTCAGTGAAAGCCTCTTGCTGCATGAATCTGACCACAGGATCTGGTTTGGATGAATATGCACAAAACTTTGTTAAACTTCAGCTCAGCACTAAATCAGACTCCTTGGCTACAAACAGGTTTAACTCGTGGGTCCTGAAAGGAAACGATTAAATAAATACACAAAAAATGTCCCTGCTGTGCAAAATCAACAAAAAAGAGAAAAATTAAAAAGTTGTTTCTCAGCAGTGGCAGCTGCTGGGATTTTTAATCATTGTTTTATCACAGCAGTTTTTAAGGAAAACTTCTTTAACAGAATTACTTTTAAACTCTGCATGTACAGAGAAAATAATACTCACCCTTCTGAGTCACTGGCTCCTTTTTTTCTCCACTACTAGGAAAAAACAAAGGCAATTTGTGTGGTGTGTGTGCATGGATGCACGTGTGAAAAGTGGACTCCTCAAGAGAAAAACCAAAAAAACCCACTCATTACTTCAGTCTTACCAAAAAAAAAAAAAAAAAAAAAAAAAAGTTAAAAAATAAAAAATAATTACTGTGCCAGCTGATAATTGTAGTAAAGATTTGTTCTCCAGAAATGAAAGGACTTGCACTGTCCTACACAGTATGAAAAAATCAAGAAGACTATCAAAGATGAAATGAACCAACAAAAAAAAACCAAGTAAAATTTAAATTTAACAGAAACCTGTAAAAAGAAGCTGGAGGAGAGGGAATTGTTCCAGACAGCAATTTTTGATGAAAACATCTTTGGAAGCCGCTGATGACAAGATGCAAAGCATACTTGGGCTGTAGGTGTCTGAGGGTCTGCTGGCAGAAGCGGGGCAATTCCGGAGCCACAAGGAAGTTTGATCTGGGTCTGGCTTCTGGCTTTTTGGGGTGCATGGTGGTCGTCTGGAAGAGGGGACAGCACAATTACATGATGGGGAAGATCCAGCACAGGCTGACATGCTAAAAGTTCGTAGTCTCTGCAGGTATGAGCTGTCACGGGCAAGTGGGTGAGTGTGGAGAGCGATGCTCCCAGCTGGGGTTCCCGAGTGGGACAAGGACCAGCTTCTTGCAGAAGACAAGTGCAGTGCACGGAACACCCTGAGCGCTTGTTTAGTCCCAGAAGTTCAACAAAGCAGTATGACTTCGTGGGAGTCAGTACTTTATTGTGTGAGAATATTTCAGAGAAAATACAGGCTGTAAAAATGCAAGCTATAGAATAAATGCAAATAATGCGGGAATTATCTGGTGCGAGGTAACCACCACGTTTCAAACTCACATCACAAATTGTCCTTGTCTTGCAGCCGGTGTGTTTCCATGTCCCATTGTCTAATTACAGCAAGTTTGTCTTAACCGAGTACCACTGTTTGATTCACTTATTATTTTCTCTTTTGTTAGAAAACTCGTGCATCTCTATTGCAATTTGTAGCTTTTCTTTCTCCCTCCCCTCCACGAGCGTTGCCAGCTAAGTGTTCAAGACTTGATAAAAATAAAACAAAGGCAGAAAAAAAGAAAAGGCGAATGTTTTTTAGAGTCCAGTTTGTGCTGGGCAGCGGTACCTGGCTGGTGGGATCTCAGCAGGTTGCCCTCAGCAGAGGGTGCTGTCTTCTCACGCTAGCGCCGGCTGAACGAGAAGGTCACTCAGCCTATTGATAAATCACTGTGCCGTGATTCCTAACTGACAGCTCAAACTAACATCAAGCTGGATGAGAGAGAACAAAAGGCCATCAAGCAGCCATTTTCTTGACACTTTTATTCAATCACCAGCAGATTGCTTACGACAGCAATAGCAGCTGTTTTGTCTTCATCTTTCCACATTTGATAAAAGGTGTCAACTCAAATTTTTGTAAATAATTCACTTACCCCTACTGCACACACCAGCACTGTTCAGCATATGTATTCTGTGCGAGCAGATCACTGAGGCAGGTCAGGGCTCAATGATATCAGCTGAAGGTCATCTGTGATCTAAAAGGAAGCACTGATAAAACTACAGTCCCTCAAGGTCAAAGATAAGAACTACACTGAGATTTTTGTAATGTGGACAAAAGGTTAAACAATAGAGAGAAAAGTATGGTATTGTTTCAGTTAACACACTAATGATTTTTCTATTGTTCTTTAGGAAACACTGCTTCAAGGGATTCGGATGGTTAACCCTTCCTGAGTAAGTCGTGTATTTAAGTGCTGGATGTAGGCAATTAGAGAATATCACTTCCCAAAGTTGGTAAAACAGGCAGCAGCTCACAGCCTTAATATGCTGCTGCTAACACGTCTGAAGTGCAAAACGGAGCTACAGCGATTTTTATTACAGGCACTGAAAAGAAAGAAAAAGATACCTGGGTAGTGTATAAAACAATAATGGTTAAAAAGATTAATGCATTTAAGTAAAATACAGTTTACCTTGAATTTCTCCTTAAAATAAATTTAAGTCCTGGATCTGGGGAAAATTAGAGAATGTGCCTAACATTATCCATTGTAACAGCTTCATTTACTTTAAAGACTTAGAAAAACTAATAGAGAGGTCTTTGAATTATTGCAAAATGACACCCTATCTGATGTTGGCAGTAGCCAAAGCACTGGATTAAAAATGATACATCCTTCAATTCTAGGCTGGGGTTTTTTTCACCCAGTTATATTACTCAGAAAATAAATCTAAACAACAAACAGTCACTGTTTATCACTATTTGGTTTATACTTTCTAATAGCCGAAGTATATGTGCATTTGAGATGCTGTCTGTGCTCAAACAGCAGGAAATTTATTGCATGTAATTGATGTACATGAAGATCAGAGAACACTTGCCTTACATTTTCCCGTTCTTTCTGCCTCAGTGCTATGGTAAAAGCAACTTTCCTTATTCCAGTGTACTTGTGATAGAGAAATAACAAGATCTGAATACAAGAAGGTCTCTCTTATTTTTAGGTAAGCAAGGTGGCACAGGAATACTTTCTTACTGAAAGCAGGAGTCCTGTCTGCATCAATATTATTACTTACCTATCCAGTTGTATATGAAGTAAAAGAAACAGTTTTAATTAGAATGATGCAAATGATTTTCAGCAACTAATTTTATTTGTGGACATTGCCTTGTTTTCTTCTTGTGGATTATTCACATTCTTCAAAGGTACTTTTGTCAACTTGCTTAATATTCTTCGTGGTTTGAAAGGTCTTAGTGAATCAATTTTGAAAGGATTTTGGTGAGTTTATACCCAAAACACAAATTGTGTTTTATGGCATGGACTGGCCAAGTAGCTCACATGGTATTATCTCCCTCTGTTGCCTGCTGTGTCCTAGAAACAAAAGGATAGCTTTAAAAAAATGTTATGTTTTTGAATCTCTCACCAAGTGTGCAAGATTAAAAACTTCAGAAAACTTTCAATTTTTGGTCTTGCTACTGTCTTGCTCCAAGTGTCATTCTTACCAGAAAGTAAACCACTAAAAATTAGTGTCTGTGTGAGGAATTAAAATGTGATGTTCTTTCATCATAAAGCCATTGCTCGTGAATGTACACTTATAGCAGTGAAGGATGCTGTTGTATTAGTTAATTGTCATTGTGGAAAAGCACTAGTAAAGATTTATGGGGACACTGATCATTTGTTTTAAATTGTATTATGTTATGTAAAAGCAATCAATGTATTCCATTTACCAGTTTACTAATTCTGCATTTAGCAGCCTATAGCTCCTGACATATAATAACTGTAGAGAATAATCTGTGTACTTTAGATTTTTGCATCCTTAATATTAGCTTAAACCTATTATTCCTCAAACATTAATGCAGGCAAACCTGCATTAGTTTTATTTACTCATGTTTACTTTCCATGAACATATAAGATGTGCCTATATGAAGTAAATCCATGCTATATATAATTCTACAAATAGACACAAAATTATTTTTCTGACATTTACTTCTGGAGCCAGTTATGTATTATGAAACTAGTCAATATGAGTAAATATGTCTGAAATTATCCTCCTGTTCAAGACCTGTTTCATAGAATGGTAGAATCATAGAATGGCCTGATTTGGAAGTGACCCACAAGGATCGTTGAGTGAAAGTCCTGTCCCTGCATATGACAACCCCAAAATTCACACCATGTGTATGAATTTCACTGCCTACACCTCATCTTGACCAGAACCTGCTCGTCCCCCTGGAATTTCCCATGCTGTGTATTATACATCATTTAACAGAAAAAAATTACAGGAACAATTTTGAAGTTCTGAGGCCAGTTCCTTAGCTTGTATAAATCAACATGTTGTTTCAAAGTAAAAGAAGGAAGAAGGTGAAGATCTGTTCTTGAATCTTGGACTGAAGTACAAGGAGGAATAATGGAAAAGAGCATGTAGAGAAATGGCAAGAGAACACAAGAGTGCTCAAGAGTAAGGAAAAGAAACATTTGAGGAGCAGAGGTATCAAAATGAACATGGAAGATACTATGGGATATGGAGAATGGACACAAGAGACTGAGGGTCTGACTAAGAGAGTAGGGCACAGCAGAGGACATAGTAAGATGAAATCTTCCCTCCTTGTATTGAACTTTAAGTCTTTTTTTTTTTTTTTCTTTTTTTTTTTTTTTTCTTTTCTCTTTATATAAATCTAAAATTATAGGCACTTTAAAAGAATTGCCAGGTATTGTTAATTTATTGCAAGTAATGTGATTTTGGCCATGACTGTTGGAGCATTTGTGATAATTGATTCTGGATGAAAATACCTTTCTTATCCCTTAACTTGCACCCAAGGTTAAGACTTGCACTGAGCTCCAAGCCAAAATATTTTTTTACTCCATTCTATGGCCTCCATAATCTTTATTATCAAATATCTTTCCAGGTAACTATCTCTCACCCATTTGCCGAATAAGAAAAACAAGAGCTTGACAGTGTCACTGAATTAAATCTATAAACAGAATGTATTTTGTAGTATAGCAGACCCAAATGCCATTTACTGTACTGTAAGTAATATCAAAAGGAATAAACCAAATGCTGTGCATATGTAGCATATACTGTTTGCGTAGTTTTTTGTTAACAGAGTGGATCACGGTGCCTAGCAAAAAAAGCACCTTGAGCACTTATGGTTTTAAATCCAAAACTCCAGGTTTTATCCTGGTCAAGGTCAAGCTTGCCTATGATGCCTGCTATCCTTAGTTTTCAATTTGCTTCCAAAAAAACCCAAAAGTGTCTCATATTCATTCTGCTATATTTTAAATACTCTTGTATCTTAAAAGAGAAGTCCAGTATAAGTTGGGGAATGACCTATTAAAGAGCAGCGTAGGAGAAAGGGACAGCTGGTGGACAGCAGGATGACCATGAGCCAGCACTGTGCCCTTGTGGCCAAGAAGGCCAATGGCATCCTGGGGTGTATTAGAAGGGGTGTAGTTAGTAGGTCGAGAGAGGTTCTCCTTCCCCTCTACTCTGCCCTGGTGAGACCTTATCTGGAATATTGTGTCCAGTTCTGGGCCCCTCAGTTCAAGAAGGACAGGGAACTGCTGGAGAGAGTCCAGCACAGGGCAACAAAGATGATTAAGGGAGTGGAGCATTTCCTGTATGAGGAAAGGCTGAGGGAGTTGGGTCTCTTTAGCTTGGAGAAGAGGAGACTGAGGGGTGACCTAATTAATGTTTACAAATATACAAAGGGTGAGTGTCACGAGGATGGAGCCAGGCTCTTCTTGGTGACAACCAGTGGTAGGACAAGGGGTAATGGATTCAAACTAGAAGACAAGATGTTCCACTTAAATTTGAGAAGAAGCTTCTTCTCAATGAGGGTGACAGAGCACTGGAACAGGCTGCCCAGGGAGGTTGTGGAGTCTCCTACTCCGGAGACATTCAAAACCCTCCTGGACACATTCCTGTGTAACCTCATCTAGGTGTTCCTGCTCCAGCAAGGGGATTGGACTAGACGATCTTTTGAGGTCCCTTCCAATCTCTAACATTCTGTGATTCTGTCTGTGTTGTGTCTTTCCAAGACCAAATCTAAAATGGTAAATTTTAAATATTTTTAGGACCACCCTCTGGCACCAAGGCTAACTGACATAGAATGGCTGGCATCTATGCTGTTAAAATCCTTATCCTCCAAAGCAGGGTAGACACATAAGTTGCTACCACTTAATCATGGTCCTTGGCACTTGGTAACTCCTAAATTATGCCTGGGAATGTCTGGGGCAAAATTGTTTGGCCTGGGCCAAAACCACAGCAAAATCTGTTCTGATGGTTCAGCAATGTGAAGAACCAAGATCTAGGGCCTGGGAATATTTCCGGGCAGGAACAGTTCCTGAGAAAGCACAGTAGAGTGCTGCTCTCCTTCCTAGCTCTGCACGCTCTTATGGTGCCTCTCAAGCCTGAAAACATAAAATCTTCTACGACTGCTGTGCCTGTGTACAAAAATTACAGAAGTTCATACCAAGTTCTTGCAAAATTGCATGAACTTCTGACTTGCAATACACACTTAGGAAGCAACCTAGGCTAATATTTTTTGCAATGCTTGTTCACTACTTAGGGGAAGTGCATCCTTTAGGAAAAGGCTGAATTATTTTATTGTAGAACACTGTTTGGGATTGAGAGTGAAGTATGCAGAAGATATTACCTTTGTGTCCAGGGGGTGGACAACCTTGCCTGAGTGCTCAATAAAGGTCAGAAGTTGAATTAATAAGCTTATCTTTCCAGAAAACAAGCTTCATTCTAGAAGGCATAACGTTACTGCTTACCGGGCTGCCCTAGGGAATCATTAATGATGTACAAAGCTTTCTACCTATAGGTCACTGATTTTAATCCAACCCAGCTCAGTAAAGACTAATTTTTCTTATTAATGCCTTGTGGCTTATGTGTAAGTTGAGCGGGTTTTCCAGATAGTGAGACTACAACGTATAAACTTCTAATCTGAAGCATGCTTGTCTTATATAATAGATGCTTTACATTTTTTTTTTTTCCCAAGTGGCTTCTACATCAAACCTATAACTTTTGGATAGCCAGTGATTTTTTTTCAGAAAGTATCTAATTTCTATGTAAAGCTTTCAAGTGATAGTGTGTCAGCGACACCTCTGAAGAAACGGTGCCATTCGTTAATTAATCTCACTTTAAAAAATACCTTATTTCTAGTTAGAATTGGTTGTGAGAAGGAAGGTTATAAGCTCAAATCCCAAATCACAAACTCACCTCCTGTCTTTGGTCGGGACACTAGTTACCTTGTCTCCAATGTGTCTATAAAATACCTGTTGGAAAACCCCATATCAGGAACCTTCAACACTTAATCTATATAAACTCACAAGTAGGAAACAAGCAATCCAGGACATCTCCAGAGAGTGTTGGAGGCAACTTAACACAGATGCTAGGTAGGGTGATGCCCTGATGGAAGAAGCAGCTGGGGATGTGACTTGGGTGTAGCTACCGTTAAGCAACACATTTCAGCATCCTAAAGGAAGTGAGGAAGGGAAGCAGCAGAATACAGATCATGGGCTTAAGGTGACCAGACCGTGGTTTACTCAGGACAGTGGCAGGTGGGATCTTGTGGGAGGCAGGTGTAAAGGGCAAAGGAGCTTAGGAAAGCCACAGGTCTTTAAGAGCGTCCACCTCTAAGCTCAAGAAAAGTGCACCCTGGGGCTCAGGGAAGCTGGCAGATGTATCAGGAGGCTGGCTTGATTGAAGTTAGAACTCATGACTGAATTCCAGTGCAAAAAGGTAGTATAACAGGCAGGGTTAGTGAGGACAGGGTGCAAATAAGAACACAGAAATATTGTGCAGAAACATTGTGCATTTGAAACTGGCAAAGGGCATCAACAGCAACAAGTTTCTATCACTACCTACTCCACTGCTGGGTGTCCTGGAGACCAAGGGGGCTAGACTTGAGTCAATGCTGTGCAGTGGCAGTGATGGAGGCTAACAGCATCCTGGGCTGTGACAGCAGAAGTGTAGACAGCCAATCAATGGAAATTATTACTCTCCAATTTTTCAGCAATCATTAACTATGTTTGGAGTACTGCAGCCAGGTTTGGGCCACCCCAATTCAGGAAAGACATTAATAAGCTGAGGCGAGTTCAGTGGAGGGCCACCAAGATTGATTTGCCTTGTGAAAGAGAATATGATGGACCAGGTCTTGCTCAGCCTCAGTAAGACGCAGTTGCAGGGGCACCTAATAGCCCACCAGTGCCTATGGGGAGGCTTTGGAGGGGATGGAGCCAGACCCTTCATGGAGGGGTATGGTGGCAAAATGACATAAATTGAAGCAGAGGAAGTTCCAGCTAGGTGTGAGGAAAAAATTTGCACTCCTAGGAGAACCAAACATTTGAGCAGGTTGCCTTGAGAAGACATGTAGTTTCCTCCCTTAGAGCTTTTAGAGACTTGACTGGATAGACCCCTGAGCAACCCGGGCTGACCTCTGAGCAGTCTCTGCTCTGAGCAGGAGCTTGGACCAGAGATATCCTGAGGTCCTTCATGCTTAAATGGTTCTGTGATAGTGCCAGTAGAGCTGGCATTTCTTGAATTGTCAGTTGTGATAGCGTTCAAAGCTTTGAAGAAAGAAGCAAATCTCAGTCCAGTTTCTTAAGAATATTAGAGAGTTTTGAGGCATTTACAGTATGATTTTGTAGTTCTGAGCAACAATCTACTCTAGCAAATATGAGTTGGACAGTGTACCAAAGTCACATCTGATCACTCTTGGTCTTTAGTTTGAATAACAAATATTATTTGTCACCAATTATTATTACCTGCTCACATTAGAACAAGCTCAATAATCTCTACTGAGAAATCTGAGAGCTGAATGGGCAGGATGCTAAAAGAGCAGCCCATAGTCTCCAAACAAGTGCGTTTGATGCTTATTATTGAGACAGTGTGGGAAAAATGTGCTCAGCCATTCATTTCTGGTGATGTACCTGTACTGTGGTTTAACAGAGCATTTCAGTCTTTGAGGCTGTCAATTTCATAAGGACTAAATTTACTTAAAAAAAATAACTGACAGATAAATTTAGAGAGCATTTTGTTGCTCCAGGCCTGGAGTAGGGACCAGGAGACCTGGGTTCTATTCCCATGTCTGTCACAGACTTCCTGGACCATCATCTTACATCTTTGTTTCTCAGTTTCCCCTTGGGCATAATATGGATAATACTTACTCACTTTACAGGGCTTAATTCATTAATGTCTGTAAGGTACCTTGAGATCTGTGTGCACAAGGCACATTAGCACTGCAAAGCATTTAGTATATTATTTTATTATTCAAGACATCTGGGACCATTTTCACTGATGTGCTCTATCCATTTTGCACTGCTTTGGTGTTGCAAAGCAGCCATATCCTTCTTTAACAGGCCAGTGAGGCTGAGTTTATGAGTAGCTTAAAATGCCAGCCATCCAAAGCATCTGAAACCTACTATCAAATATGGCTCTTCTTTTTCTATCAGTTTGCTGTCATGATGACTACTGTGGTGTGTAGTGATTCTTTTGTTTTGTTTGGGGTGGGGGGGTGGGTTTGGAGGGGAATCTGTGGGGAATTTTTCTTCTTTAATGATGGACTTTATTCCAATAGTGGTAGAATATTGTGGCAAAATGCAACACAGGAATGACATCGCTGCAAACATGACTGCCCTGTATATATGCTTGGTAACTTCGAGAGGTTAACTATCCTGAAACTCTGATATGGCCAAGAACAAGACATCTTCTGGCAACCTGGGACTGGCCTGAAAAAGCAGTGGAGGCACACTGGTACAAACCCTGGTAAGTTTATTGTACCATTTTCATTAAAATAATAAATACTAATTCTACTTTATACATGTTCAGTCACACACATAAGCGCATACATGCATGCACACGTTTATGTGCTCAGTGTGAGATACAAAAGGAGAGACCTAAATATCAATTAGCCATTCCTAGGTCCTCTCAATTATAAAATTGTCATTCATTTATTTAAAATGACAATAAAAAGGATGGTTTAGCGGGGGTTTTACCCTTTTGTGGGACACATGGAATGGAGCCCAAGTTGCAGCACAATCTTGATATTGATCTCTCAGAGAGAGAGTTAATTTGTCAATGACTGTAATTTGCCAAGCTTTATGAATCCATTCTTCTTCCTTTGGAGGAATATTTCTCTTCTAGATCTGTGCTATTACTTTTTTTTTTTTTTTAATGCAATAAAGATAAAAAATGACATAAATCTCTAAAGTCTTTAATATACATAGAAACAAGTACAGAACTGTAAAACAACATGGAACTGGAAGGCATACTGGCAGCCCTCTGTCCATCTGCTTGCTTTTAGGGGCACTGCGCCATGTAATATCAGTTGTTAACCCACCATACTCCCTTTGGAAAGCGGTAATAAGTTTTGTCCTCGCCCCTTCTCTAAGAAGGCAACTCCGAAAGCTCAGTACTCAGAAGGGTAGGAGAGATCTTTCAACTTCTTCCCTGAATTAAATCACATACCATTCACACCCATGTTAGTCTTCCTAACCCTCTTCTTCCATGCCCACATTTACCCTGGGAGAATTCCCAGGGAGTGATGCTGGCAGGCTGGGGGGTTTGAGTCCCCCGGCATGGTGGGCAGTGGTATAACACACAGCCAGGAATAGCACATGGCTGAGCTGCTGCTGGCATGAACGGCGTGTGGACATGCGACCGCAGCTTTAGTCTCCTTTCTGCTCTCCTCCTCATTTCCCTGAGTGTTTTATTAGCCTTTCTCTAGACTTTTTTTCTACCTGAATTAATCTTTCCTGGATAAACAGAGCTGCACATAGTATTCCAGGTGAAATATGAATCGAATGTGATGACATTAATATTTTCCTATCTCTGCTGGGTATATCTTCCCTGACATGGTCTGGGAACTGGCTTTTTGCAGCTAAAACACACATAAGTATTTTGTGATTGACTGACACAGCCTGTTCTTTCTCTTCTGTCATTTCCAGTTTATAAACTCCCAGCTCATAATCCAAATTCTTGTTACTAGTCCTCAGTCGTGTGACCTTCCATTTTTTGTAGTAATCCATTTTGGCCCATTTCAGTGTTCCAGCACTGAAGGTCATCCAGTCTCTCCTGTAGGATATTTCAGTTCTCCAGCCTAGAGACATCCTCTGCCATGGAGGTTGAGCCAGGTGGAACAGTTGAGCTTCAATTCTTCTCCAAAACATGCGTCTGAGGCTTGGCTCTGAAGCTCAGAGGGTACAAGAGTTGTACCCATTGATCCAAGCCACCACAATGTGTTACTGGGGTCTTAAAGAAGCTCATAAAGGTGCTATAGTCACTACAGTCTGGACAGGTAGGTAAACTGAATTTATAGAAATTATCTTCACCTTGTGTTTTGACTAACATATGAATCATTTTTTCAGCTATTAAAATCAGTGAGTAGACACTTGCACAGAAAATGTTGCCTTAAGCCAAAACCAAGAAAGATTTTGAAATGGTGTTTGAAGTTATGTTTGGAATATAATTTCTGACAACCAAAAAGTTGAAATATTAGATTTGCCTTGGACTGGGCTAAATCCAGATAGGGCTGTAAAACCAAATATATTCCAGCCACGTAATCTGGTCACAAATTCATACCCGGTGGGTACCTGAGTGTTCTTTAAATGGATAATATTGTCAGGCAACACTCAAGGATGCAAGAAGTAGTTATCGATTGATTTACCTATGCGAGTAAATCTTTCCACACTAATTTTTATCTGTATTTTAATATGATCAGATAGGTAAATATTACTGAATTTTTGCTGTGATATTCGCTGACCAGGGTGGTCCCTTTTGATCTTGACTGTAAATTTAAGTTTATACCTCTGTCTCTGACAGATGCTTGTTGCAGTTTTACTTCAAGAACTTCCGTTTCTTTTATTTCCAAAGGTCCTGAAAATACTGATCTTTAAAAACAATAACAATTCATAAGCCTATTTTCATGTCTGTGAAAATGGAGATAAACTTCAACCCTGATAGGTTAGTCTATGTTTCTTTATATTTTCAAAGGTAGATACTTGCAAACAAAAGGTCTGGAAATCTAGTTATTAACACTTGACACTAACTATAATATTTTTCAGATCTTTGAATGAAGATGAGGGTTTTGATAGCTGTACATTTTTTATTTGTGTTATGAGAAGCAACTACTCTAATCACATCTCACAACCTCCATAACAAAATAAGTCTCATGAACTGTAGAGAAGTGAAAGGGCAAATGTGACTGACTTTCACCAGTGAGTCAGCTCTTGTCTTGATGTAGACTGTCAGCATGGAAAGAACAGATACTTAGCAACCACAATCATTAGACATAACCTTCAAAGTCATGCAGCAACACTGGCTCTCAGTCCCCGAAGCCCACATGTTACTGGTTTTAAAATGAAGAAATTGTAGTTGACTCGTGATCTTGTAAAATACCACTTTATTTTTGAGAGCTTTCAGGATATATTGTTCAAAAAAATGCATGGAACTCTTTATAGTAGTCTAATGCAGCACAGCAATTACAACACTGTTTTAAGACATGGTATTGATGTTTGGCTGACATCAAGTAACTTTATCCCTTGCTTGAAAGTGAACATTGATAAGGACAATAAACAGACATGAGACTAGGTGCCTTCCTCCAAGTAATGATTTAGCAGTTACACAGTGTTAGATGTAACATATTTTTACAAAACAGAGATTGGTGCAAAGGAGATCAGATGGTAGTACTTGAATCTGCCTGTTTGTCCCTTGTCAAAAGATGAACTACAGTAATGTAATTACATACAGATACATTATATATTTGGCAACCATACCGAGACTGTAATGTTGATAATGATTAGCAAATTGAGGGTCAATGTGGCAAGAATGACAGTTTTAGGGGCAGAGCTGATCACACCACTGTATGCAGATGCGTGTGCTTTGCTTCTTACCTTTAAGGACTTGCACACTTGGTGCAGTTATTCACTGAGATGGAATGATGCTTTGTCTGAACTGCAGCAAAATTTGGGTTAGGCTGTCACCCAAATTTGATTTGCAGTGTTTTGTGCATTTGCCACAGCTGAGCTTGAATATATCTCTCCATGTACATACCAGCTGCTGGCTAGGATGCACACAAAAAATAAACACTTGAGGATGAAGTTTTAAAATGGGTAGATGCACTTATAGTAATTTTCAACTTCACTGAAAGCACTGTAGTTAATACCTCCTCACCTTCATATCCAAGAGGCAAAGATTTTTGTGAATTCCACGACGTAGCATCCCTACTATATAAGCAGTATTCAGGGTGATTCTTGTCTCTAAGATTCAGTTCCCCTACTATTACCTTGCTTTTATTCTTGCAGGAATTAAAAAAAAAAAAAAAATAGAAAAAGACAGAAGTGTTCAACAGTCTGTAGATATTTAAGACCAGGCTTAGCTGCCCGTACACAAATGTGCACCTACCTCAGATATCCCACCATTTACCTAAGAATTTGGACTCTAGCAGATGTGCCAGATGGACCTGGGTTTCCCATAGGTCCTGTGTAATTTCTGTCAGCCCCATGTCAGTGTTTCACATACCTCAAAAGGGACTGGATGCCTATGAGTGAGCAGCCGAGCCATGTCTATGGTGTTCACAGTGTATGGTATATAGGCTCCCACTGTGCTCAAATAAGGTTTATGGTCAGATTCATGCCTAAAAATACATTTATACTGTCATTTTAGATATGGTGAGGCATTTCACTTAATTCCAGTTGCTTTCTTAGGAGCATACAGGTCTCCCAAAAGTTCTGTGTCATACCTACCAGCCCTGTGAGGTTGTTTCAGATTCATGAGGTGCTCTGCAATAGCCACAGGTACCTTTCTCTAGGCAACTCAATTTCACCTAGCATATCTGTTTTAGAGTAAGGCAAATAGCTCTCTGATTTCTGCAGACTACACCTGTATGGACTGTAAAGAGAGCTCAGACACTTAGGACAAGAGTCAATTGTCTGTAAAGAGGTGTCTCATGCCATTGGAGGCACCCTTGGCATGCACACAGGGCTGGCACAAGTGACATAGCATGGGAGACCTGAGCACCTCTGGAACAGCAGCTGGTTCTTCCAACCCAGAAACAGTTCAAACAGCACCAGACATTGACTTTTAGGCTGAAATGAGTTGAGCCCCTAGCATAGGCAGAGATACCTACACATAGACACTGAAGTGGAGAACATCTGATCCCAAACTGAATCCTACCCTAGAAGCAAAATTTAGCTGCCTGAGTGTGAGACTGCTGTCACTGGAGGCAAACTGGGTTTTCTGTTTAGTCTCCAGCTGCCAATCCAGCCTGGGCTTCCCACAAATGGTGTGTCATACCTGTCAGCCCTGTAATGTTTCTTAGGTACCTTGGGGCATCTCAGGTGTCTCTTGATGCCTAACTTGGGTGGCTGAATGGTGTTGAACCCATGCTATTCAACCATTTTTTTTCTTCAGTCTATAAAAATCACCAGCTTTTTCCTTAATCTTACATTTGTCTTTTTCAAGTCCCTGACCGTCACTATACACCAGCAACAAGTTTAAATGAAATTTTACAGATAAGTTTCACAGATATTTTTTACTTTTAGGTCTTTGTGATCTAGAGCTGGACCCCTATGATGCATGTAGGAAAGCAAAAATACAAAACAAAATATCACCCCAACCCTTCACAAGTTCAACGAATCTTCACAAAACAAAACAAAACAAAATCCTTATTTCTCAAACTGTTAAACTACTCAGCAGAGAGAAGTGGAAAAATCTCTTCCTTCTGTGATTTGACATGCAATTTCGATAAAGGAGAAGGCTCTTAAGGAAATGAGCCAGAGTATCCTTTTCCTGTTTCCACTCAGGCAAAATATTCTGCTTCTCTATGCAAAAATCTCTCGTTCCATACATTGAGATAAGGCAAAATCATTTATTCTTACCAGCTAACTTCATGCAAGTAACCAATCTGCAAAGCTATCTGAAAAACATCCCTTAATTGGTATCAAAAAGAGGCAAATGGTAAAAATGGAGACATTTAAGATAGTGTATTAAGGACATGTCAGCATTTCAGAGGTTCATACCTTAACCATAAAAAATTTCTCCAGACTGAAACTTGGCATGGAATGTTGCCATATTTGTAAGTAGGTTATTTAATTTTAGGTTACATTACTGATACACTAATACTTTGGAGCTGTTATATTTATGAACCTGCATTGTTGGCTTTTTTTCCTTAAAAAAGGACAAAACATTATTTTCTTGAACAGATGGAAAAGAGATAGAGGAAGCTAGAACTTGCCTCCCTATGTGTCAGTATGAAGGAGGAAATAGGAAGTAAAGACTTATTTATTTCATACAGAAATAAAGGAAAACCCAGCAAGTATTTGTTTTAGGATCTGATTCAGCCATATTGTAAATGAATAATGACCCTTTTAACTTTGTGTTATTGATAAATTTAGAGCTCTGTAGGCAGAATTTTCTGCATAGAAAAGCTCAAACATTGCTTTCAAATGATGTGGAATATCAGGATCCACTATTAACTTTTGCAATCCTGGGGCAAAAAAAAATATATATATATTTTTCAGAAGATACCAAAACAAGCATGAGGAAATAGGAGCTTCTAATGTTGTCAAAGTGATTGTCAAATCCTTAAAAATCTCAGTTTTGGATTACTTACTGGTCAGTATTGAAATACAACATCTACAGCAGATTTCTGAGGAAGGAAAAAAGAATACAGAATTTTCTGGGACTTGTGTAGAGTTCTCTAAATATTTAATCTCCTTTCAAAACACAGGCCAACTGCCTCTCCTAAAGATTTGTCTGGTGCAGAAACCTTGCCAGAGTGTAATTTTGGTGAAATTTCTGTCACTGCTCCCTGTCATGAATATTTATTTACTTCCCAATGGAAATCATTGCTCATCTGAAAGGGAGTTAACAGTTCTTAATAGCCTTTTCTGATTTGATTGATGTTTTTGTCACTTCCTCCAGTAAATAGGTTTCTATTAGCATACCAAATATGCTATCTGTCCTTTTGCTTCTGCAGGCACTTAACTGACCACTTACTTAAGATTTAAATATCCCACCTAGGGGTTTTCTGTCAGTTCAGGGTCCGTTTTTCTGCACTAGCTGGTGAAGGACTTTTGCTGTGAGCTTGGCTACTGTTTCTGACCTTACACAGCAAAGACATTGTGTCTATTCAGACTCGCTATTAGGAAGAATTCTGTAAAACCGACATTTGTTCATACCTTGTACTACAGAATTCTGAGGAGGATAATATTAGTAGGTGAACAATGTTCAGGGACTTGTAATCGTATATTTATATTTCAATTGTCTAAACATATAACAGGATGATCTCTCACAGGCAGAGCATCAGCTGGAATAGGTTTTTCATGGAAATACGCCCTGAAGTCATATATCATTTATATGCCAAATGCTAACTTTGAAAAAGAAGTGTTGAGAGCTAGCAGTGTAGCGTTGCTGCTAACAAATAAACTCTTTCCATTATTATCCACTGTTTTCAAGGCTGCAGGCTCCTGGTTCCAAAACAAATGCCTCCATGTTTCTCAAGTGGTTTTAGTACTGCAAATAATGTAAATTTTGCGTATGGTAGTTGGCATAATGGAATTGACATTTGGGTCTTTTCCCTGTAAATCACTCATTTGTGTGTGACCCAAATGTGTAAATTGTTGTTTATATGTTAAGTAGAGAGATCTTCTGGATGCTCTGGACAAATCAAAAGGAAAGAATTTCTTCTTTTATGAGTGTGAGGGGGAAGGAGAACTTACATTAACAAGTGGTTTAAAGTTCAGCTGTCTACTATCTCATGTAAATATTACTATTATGCTGTAAGCCTACATTCTAGGGAAGATAAAGGAACAGAGGAAAAAGATTTACAGAAATATAAAATAGGATATATGATTATTGGAGACACTAACTTTGAATTGTTCTTAGTATTTAATAATTTTCTGCCTCAGAAATTAATTTCTTGATTGCAAGCAGAGGCCTGGTTCTTCTCTGTGAGAAACATATAAGGCAAGATGCAACAAAAAAATCAAATGCCTTTTGAAAGGCTCTAGTGGAAAGCAGGTATCTAAATCCCAGAAAAGGAGGCACAAGACCACTGTCTAGTGCTTAAAAGTCCACATGTACTCAAGTACACACTAATAAAGTCATCTAGGCACCCTCGCTTCACAAGGGTGGAAGGTGCTACCATGTTGTCTGCACTGAGAGCCTTGTTCATAACCAAGGGGTTCAGAGTAAATATTCTCAGATCTGTCTTTACCAAATCCTTCACTGTGTAAATCACTTATTTGAACTAGTCATAATCTAAAGGAATACTTAGGAAAATATAATGGTATACTTTATGAGCAATGGAAATCCACCTTCACCTGAACACAGCTAGTGCAAGAAGAAAAAAGACTGTAGGTAGTTCCATTTCTTCCTGGAAGTGGCAGAAGTGGTTTTAGGCTGTTGTGGTTTATTATTATGGTGAAAGCAAGAATAATATGTATTTCATGCAACAGAATGAGAAATTAGCATCAGTCCTGAAAATGATATGCATACTACTGTGATATACATACTGTTGCCCCTCAGTCTAGATTAGAGCACACCAACTACCTCTAAGATAATTCCAGTTCCATGGCACTTGGCTTTGGAGCAGAACTTTGTTCCTGACCCAATATTATGTAGTGGTGTGGGTTTCGTTTCATTCCTCACTTTTTGACCAATGTTTGGATCAAATCCTTTTTGCTCTACTATTCTAGATCAGGGATGGGTTTACTGTGGCAAAAGGGGAGATGTAGTCCTTGACAACTAGCACTGCCTGATTTCGTACTCCTCCTGTTTACAATTGCGTCCAGCGTTGCACATGGCCTTGATCAATTAAGCAGAAAAATTTTCATAAAATAAACTCTCCCCAGGTAGGGAAAGACCTTCTTTTATTTATATTATTAATGCTGTATTTGTTTAAGACACTTAATGGCATTGTATTTATTGTTAAAACAGTACTTATTCTTTTAGGCTGGAGATAAACAGGATTACCAAATTGCTTGAGTTGACTGTGGGCAATTGGGTACTGCCAGCACCAATGGCTACTGACAATTTTTTCATGACTTCCTAAACTCACATTATGTTTGCTAAATCAAGCCTTTAACTAGGTTGTAATCTGATATTTTTTGTTGAATTATGAAAATTAAAAAATACACATCTCTCATACACTTTTAACAGAAGGAAAAACAATCCTTGGTAGTTTACAGTCATACCAATTTCAGTGCACTATGGTTTTATTTGGCCAATATAAAACAATCTTTCATTGTACCAGTGCCACAGCAGCATTGTAATCTTTTCTGCACTTTAATGGTTTTCCAGTGGAAACACTAGCAAGCAGTACTGATGTTAAAATGTAATCTTATCATTTTTACATAAAATATTGATAAAGAATAAACACTTAGTATCCCTTGTGTGAATTCACTGGACTTCACGAAACCCTAATATATGGATTAAGAAAAGTTAACATAATCCTTTTATGGGAACTAAAATCAATTACATGTCAGCTTTGTAGTATTATAAATGTATTTAGTCAGCATAGAATTTTTCCAGCAGTGCTCGTTGCAGATTGAAATTGACTAACCAGATGTTAAATATTAAATAGAACTAATCAAAGTGTGGTTCAAGAGATTTTAAAAACAATGATCAAAGAGAGCTATTTATTACCTGATTCATGTTTCTATTCAAACACTGCTCCTATGATGTTTTATCTACCTGAATTTAGTTTGCTGCGAGCTCTTAATTTTTTTTCAGTTTAACATGAATGAGAAAAATAATTCAATAAAAGTATGTTAATGCAGTACCACAGGCAGAAAGGCACAAAGCTCAGGGAATTACAGGCAAAATTTGCTTGAGCAAAGTGTATGTTAGAAACAAAATGAACCTTAGGTCTGATCTGAAGATGACCTGATGTATATTCTTCGTATTGACTACACAGGGTTTATCTTAGGCCCATTGTGTAAGAACTAAGTTTTATACCACTTACATGATAAATTTAATTCATAAGTTAAGCAATACAATAACAACAGCAAGGATAACCTCTGACTCTGATATTTAAACAGGAGGGGCCTAGTCATTGAAAAAGAAAATCATTGGTTTTGCTTAATTGCAGGATTGTTTTAACATAGAATATGTAAGTTTGGGCTCCTAAATCCACAAGAAGTCACACAATTAGCCTGTTTTTCAGAGGGGGCTGAGCACGTCCCAGTGCCACAGAAGCCAGGAGAAGTGCAGGTGAGGAGCTGGCTGCTACCCCCCATTTCACTGCACAAGGACAAAGGAGCTCTCCACGCAGTCAAAGAGCAACATTTAAAATGGATCAAAGGAAATGTTCTTTTACACAATGCATAATTAATATGTGAAACTCATTATCATCAGAGACGACGAGGGCCAAGGGCTTGGTATTCATTGCAAGAATATTACTTAAAAGAGTAGTTGCATGAAAAGGCTGTGTGCTCTGTTGTGTTTGATAAAACAATTTTATAGTGTCTGTCCCTATCCATTTTATTGTTTAAAGTACAAGTCATCAGAGATGACAGAAAAACTTGCTTTCAAAAGGAAATTTTCTAACTGTCCGTTCATGAGTTCACGTCTTGATTTAACCAGCAGTAGATGCTATCAAAGGCAGATGACTCAAACAGATGGAATGCTGTGGTGATTGCGTGTGTCTTTTCCTGGGCTGTAATAAGGGGCTGGTCCCTGGCTTCCTCACACAGTCACACACACCACATCAGGAAAAATCATAGTGAATATTGAGCAACTGTCTGTCATTTCTTCTTCTCGGAGCCCCTTTCCCTTTTGAAACACAGTGGTGAGTCAGGAAAGTGACACCATGCGTAGTCCTCCAGGTCTGTAGCCAAAGGCGCTTTGTGTGGGTGAAAGGAAAAAAATGACTCACAGATCCCTAAAGTCTCTCCCTTCTTTTGTATTGCAGAGAGCTAACTGGGCAGCCAGCTTGAGGAGACTGCAGCAGCTGAGGGACAGATGCAGATCGCAGACCAGAGCAGGGACTCTTGGACATGGAGGACAGCAGGACCTGGGTTCAGCCAGCTCCTTGAGGGGGGATGGCAATGCAGTGAACGTGCCAAGACGCACCGCTGGGCTTCCAGTCGGCAAAGCTTGGTTTGGTTAAAATACATAATAATAACCTGAAAGAAAATAATTCTGCTCTTAAAGAGTTTATTTAGTGGTGGATTCCCCTACACTGGACATGTTTAAGATTCAGCTGGACAGGGTGCTGGGCCGTCTTGTCTAGACTGTGCTGTTGCCAAGAAAGGTTGGACCAGATGATCCTTGTGGTCCCTTCCAACCTCATATTCCATGATTCCATTTTTCCTTAGGGAGATTATTCCAATGGCTCATTGTTCTCCTTGTGAAAAATTTTCCTCTTGTGGCCAACTGGAATCTCTACAGGAGTAACTTGTATGCATAAATGTTAAGCATCTTTAATTCTAGATGGATCTACTTTTGCCAGCAGTGCAGGAATTCTCTAGCTATCCTTGCACTGAAAGGCATTTTACAATTTTCAGCCTTCATTATTAGCCAGAAAATAATTTATCTTCTGAGTAAGACAGCATTTTAGACTGAGCTTTATGGCTAAGCAGATTAAATGCACTTTTTTGTGTTATTCTCTCTTTTAGAGTTTGAAAATAATATTAAGTAATGGATTTTTTTTTCAAATATTGTCGTAAACCTACTTAGTCAAACCTCGGTACTCCTTGGGAGGTAAAAAGCAAACTAACCACAATTCCTAAAAGCTACAAAATAATTTACTTTTATTACTCTTGCACAAAAAGGCCCCAAAGCCTGAGAGAGATGATTCTCCAAATCACTGCTTTCTAAGCTTGACTGATTTATTTAAAAGCTTGCAAGAGATTTATAATGATTCACTGTGTAAGCCACTGATTTTATATATAAGTCAGAAGACTGCTTTTAAATGACAAAAAACTTTAAATCTAACATTGGACTCAGCAGGTGATCCAGTGTTTGCTCAGAATTAAAATGGCAGCATTTCGCTGGCACAAGTGTTTGAAGTGAAGTTTTGAAGCACACACACAAAATGCATTTTATCTGAGATTATTGCAGAAAGCATTGAAATCTATGCCAGAATTTTCAAAGCTTCCCCTCTCTGTGTTTAATGTGGTAGGTATGCAAATAGCTGGATGATCAGTATTTTTCCACAGGTATTCTCAAAGATAATTTTAAGCACCTGTCTTTTGAGATTCTGTACAGATGGCCAGAATTTGAAACAAGATTAATTACTCCAGTAATTTTGTGTTGGTCTAGGAGCAGAATTAGTTTCACAGGCTGGTTGACTGTGGAGTAAAGAAACAAAAGGAGGCTCTGCTGTACGGTGGATGTGACAAACCATGTACACCATAGTACTCATGAGTTAGTGGAAGTAAAAAAGAGAGTAGGGGAAGAAGGAAGGAGGAAAGAGAGAAGTCCTGTAAGGTAGGCTCAAGGATTTAAAAAAAATAATTTAAAAAATATTATCCTTGAGTGTAAAATCATGATAACATCTTTAAACTAGTTTGCAAACTGAATGGAAATGAGTAGAAATGCCACATATTTTTGCGGTTAAAACCTGAATTTTCCATTTTGCATTCATCTGACTATGCAAAAAGACCTATCACACAGGGAGGTACAAAGCAAACTATCTAGAACATATTTAAGCACCTTCTCTGGTTTTTGCCTCCTGCATGGTGTGTGTTTGGGAGATACTTAGATGAGTGTGCATGACACTCAGTTCAAACATGAGTTACTAGCAGTAACCCCTGTCCACCTGCCCCTTCTTCTATATTCATGAAAGTGAATATTGGCATCACTGTCAGACTGGAATGAAAAGACATCCTGTACCACACCAATATAATAAATATGTCATCAAATACCTAGAAGGTTTTCCGTGCTGTCTCTACGGAACATTCTTCATATTCTTCCCCTCCACTCTTCAGGCAAAGACCTTGTCCCGAGTTCCCAGTGTCTGCAGTTCTGGGCCAAATGAGTTGCTGGGCAGCTCCATCATGGGCATTTGCTTGATATTTCTTTACCCAACACAGCCATAAGCAAGGTAGAGATTTTCTTCCAGGTTTAGGGCTGTAAGTGCAGGTTGAAAAATTAAACCATACGTTGTAATTTTGACAGAAGTTTTAAATGTTTTCAATAACTGTTTTGTGAAAAGTAATATGATTTTTGAATAATTACTGGATGAGATATTTTACAGGTAATAAAAGTTGGGGATTCTTGAGATGCACATGTGTGGATGGTGTACCATTTCTTCCACTTAGATGACTGTCTCTGTACAGAGGGACATTTTCTAGACTTTTCTAAAAAGAGCAAAAGAAGAGATTCCCTGTAATATTGATCCCATCGCAACACATCACACATGCTTGGGAATGACAGTACAGCCATACAGAAGCATACCTACCCAAGGGTATGACCCTGGGTAATTGTGATATATAGATAAACACTGTTTTATTGCTTTACATATCAAAGTGCTACTTATTTTCTCTTTTCCTGACACAAACATTGAGGATTGGGGTCTTTGTTTTGTTTTCATTTATTCTTAACTTATTGCAACAGAGTAAGACATCTTGCCTCTCTATTAGCTCATATTAGCCACTAACTGACAGGTTTGCTCAGGTAATTTCTGGTTGAGGGCCTTCATACACTTTGAAAGATGAAATTGGCATGTTCTGTTAGCTTTTGGCCAGCTATGACCTCCCACCCTCAACATTCATGCTAAAAGTGAGGAAGGGTAGGAAATCTGGAGAAGACAATGTAATGTCAGTGGCAAACAATGATAGGACAAGGGGTAATGGGATCAAGCTGGAATACAAGAGGTTCCACTTAAATTTGAGAAAAAACTTCTTCTCAGTGAGGGTGACAGAGCACTGGAACAGGCTGCCCATGGAGGTTGTGGAGTCTCCTTCTCTGGAGACATTCAAAACCCGCCTGGACATGTTCCTGTGCGACCTCACCTAGGCGTTCCTGCTCCAGCAGGGGGATTGGACTAGATGATCTTTTGAGGTCCCTTCCAATCCCAAACATACTGTGATACTGTGTGATACTGTGATATTTATCTGGCCTATAGCAGGACAACAGGTCTCTGTAGTCTGACAGGTACAGACTGACAGACTAGGAACAGTCTTGGAAGGGAAGGGCCTGGTTGTGATTCCCTGTGCATCACTGAAAACGAGTCTTTGAAGCAAAATGTGCCAACAAAGTGACGACAGCAAGGACCAGAGTTCTGGACCAAACCATAAGCGTGAAGTCCTGAGCTGGATGAGGCCATAAGCAGGCAAAGCAACACTCCTGTGCTACCTTTTTCTTGTATTTATTTCCTCAGCAGGTGGCAAAATCCTAACCATAGCCACCTATTTCTTCTTGACTATTCTTTCTTGCTGATTTAACATTTTCTAGATTTTTTTTTTTTCCCCAACTGTTATTTTCTATAACCCAGCCCTTACAACATCGTAGAAAGATCTTATTCTTATTCTGGTCATTTCCTGACTTGGTGTCTCTGGTCTTTTACCTGTGGTACCTTCCAGCTTGTAAGTAACTGATATATGTTTAGTTCTCAGTTTGCCTTATTCTGAGAATCTGGTGTAAAGGCACAGACTATTAATCTCCCTACAAAATAGCTGCAATATCTTTTTCTTTAGAAGGCAGATTTTAGTCCTTTTATCCCTTTTCAACCCAGGGAGTAATATTTTATATTTAAAACTTAAAAGCTGAAAAATGAAAGCCTAGATTTAAATGCTTCTGGAAAATCTGAAGAGAACTGAGTATTTTTTTTCAAGAGCTTTGTGTTTTCTGAAATGTTTATGAAATATTTGCTGCCTGTGCCCTTGCACCCCAAAAGTGAGCCAATGCTAAGACTTGTTAGTTCTACGTTATATATACTTACTCAGAAAAAAACAAAACCAAAACAAAAACCAAACCACTATGAGAATTATCTACATCAACTGTTTCTTGTTGATAGTTTTTCCTTTTCCTTGTTTAATGTTGCGTGTCTGATAGAAGAGATGTCTGAAACAACAATTGAGAACCTGTCATCATTTCAACCCAGTTTTTAATCTTTTTTCTTATTTGGGTAGTATTTGAGACAGGAAGGCAGTCTTCTTATGTATCTGATGTAATTCTCCTACAGTCACATGCTAATCCTCATTGGTTTTTGAACACTACAGCAATACAAACAATACAAAGCATTTCTTACACTACAATTCAAGTTTCAAGTCACAAATGATTTGCATTATAGCTGTTAGCATAGGCTAGATTTACAGCAAACACATTAAAATAATTAGCATTATTCTTAAGTATGAGTCAGTAGAATTGAAAGTGACAGATACTAAGTTGATGAAGGTAATAAAAAAACCTTAATCTAGTTGAGAGTGCCTGAGCAATAATAAATACACCTTTGCAGAGAGCAAATGTTTCATGCCTGTGAGTTTGCAGAGAGAGAGTGTCCTGGGTATATTTAGTTTGGTCAGACACAGACACCCCTGCGCCGGCCCAGGGCTAAGTCCAGGCTCCCTCTGAGCTGACCCAGCCTTTGTATATATTCAGATCCTCGGGAAAAATGATGGCACAGAGCTGCTCAAAAGGCTCTATCCTTGCAGTGTCTTGGATCAATACCTGTTTTCAGCGGGCTTTGAGGCACACCGTGAGCTACAGGGCCGGAGAGGGAATAAAGCAGAGTTGTCAGCTACATGAGGACAAGGAGACCTGTGATAGATGGCATCTGGTTTGTGCATTCGCCTGCTGGTTTTTCATCAATGTGTGTCATCTTCCTTTTAAAGATGTAGCCAGGAAAGGCAGCCAAAAAAGAAGGCTTCTCTTTCCTCTGTTTTGGTGGATGCATGGTAGTTGTGGGGAGCTTGGCTCACCTCTGTTAGCAAATTCTGGGAAAACTTTCCTGGGTGCTTCAGCAGGCAGGCAGGAGTGAGAGGGATGGCAGGGAGGGAGCCTGGGGCACTGGAGATGGCAAGTGCCCAAGGAGGGAGGGGAGTCAAAACACAGCCACAGTGCCGAATGGGGGGAACACCCTCCAGATTTCTCCTAAGGACCTGGGAAGACACACACAGAGCTTGCTGCAATAGGCTGTTGGACAAAGTACAAGCCTGAATAAAATAACACATCCTGCAAGTGGGCAAGGAGGATAACGGTTTATTAACTGTTTCATTTCTATTCTCTGTCATTTCTGGTGTTTTTATTTGAAAAAAGTCAATACAGCCTGGGTTTGGAATTTGAAAAACCTCTATCTATCTATCTGTCTGTCTATCTATCTATCTATCTATCTATCTATCTATCTATCTATCTATCTATCTATCACTTTCTAAGGTGGAAAAAAATGGCTTACAAAGATTTGCCTGAAAGGCTCTGGGTGAGTTGGGGCCCTGCTGCAGGGCTGTATTGGTTAGGAAGCACAGACATCCTTGACATTATGATTTTTAAGCCTTTTTTTTTTTAATGACATACTTTTATTTATTTGAAAGTTTATGTGCAGTGTTGCCGCATAGTAGCTTCACACAGAATACGTAAGGACGGGACTTTGGGCCCATAAATATCATTATGTGCTAAACTCTGTTAATGTTACTGTGCAGAGAAGCTGTGCTGTCCTATCCTGTTGTCCCATCTATATTGTCCTTTCTTGCTGCATGGACCTTCTTTCCCAAAGGCAGCAGCATATTCATACTGCCACCTGGAGAGGTGCAGTACAAACCAGGTTTTGAGCTGGTTCATCCCGGATAAAGCACGAGTAGAGACAGGTGACAGTCACATCTTAATCTTAGCATGAAACAGAAAAACATGGCAGAGTCCAGACTTACTTTTTGCCTGCTTGTTGTTTTGCTTTAACTTAAATAACAACAAACACAAGGAGTGTGCCAGAGGTTTTGCTTCTGAACTGGGCTGCATTGAGGATTTCTTTCTTTGTTCTTTCTAGATTTCTGTGACAAAAATAAAAATACCCAAATGCCTCAGTATACGTCTGGTGTAAATACACTGGGGTTGATCTAACACAAGCGAACAGCACAAGATCCAAACACCTGATAGCAAGGAGAATTGCTGTGGGAGTCTTTCATATCTGTGTAGATGTTAGAGGCTGATATTGCATGGTGTGAGCCAGGAACCAGTGCAGCTGTAATGGAAGGGGCCCATGGAGACTGCCCCGGCTTATCTCACCTGCACAGAGGTACGAACACTTGGAGCAGATGCTGACTGTGAGGTCTGAGAACAGCTTCCCCTCTATGATCAAACACACAGCACAAACCACTCACGCTTTTGCTGTGTTTTTACATGCACCTAAAAAGTCTGGAAGGAGCTTTGTTAACTGTGGCTAAGTTTCAGCAATAAGGAAGAGTAGCTACAGTTTTAAGATCAACCAAAAATATGCATAAAGGAGTGTGGAGACAATGAAGTCATTGTAATTACAAGGATAGGTCATGGCTTCTGTCAGCTGTTTAGGAACTCGGTCTGTGGGATTTGAACAGTTAATGAAAAACACAGACAGGAGCTGTGAGTCTGTGAAAGTCAGGGGTTTGAGATCCATTTCAATGGATCATATTCAGCCGTACAGAAAATAAAAATTGGTGAATTTTGAAGGGAAAATTAACCTTAAATTGGCATTCTTTTTTGCTGCATGATGTCACCATAACCCCTAGGTGGTATTCAAACTTTATAAATCAAATTTCTCTGTTAGTTATTCTATTTGTCATGTGTTTGATGTGTAGTGCAATTTTCAGAGATTAAAATGATATATCCCTAATTCTTGGATGCTCTTTGATCATGTTTATTCCTTAACTCCTTTAAACATTGCTGAATAATTGTATATGCATACAGTCGCTGACAAGTACATTCCCTGTTTGATGGGCTAATTACAGAGAGACACCAGTGTCTTCATAGTTAACTTTGCAACTAGCTTTGAGGTTTAAGGCCAGTTTTGATCTCTCTTCTAACTATACTAGATTAAATCTATGCAGTAAAAACTTAAGATGTATGCTACAGTTGGAGAAAAATTCATGAAGTTTTGTGGTTGTTGCATGTTTGTATGTTGCACCAGAAATGACTTAATATTTTACTATTGGAAAATTATTTTCTATATTATTGACCTCTCAGAAATATTGCTTATCTCTGTGATGGGAAAGTACATCATGTTAATTTTGGTGCTACTGTGTATGTTTAGCCTGATTCTGAAGGACTTTGGGAGAGCCTGTTAAACACATCATTCACAGGGAGGGTGTTTTCAGCATATCATAGTAATCTTTCAAGGATTTTGTCCAAGTTTCTGCTAGATTCCAAAGAATAGCAAGCACCCAGACTCCACAGGGTGGGTTATTCTCCTGTACGATGTCCCTCTCTTTGTATGGAGTTATACCTCACAGATCATGGAACAGAGAAATTAAATAAACCTTCTATTAATAGAAATTAATTCAGCATAGCAGTGTCACAGGAAAACATTCAATATCCTTGGAAATTCCAAAATAAAAGAGTTATTAAGGCGCAACCGTGTGAGCAGAGCCAGCCCTGAGTATGTACCTGGTAAGAGACGTGCTGCTTGGCTAAATGAGGATGCTGTAGCTGTATTTAACAGCTGTTCATCTCCCTGGGGTAAAGCCAGCTAATGTTGCTGGCAAAATTGGATCTCACCTGGGAACAATAACTTCTAATGTGGTATATAGTAACAGCCATACTTCCTCTGATCCGTCAAAAGGGACTCTGCTGAGACAGGAGGTACAGCAAGACAGAAACCATTTAAGATGCAGAAATGTATTCCCTGTCCTGCTATATATATATATACATGTATATATATACGCTCAGGATTCACCTGCTGGTGTCCTAGCAGGTTGCAGAGCCCTTGGGGCCCTTCCAACCCCCTTACACAGCAGAGCTGCCCAAGACTGCAGGAACACTCATTTAAATACCAACAAAACCAGACCTGCTGGATGCTGAGTAGAAGGCAGAAAAATACCCCAAACTACACAGAGCAGTTTGTTGGTATGGGAAAAATCCTTCCCATCCCTCACACCTGGCAATCAGCCTTTCCGTCTGCAGCACGAGAAAGCTGGCAATTAGATGCAAGGAGAGGCTGAGGTGGGCAATGGTGAGCAGCAAACCTTTTGAGGATAGGGACTCCTGTCAGGAAACTCACTGAAGGAAAACCAGTAAACAGTCCAACAAGGTAAAACTGTTTCTGAGAATCTTCATCTCAGCCTAACATTGTCATTCTGGTATTGTACAAGGCTCCGTTTCCCCTCAAAATCTATGTTTCTCTGTTACCTGGTAGAGGGGGCATCTTTATTTTGTGCTAATATACTGATGCAATTTAACTATGGATGCAGTTATGTATACACATGTGGTAAATGTATGTGTTTATATGCATGTATGTAGAGTATCCATATATAAACTTCTGTATCAGGGCAATCTCTTTTCACTCTGTAATGAACAATGTCGTGCTGGTATACACATCCACACAGGTATATATTCCAATTGCATTCACACTAGGATGGAGGCTATACTAGAAACTTTGGCTTGTATTTTGTGCTGGTCGGAATGTGATTTTACCTCTCACAGTATTTCCATTTTGACAGAAGGTGATGTGTAGAGACAGTGACAAGACCTAAGGAAAAAAAAAAAACAAAAACCAAAACTGGTCTCACAGATAGAGGTCCTGTTTGAAGAGCTGGCTTAAGAAGTTTTACTAAGTGAAGCACTCTTTTGTCAGCATAAGCCCTGTTTATGCTGGAAAGGCTTAGTGCAACAAAACAACAAACCATACATGGCTTAAGGAGAGAAGCCAGAGAGTGGTAGTCAATGGTGCGGTGTCTAGTTGGAGGCCAGTATCTAGTGGAGTGCCTCAGGGGTCAGTACTGGGGCCAATATTATTCAATATATTCATTAACGATTTAGACGAGGGAATAGAGTGTACTATCAGCAAGTTTGCTGATGACACTAAGCTGGGAGGTGTGGCTGACACACCAGAAGGCTGTGCTGCCATCCAGCGGGACCTGGACAGGCTGGAGAGTTGGGCGGGGAATAACCTAATGAAATTTAACAAGGGAAAGTGTAGAGTCCTGCATCTGGGCAGGAACAACCCCAGGTTCCAGTATAGGTTGGGAAATTACATATTAGAGAGCAGTGTAGGGGAAAGGGACCTGGGGGTCCTGGTGGACAACAGGATGACCATGAGCCAGCACTGTGCCTGTGTGGCCAAGAAGGCCAATGGCATCCTGGGGTGTATTAGAAGGGGGGTGGCTAATAGATCGAGAGAGGTCCTCCTTCCCCTCTACTCCGCCCTGGTGAGACCACATCTGGAATATTGTGTCCAGTTCTGGGCCCCTCAGTCCAAGAAGGACAGGGAACTGCTGGAGAGGGTCCAGCGTAGGGCAACAAAGATGATTAAGGGAGTGGAGCACCTCCCTTATGAAGAAAGGCTGAGGGAGCTGGGTCTCTTTAGTTTGGAGATGAGGAGACTAAGGGGGGACCTCATTAATGTTTATAAATATATATAGGGTGAGTGACATGAGGATGGAGCCAGGCTCTTCTCGGTGGCAAACAATGATAGGACAAGGGGTAATGGGATCAATCTGGAACACAAGAGGTTCCACTTAAATTTGAGAAAAAACTTCTTCTCAGTAAGGGTGACAGAGCACTGGAACAGGCTGTCCATGGAGGTTGTGGAGTCTCCTTCTCTGGAGACATTCAAAACCCGCCTGGACATGTTCCTGTGCGACGTCACTTAGGCGTTCCTGCTCCAGCAGGGGGATTGGACTAGATGATCTTTTGAGGTCCCTTCCAATCCCAAACATACTGTGATACTGTGATACATGATCTGGAAACCTCACCAGGGGTGGCATCACATCTGTTAGTGTAACTTTTCTGGGAGGAGAATACCCCAGTGCGGCATTCTTTCATGCTTCTGGACAGAAAGGTTTAAAGAAAAGGAGGTATATGTGGGTCAGTTGGCTTGACACTGAAAAAACACCCATCTAATTAGCTTTAATATAGTTTTCCTCATTCTTTTAACCATTTTTGTGTCAAATTATGTGGTTTATTCCACAGACCTTCTAGCTGCTTTCTACTATCCTGTTTGCAAACCACATTGTTCCTTTCTAGGAGAGTAAATTAAAAAAAAAAATAAAAAATCAGTTTTCCATGTTGCAATGTCGTTCTGACACAATGTCCATTAACACAGAGTGTGGTGGTGTGGTAAGAGCTATTAATTCATTTTTTTTCTCATGGTCTTTTTTTCTTTTTCCAGAGAAGCTCAGTCTGTTTCATCTTTTGAAAGTCTGATATGTATTTTGAATGGTTTGGAACTATAAATCTAGTATTGCTAAATCCTACAGAAAAAAAAATTGCTTGTGAAATATATTGATTACAACTGATAATGATTTTTCCCCCTGTCTTTACTGGAAGCAAATAAATAACTATGGATGTACAATGGAATTGTCATGGTTGGAGCTTTTGCTTTAGTACATTATAGAAGCCTGTGAATACCCTTAGCAATAAGCCTTATTTTTCAGTGTGGTGAAGTTCATTGTCTGTGCTTCTAAGTTCTTACTGAATTTGATAGTGAATGCGAGTGATTAACAATTACACGTCCTCAGAATTCCTGATTTGTTTCCTGTGTCAGCACTGCGAGTCTATTAAGAAGCGATTAGGGAGGATCTCCTTCAAGTCTCCTTCACATCAGGATTCTCCCTTTTTTGGTTCAGTTAACTTGAAGTGGGAGTTGCCTGTGATATTTTCTACATTTCACCTTCTGAGGTTATGGGCACTATTCATATGCCAGATCTCCCTCTGAGATGAATAAGTAGGACTTTTATGAATTTTTCTTCACTTGTAGAATTTAATTTACATGAATAATTAGAGAGAGATGAGTTAAAACTCCTATTTAAAGAGGTAGCATCCTTTTGTTAGCCTATTGTCCAACTTCGAAAACCAATTGTTTTAAAGAGGATCTGGGCTCTTCTCCATAGGGATTTTCCTCTTTGTAGTTTTGCCTTGAACTAAATCAGCCTGTTGTAAAGCAGATTTTGGGATGAGGCTTGACAAAGAAGAACTGCTGTTATCTAGAGAACTAAAGGGACTTTCAGTTTTCCCTCGGAAACATTTGCTGGCTTCTTTTTCTGATGTGGCCAGGATTTGCCACAGATATATGGCAATGTTGTTTAATTCATACATCAAAATAAATAAATGAAGCGCTTAACTTCATTTAGTTCTTTGTGCTGTTTCCTGTGCTGTTAGGGTTTTAATGAGCCCAGCTGCTCTGTAGACTTGCTGAGGGTGGAAGCTGGTCTGGGAGGGGAAGGAACAGCTTCTCTTTGAAGTGCTGTCATGGCAGTATCACTAAAGCAAGGCTTTGAAGAGGAAATTCCTGTTTCCCTTCCTATTCTAATTCAGCGGGCTTTACAGCAACACTTAAATTAGGGAGCTGCACTAAGGCTTTCAGGTTCAGCTTCTTGGACATTCGATGCCAAGCTTCAAATGGGAACTGTGGGGGAAGAAAAGGAAAGGAAAAAAAATGGAGGGAAGAGCAAAATCACAGAATCAAAAAATCACAGAATCATAGAATTATAGAATCATAGTGGTTGACTGAGGCCTGACACCCTTTCCATGAAGAAACTTCTCATGATATCTAATCTAAACCTCCCTGGTGCCACTTGAGGCCATTTCCTCTCATCCTGTCACTTGCTGCTTAGGAGAAAAGACAAACACCTTCCATGCTACAACCTCCTTTCAGGTAGTTGTAGACAGTGATAAGGTCTCCCCTCAGCTTCATTTTCTCCAGGCTTAACGGCCCCAGTTCCCTCAATCGCTCCTCATAAGACTTGTGTTCTGGATGTTTATAAGGGCTCTTTACCTGCACCCATCCCAGAACAGCAGCCACCCGCACTCTTTGTGACCATCCAACACACAGTGCTGGAGCTGGGAATGCTAAGGTTACCTATATTTGTCAAAATTCAGTTTTCTAATAACACTGAAAGTAGCCACTGGTCTCAGGCTACGAAAGGAGAGGCAGCACAGCTTTAGTTGTGTTATATACCAGAAGAGTAGTGACTACCTATGGTAAGTGGTGTCTCATTGGCATTCAGAGGGCCACACAGTGTTTCATGAATGTTCTAGAATCAGATGTTAATACCAATTAAATTCAGTCACAGCAATTCTTCTTACCTTCCCCCCATAACTTATTTGCTGAAAAGTTATGGCCGAAAGCATTCACAGTCTTGCATTTGCTCAGTGAAGTTATCTACCCTTCATGTTTATATCTACACGTGTATTTATATGTAAACCAAGTCACATATAGGACAGAGAGAGACTCTGGAGTACTCCTGCCTCCTCTCCCACCCTTCAAATTTGGAAATGACATGCAAGAACCTGAACTTCAGCACTAGTCAGCAGATGGCCAAAAATTTGATCCTCATGAAGACTGCCTTCAATCGGTCCCCTTCCCTAACTGTCCTGTGCATTCATTTTAGGGTGACTTACACTCTGAAGATGCTTTTCCTCCTTATATTTAATAAGAAGATCTGGATAGCCATCTCAGGTAAGAAATTTGATTTTCAGATAGCTGAAGTTAGCTGAGATAAATCCCTGTAATAGTACAAGTCCTGGAGAGGCAAAGCTGTAATGTTGAATCAGCCATACTCAGGAAAGAACGTTCAGAAAGTTGCTTCTTATATGTCAGAACAGAAAAACTGTCCCACTGTTGTGAAGGAAAGGAAGGAAAGTAAAGAAGAAATGAAACAGTAGTAATAGTGTTAGGTATCTGCTGAGGAACCCCAGCAGAGCCTTCCTTCTTTTTCTTGAAGATGGTCATCTTCTTGGGCACCTGCAAAACCGGTGTTAAGCAATAACAGTATCTCACTATGGGGAGACTTTTTAACTTTTAAACTTTAAAATGTAAGTTTTTAATGCCCTCCAAAATTCTACCATAGCCATAAAGCAGAGTGCGCTTATTCTTACAGTCGCTAAAATATCATCTGTACTGGGACTGTGTGTCCTGTTTAAATATTTAGAAATAAACCTGCCACTGGATTTAAGAACAGCGATCATTTTTTCTTTTTCTTTTAGGAACAATGTTTCAGGGAGAGATGGGTTATTTTTTACCTCTCTGTAGCAAGTTTCATGACCAACTTTCTAGGAGCACGTAGGCAGTCATATTGGCTATGCCCCTGCTGTTTGGAGACGCCTAGAACTGTGGTGGATCTCATCATCTTTCTCAGACACATTTGTGCTGGTTTGACTAAAAATGAGTTAATTTTCTTCATGCAGTTAGAAACCTTTCTTTTTTTTTTTTTTTTTTTTTTTTTTTTTTTTTTTTTAGCTAGCATGGCCATTGTTTGGATTTAGTTTGAGAACAAGAGATAAGACCCCAGGACACAGTTAATGTTTTTAGTTGCTCTGGTCTAAGAGCCAAGGAATCTGAGCTCTGCCCACAGGTTTGAGGCAGCTGGGGAAGGGGGGCATGGATGGAGAAGAGCGTGACTGACATCCAGACTGATCAATAAGAGTATTCCATCCCATTGGTGTAATGTATTTAAGGAGAGTCGGGATCTTCCTGCTAGTCTGGGAAGCTAGGAGTCAGGACAGAGACCTGTTCAGGGGAATCCTGTTTGGGACTTTTGTTAGTTTGGCTTTTTGCCATCCTGCCATTTTGCAGAAGCCTCTGGACCTTTCTGTCTTTTTCTCTTTTGTCTCTCTGGGATCTGCTGTTGGGACCAGCTGCTGCTGCCTGGGACTGACTGCTCAGTGCGGATGGAGTTCGTGAGGAATTGCATTGAGTGTCTTTTATTTTATATTCTATTTCCATTTTCTACGTATTATTATTATTATTAGTAGTAGTATATTACTGTTATTTTATTAAACTCTGTTTATCTCAATTCACAAGTTTCTCCCTTCCCTTTTGATTCTCCCCCCCTATTTGGTAGTCTGAGAAGTGAGCAATTGGCTGTCATGGTTATATTGCTAGCTTGGATTAAACCATGACAACAGTATAGCTTTGGTTGCACTTCAGGTTTAGAATTTATGACATGGGGAAGGGAACTGTTCTGTGATCTGTTGAGTGTGGTGGTTTCAGAGCAGATGCCCAGCGGACCTCCTTGAATCCAGTATCTGCTGCCCACAACTGCAGGCACCTGGACTCGGTGACCTACCTGGTCCCTTCTAGTCCTGTGCACATGCTAAGTATGGATCACTTTGCAGTTGTTGCATGAGTCTTCTGTATGTGAAAGAAGACTATTTCTTTGCTTGCTTGTGTTTTGTAAAATTGTAGAGTAGCATTGGCAATTCTTTTGTTCTTTCTAACCACTTTCATAGTCAAACAAACCCTTGGAGTGCTTGGTTACATAGCCAAGATAATGTAAGATAATTTACATCATTTCAAATAAAACACACTTCTTGTGTGCTTCACTTTGCAAAGCTAAGAAATCTAAAATACTCTTTTAATTTTAAGCATTTTTACATTAAATTTGTTCATCAGTAAAGTTTTGGTGTTGTGGTTTGTTTGTTTGTTTGGTTGGTTGGTTTTTGTTTGTTTGTTTGTTTGTTTGTTTGTTTGTTTTAAAGAACAGGTGCGTTATAAATATCAAATTGCTCCCAATGGAATATTGTTAACTGATCCTTCTAAGGGACTCCTCTCTTCTAATGGAAAGACTTAGAGGCATTCTGAAAGCTCAAAGAAGTGAATGAAAGCTCTTTTTCTTTGATTTTTTTACACATCTGTAATACCAAAAACTACTCAGATCATTCTTTATTCATCTAAGTTTACTCAAGAATCATAGAAGATACCTTAAATATATTATTTGACCTGAATTAAAATATGGATAATACTCTGAAATACAGTATGCCTCACAACACCGTAACCAGGCAGCATCAATTTACATCATTGTTTTGCTATACGTGAGTGTACAAGTCTCTCTTTTTTTTTTTTTTTCCTAATTCTTTATTTCTCCAGAAACAATGGACGTTATTTTTGCATTCTCATGTGATGCGTACAGGTTTTGAGAATTTTAACTGGGAGCTTCTTCCTGACTCCTTTTGCTCCTTGATACTTTTAAGGCAAAGGGAAAAAGTAATTTGTCATGTATTTTTTAACTCCCTCAGAACTTCAGACAACGGAATAAAAAAATTAATTGTTACCTTATAAATGTTCTTACTATTTGAGAAGGGAAAATGAACAAAAGCACTCAGTTTCTTTCATCATAGGTTTGCTATTTCCTCCCTGAACTTTTGGTGCAACACCTGTGTGTTTCTACAGCAGGCTACAAAAACAAACAAAAAAATCAATGGTACCTGCCAGGATCTCCTTTCATTTTAGTTTTCTCTTTTTCCTCTAGCAATGTTTCTTATCCCTCCACTGTCGTATTTTATGACCTGTTCACATTTCCTATTTATAGGATATCTGGTCTTGGCTTTGCCATTAGGTTCTCAACATCTTCTTGAAATCTCCAAGTGGCATCCGCTAGCCATTCCATTATTTTCGATTATTCTCATCCTACCGGAGAAAAGGAACAGTTTCTGAAATCTGCTAGCTGTACACCTCTTTCAGCAAACCTCTGTCTTCTTTCTCCATATCCAAACCTGTAGAATACCACATTTGCAGCTGCTGTGTGAGTCTCCATTCCTTCACTTACATTATATCTCCTTTTAGTCCAGTGGGACTGTTTACTCGTACAACTGTAACCCTTGATTATCTCCACTTCTTTGATAATTTCCATAGGTCTAGTTTCCAAGTTGTTTCAATACCCCTGTATGTCTTTGCCACTTCAGTCATGGTTGGACACATCCTCAATTTCCACCTCAGTGGTCTGGCCTTTCTTGACCCTCTTAACTGTTAGTTCATTACCTGCATATGCAGAGACACATCCTTAACTTTCATATCTGAAACTTCTTAAAGTATAGAGCTCTTATTTCCTCTCAAAAAAAGTAATGCTGCTCTACCTCCTTCTACCTAGAGATAAAATTATTGCTTTACAACAAGAACAAATTCTCTTTGGTATCTATACAGGTTTAATGCATGGCATTAGGTAACTCTTGGCACAATCTCTTATGCATGTGTTACATCTTAAGTTGGTGATTGTAGCTGCAACATTAATGTCTAACAGTTTTAAACCACTTTTCTTCCATGGTTTTATGTAATTGCTTTTAAAACTCTTCTGTTCTAACTTGGCTTTGTTTGGATGTGGCTTCTGCAACATCCAGTTGTAAAACTGTTATGTGAAAGAATACTTCCTTTTTTGGTTTGCTTTTTGTCACATTGTCAAAAAAATTTAAAAATGGCCCAACACATCAACACTGTGATTAAGCTTAGACAGAAAATGCATAACTTGCTATGACATTATGAAGGGCACATTTGGTCAAATATTCAGTAACATTTTTGTGTTATTTTAGTTCTTAAAATTCTTTAACAGGATATTGTAAATAATAATTCCAGTTAAAAATCAATTGAAGTTCATAATTTGTGGTCAAGTTGCAAACTTCTAAAAATAGGTCCAACAGAGCATCAACTGCTTCAGGAACTGGTATAATATACCAGTTAACCACTGATTGTCTTTAGACAAAAAAGAAAAGAAAAAGATAAATCGGCCATCACACAATGACAATTAAACCTAGCAGAAACTGAAAGTCTTTTGAAATCTCTGTGGAGGTATGACAATGAGGGGAATAGAAACAGATGAATTTTTTAAAGATTATTTATGAAAAAATTAAAGGTGAAAAAAGGGCTACAAGTAAATGTATCAAGCAGGAAGACACTGATAATGGAAACACTTGTTTGGGTTAAAATATCATCTGCTTTTAGGTTTTGTGTGTTTGTTTGCTTTTGTTTTTAAGCAGATGTATGTGCTTGTATCCTTATACTTCAGCAGCAAGTGGATTCATTATGATCATTAGTTTCCTGTGGTGGTGTTAAATCAGGTACATTTTCATCAGTACTGCTGCTAGTATCATCAGCTAATGTGAAGATTAAGATAAAAAAAAGATTATTTCCTTGTATAGTCAATATGAGTCTTAATTTCAGTGAAGATAAAGAGCCAAATCCCAAGAGGGCCTAAGCACCTACACCTCCTATTGACTCATCCTATTCAGTCCCTCTCAGGATCTGGGTATAATGATGCTACTTGCATTGCTACTCAGATCTGAATGCAATGTGTTAACAGTCTTAGTTCATCAGCAAAGATTTTTTTTTCCTTCTTTCTAGTTTAACCTTTTTAGTACTTTTGGTTCATTACTGAGTCAGGAACATTATTGTCTAGTGTATTTCCTCACTGTCTGCTATGTCTTCCTCTCGCATTTAAAGAAATAGTTACTGATTCATTATAATCACTGACATTTCCTCTGCTTTCACTTGTTTCTGTACCATTAGCTGTTTCCTCAATTTCATTATTATCAAACAGCTCTTCGGTGATAGACTTCTGCTTCTCATCTTTATATTGATAATTTTATTTTCACATGCATCATCCTGATTTTCAACATCTTCAGTGCAGTTCTCAGAAGATGAGTCATTTGCAAAAGACAGACTTTCATTACTGGAGTCATCTTTAGAGTCAGAATGTGTTGGTCTATTCTCAGGGATATTGTTTGCTCCTCTGTGCCTTTCATTATCTCTTGGAAGGGATGTGCCTGATGTACTTGCTTGGTCATTATCCAGATAATTAAAATCAAATGTACTTATTTTGTAGATTAAACAAGAACATTTTTTATTATGATTGTTTGTCTTTGAAGCTTTAAAAAACACTGGCTATTTAAACATTTAATGTAAGAAAAATTTTCATTAAATAGCTAAAACAATGTGCTTCATGGAAATAAAGACATTGACACAGCATAGTTTTGTAAAAACTGGAGGAAGATACAGAAAAGTGCAGGTTCTGGCAGTTTATGTACAGAGATTGTTATTTCCATGCATTACAGTGATTACTGGTAAAGGACAGAAATGGTAGATAGTAGGAAAGTTAAGCATGGCTGCAAGCTGTATGTAGGTAACATTTCTAGCAGATAGAATGCATAAAGGAAAGGGGATAAATTAGATTGGGCAGAGTCTGAGACCATGCCAGCTAACTTGCCCAGCCTAAATTAGTAATGTTGACTCCCTCCACAGTCCATGGAGAAAACTTCCCAGGTGGATGTCAGTCCACAGGTTGTAGGTGTCTGAGCAGAAGATGAATTGTTGTCTGGAGCTATTTCTTTCCATACAAGGATTAGGGATTGAGCCTACATTTCCAATTGCCAAAGCTAGGTGAGAAGTATCCTTCTCAAAGGCATGTTAGACAAATGGGTGGGTCTTCCTGATGCAGAAGTCCATTCCTACTCAGTTGCTTTTGAGGGACATGTTCAGCCACCAATTCCTGGGAGGTCAGCTCTATTGACTAGTTACTTACTGTTAGATGTCCTTTCATATCTATATCACACCAAGCTTTTTCTATAAATGACATGAGGCACTTAATACATTGACTTCTTTTGCAGCTTTTCCTCTTTGTCAGTAACTGTGTTGTCACTTTAATTGCCAGTAATTTTAATTCCCAAGTGTTTTAGAAATAATTTTAGTTAAAAGATCAGTTTCCTGCTAGATAAGTTTCACACTTACTTAGAAATATGTTCTCTGCTTTTTGACACAGTGAACGTCACAGAGAACTAGAACAAACTACAATCTCTTCAACTATGGCTTCTTGCAAATGGCAATATTTGTGTGAAATCTCATCAAGAACCCATGCAAAGTTTTACAAGTTTATATTTGTAGCATACCCATCACTTCAGCATCCAGGCACCAAGTGCCCCAATTAATTAATAACAATAAAATTAATCTAGTAGTGGATTATGGGAAAAAAATTATATTATCTGGCTTTTGTTATGTTTCCTTCATAGAATCGCAGAATCATAGAATCCCAGCTTGGAAGGGTCCTCAAGAATCATCTGGTCCAACATTTCTTGGCAAAAAGCACAGTCTAGATGAGATGGCCCAGCACCCTGTCCAGCTGAATCTTAGACATGTCCAATGTTGGGGAATCCACAACTTCCCTGAGAAAATTATTCCCCTGGCTGATTGTTCTCATTGTGAAAAATGTTCATGTTGTGTCCAGCCAGAATATCCCAGGAGTAACTTATACCCATTACCCCTCCTCTTTCCCATGTAACTCCTTGTAAAAAAGGAGTCTCCATCTTCTTTGTAGCCACCCTTGAAATACTGGAACATGGTGATGAGGTCTCTCCTAAGCCTTCTTTTCTCAAGGCTGAACAAGCCCGATTCTCTCAGCCTTTCCTCATACATCAGCTTCTCAGTTTTGGAACACCTTTGTGGCCCTTCTCTGAACCCTCTCCAACCTGTCCACAGCTTTTTTCTATAGCAGGGTCCAAACTGCACAGTATTACAGGTGTGACCTGACAAGCACAGAGTAGAGCAGGATAATGACTTCTTTGTCCCTGCTGGTGATGCCCTTGTTGAAGTAGGCCAGCATCCCGTTGGCTTTCTTTGCTGCAGCAACACACTGGTTGCTCGTACTGACCAGGACTCCCATGTCCCTTTCCACAGAGCTGCTCCCCAGCTGGGTAGATCCCAGCCTGTGCTGCACTTCTAGGTTATGTTTTCCCAGGTGCAAGACCTTACACTTGTCCTTGTTGAAAACTTGTTGAAACTTCTTCAGGGTACACTTGATTCGATCATCCAGATCACTTCTGAAGATGTTAAACAGTGTTGAGCCCAATATTCATCCCCAGGGGACCCCACTTGTGATAGGTTACCAGTTTGAAAAGGAGCCATTTACCACTACCCTCTGACTTTGGCCTGTCAGCCAGTTCCCCACCCACCACACAGATCACTTGTCTAGACTGTAATGCATCAATTACCCTTGGAGGAGACCATGGGAAACTGTATTCAGAGCTTTGGAGAAATCCAGGTAGACAACATCCACTGCTCACCCACATCAGCCAAGAGGGTTACTTTCTGAAAGGAGGCAACCAGGTTTGTCATGCACCATTTGCCCACCATGAATCCATGCTGGCTTTTCCCAATCACATGCTTCATTTAACTTGTCACAACCCCCACGAGGATTTGTTCCATAACTTTCCCAAGGACTAAAGTAAGACTGTTGATCCTATAATTTCTTGGATCCTCCTTTAAGTCCTTCTTGTAGGTGGGGGTGACATTAACCATCTTCCAGTCTTCTGGGACACTCCCTGATGTCCATGACTTCTCAAAGATTATGGAAAGCAGCCTTGCAATGGTTTCAGCCAGCTCTCAGCACCCTTGTGTGGATATTGTCAGGTCTCAGCAATTTGTATGGGTCAAATTCCTGTAATCTTTCTCTTACCAACTCTTCCCTTACTGATGGTGTGTCTGTATTAGCATCAACCTGGATTTGTGTTCCCAAGGCTTGAGGTCCAACATTGCTGGTAAAGACAGTGACAAAGAAAGTGTTGAGAACCTCTTTCTCTTCAGCATTGTTGGTGACCAATTCACCTCTCATGATTTTTGTTGCTTTTGTTAGCATTTCCAAATCTGGGGAAGCAGATTTAACCTATGGAATTTTATTATGTATATCTGTAACACTGTTATGAAATTTGAATCAATATGTTCTGTAGTACTTCATTCCCATCAATGTCAGCCTCTCTAAAATTACTATGCTTGTATTTTTTGTACATATTGTGTCTTCCTGACTTAATATTTCTAATACCGTTTGTACAAGATGTTCTGTAGATGCAGCCTTATGGTGCTAATCATGCTTGGCTCATTCCCTTGAACTAGATCCAGAATAACCTCATTTTGCATTAGGGTTATCCTCTTTGAAGAATCCTTACATCCGGTGGAGGGATTTAGAGTCTCAAAGAATATGATCTAGTTAAGGCCATTCCTCTTCATATTTTTACATATAGTACAGAGGGAATTAAAGCACCATGACGTTTAAGTTAACAAAGGGAATTAGTAGGTTGCAGTAAGTTTTGCAAGCACTACCATATTTATTATTTGCTTTTGGATATCTCAGTCATTTTTCATCTTCTTTTTGTTCATCAAATTCCTTTTGTGTGTTTTTTGGCCTCTTTTTTTTAAACAAAACCAAACCAAAACCAACAACAACAACAAAACCCAAAACCCCACAAAAAAACAACAACAATCCCCGTCCCCCCCAAAAACCCAACAAACAAACAAACAAACAAAACAAAAGAACCCAAAAATAACCACAAAAAACAACAGCTTAGTATTTCTATAGTTTCCTTTAAAACAGGACAGAAGACTATTCTGTGCCCCTTAAAGTACATCACCATCCTGGTTTGTTTGCTAGGACAAAACATATACTACAGATGGTGAAAATGAGTTCCCCTGACTTGAGGTTCCAATACACATTTTGAAGAAGAGTGGTCATTTCTGTATTCAGATACCAAGTTTTGACACAGATTCCTGCCAGCCTCTCTTGAGTTTTTGCACACAGGCTTACGCTTCTGAAAAACATATATTTAATTTTTCCTTCTCTATTTTATTGTCTAAAAATCTGTGTTATCTGATTCTTCGTGGGTTATATAAAAGTAAATATAAATGTAAAGGTGGTGTAACTGAGAGTAGTGATGTAAAGAAATCAAGCTCACGGCATTGACAGTGCCAACAGACCTTTTGTTTTCACTGTGTCATCTTCAGTAATACAACTGTTATACTGTTCTGAAAATGATGTAGAATTCAGGGAGAGAAGGGGACATTATCTTTGGAAATGTGCAAAACTAAAACAATATCATTTTTGGCAATAATAAACTCTATGAGAAAAGCCAAAAACTATTTCTGAATTTGGTAAATGAAATTGGAAAAAAAATAAACAAATAAAAAAGAAAAAAGTTTTACTGTTTTTGTTATCTCCCATTTTTAAATTTCAGATCTTTGGAATAAGAATTTGTTTCTAATAAAAAAAAAAAAAATAGTTAAAAGAAAGAGAGGTAAGAGAATAAAAAATTGGAACCTGAACCAGTTGAGCCAAAATAATTTGCACAGCTCTAGTTACAAGTCAAAACTGAGTCCAATCTTGTAGCAACTATGAATTGTTTTTACATGAAAGCTGATCAAAGGCATCTGAAGGTCACTTCTTTCCAATCTGGACAGTATATGTGACTCCAAAATACTCTGCTGGCATTGTCATGCCAATCTGGCCAAACAATCTGGTCTAATGCAAAGGTTTAGCTTTCAGCTTTGCTAGAGAGGTTGCTCTAGAGCAAGTCAGGGACATTTTGGCAGGTTAACATGAATAAGACATGCAAGATTCAGCACCTAGTTCCAGCTTTTTGTGCTAGTAGCATTTAAAACATCCCCAAAGGCTAAAAGTCATCTGGCATCTTCTTTTGTCTCTGTCTCTCAGAAAGGGTGACTACATCCAAAATAATACTGGAAATGCTTCCTAGTAAATGGTCATTCTATGTGTTGTTCTTGAGACCAATCCCTTTCAGACTCTCAAAGGAGCCAAGGTATATTGTGAAAGCTTGAGCTTTTGTGTTGGACCCATTTTATTCATTAGCAGCAGGATATCGATTATCTCTGGGGCAAAACTCAATCTTAAAGGTAGGGAACATTGCTGTCTTGACCTTTTCAACGGTTGGATATGCAAGGGAATTAAGGGATTAGAGACCTAGTTCTAGGTGATATGTCCAGAGAGTGAATGTGGAAAACAGATGGAATTCTGTTCTATGTGTCCTACAAAAACTTTATCAGGTGGCTATTGGTTGATTTTGTGCAAAAGTCCACAGACAGTGACATGGGGGAGGGAGGAGCTGGGTTTGAAAGGAGGTTCTTGTTTTAATGAGTGTTCCTTTCCTATAATTTTGCATCTGGCTTTGCTAAAGTAACCTGGTTTGATGACTGGTCCAGTACTTGGGAGTGCCTGGATAAAGGCAGTACAGTACAAGTGCAAGATATTCTGAACAGATGACTTTGTGCATCTCCTTCATTATCCTCCAAATCCATGCCTCACTTGGGAAAGGAAATTATTTTCATACGACTAGTGAGATGATTGATTTTCACCTGTGTTTGAAAATTTCATACATTTTTGGGAAATGAAAAATAGAATACTAACCATGATGGTCTGCTGTAAACCATTGCAGTTACTTGCCATGATGTTGATTTTCAATAACTGAAAATTAAAGGTCTACTGAAATCATTTTGCTCCCCAGTGATTTAGAGACCCAGTCTTACCATAATTTAGAGTCAACTTTTCGTCCCCGCACAGTTCCATGATTTGCAAGCTGTTTCTGGCAGCCATTGTTGTCAAACCAATGATATTTCTTCTTCTCCTCCTCACTTTTTGGCCCTTTTCCCTCATAATTAACTTCTTTGTCAGATTTACAGCTATTTAGGTCTACCTTTCTAACGGATATAAACTCCTGAATGAAAATACTGTGGTAAGAGTACCTTTTTTAACCGTTTCCTTGCTTGACATGATTGTATTTTTAATGTACAAAATACAAATGGAAAATGTCTTTACTCACAAATGTACCATTTTGTTTCATATATCCATATTCTTAGATGAAGTAAAATTAAGGTTTCACATCCTCGAATTTCAGAGTAAACTGCATGTTAATAAGATCTAATAACGTAATTATTTTTGCTCATGCACATCATTAACAGCAAATTACTGTTAGTTTTTAGGCAAAAAATGAGGAAAACATTAAGTTAATGCTGCAGCCTAGATCGAAGTGTTTGGGAAATGTCATTTAATCTTGTTGTATGTCTTCATAGTAAGGAAGTAGCCTAACGCACTTGTTACAACATGTCTTGTGCTCTATTTGCTGCTCTCTCTTCTTTCCCTCAGGTAATACCTACGGCTGCCCATATCTTCATAAGATTTTGTGTTTCAAAATGGTAAAAAGAAAATAGATCAATCTAGGTTAAAATGAACATTAAATCCGATAAGGAAAGGACAAGTAAGTCTTTTGGAGATTTTTTTTCCTGGACCTATAGAAAGACCCTAGCTTTCCCTACAGTCATAGCCTGCTTTTTCCCTTTGAGACTTCCAGCAAATTTCTAGACCCAAACCTATTGGTCTTCCCTGAACTGAGGCACTAGATTCATGTTCCCAGCATTTATATTGCCAGCTATGTGAGGCCAGCTGCTTCCTGAGGTCCTCAAGGGCTCCTGTAGGCTCTGTTCCACATCCTGATTGAGAAGGAACATATCTTCAAGATTTAAAAACTTGTATTTTCTTTATGCAGATGCTCATTTCCATCAAGATAATGTCATCTAATCAACTGTGAAATAAATTTTATAATTTCACTTTAGGTGATAGTCTTGAACACAGCTTACTTCAGAAAAATCTACGTTTGTAAGGTCTGTTTTGTCATCAAACTCAGTGGAAACTGCTGCTCAAGGGTACATATCATATAACACAATCTTACTGAATAATTTTGCTGAGATAGAGAGCTTTAAGACCATTCCACAGTGACCGACATACTTGTTAATCTCACTCAGCACCATCTGGTACCTTACAACTTTCATTAACAGTCCTGCAAATTTAACAAGTAGGATGTCTTACCAAGATACCAAGTTGGATTAAGAAACAGAAGTTTTAATCTGTTTTCCATCCTTGAAGGCGATAACATGTGTGTTCTGTAATCTGAAAATAGGATGCTTATAATCTCATAGACAATGTGAGAAATAAAACTCAAATTTGTTCTCATAGCCATGAAAAACCTGTGTTCTCTCCCCCTGATTTGAATTACTGTAAAGCACTGCCATGAATCATGTCCCAGTTGTGCAAAGTGTTAGACAAAACCAGAACAAAAATTGGTGACGTATATAACAAATTCTGAATCAAAACTAAATGAACACAACATATTGATATAGAAAGATGAGGGAGTAGAAGGAAACAATAAGTCAGTGTGAAGAGAAGTGTTGCCAGCACCACCAACCTAACGGATGTCAGGTCTTTCATAGGCCTTGTAGCAAATGGATTTGAAGGTGGATGTTTATGGAGAGCTGCCAAGCATGAAGGGTAGCACGAAAGAAAGTATTTGCGGATGCAACGAATAAATGATAGGCATGGGCACCGTTCGCTGGCTGGTTCTGGGAGCTGACACTCTGAAACAGAGAAGGAAAAAATAGCATGGGGGCTGGACCATGAAGGGCCTGGGTAGAAAAATATGTAGTTAGGGGAGGGATTCATAAAAAGAGGTGATATCATCAAAACAGCAACCTAGAAAAATGGAAGGCTTGCATTTGTCACAAAATGTTGCTGTAGTCAAAGACTTAGACAATGAAACCACAGTCAAAAATTACTAATTGTGTGAATATGTGAGGAAGTCTGTGTCTTAAAGAAGATATGCATAGAAAATCTGTGCAATTTAAGTGTGACTTTCACCTGAGCAATAAGCATGATATTTGGGTTATAGTATAAAGTATTTTCCAGAGAAACTAAAAAGTAATAATAGAGAAAGAATAAGCGTGTTTTAGCCCTGTTGAACTGACATGACAGAAAGACATTTAGAAAGTGTTGTTGGAAAGAGGAAAATCAGTTTTGCTGGTAAGACATGCTGGTTGTGACTTACCTCCACTGAATTTGCATTTGTAGGTGAGATTTTCTTAAAGCAAGGGTAGCAGGGACCCACGTACCTTTATAACCCTTCTCCATCCCCAAAATTAAAGGCTGAATGAGAGATTCTAAAGAAAAGAAAACAGATTAGAAAGACAACAGAAGAAGTAAGAGGACTAAGACAGCAAAGTGTCTGGGTGATCAAGGGAAGACACAATTTGAAGATCTTTGAGAAGTGAACAAAGTTTGAGTCTGAAATTTGCTGTTAGAAGACAGAGGCCAGGGGGAAAGAAATTTCAATACAGGGCAATTTTAGAGGTCTAGCATGGGTTTGGAAGAAAATTTTCAATGGTGACTGTAAACCTACTGTGTTAGGTGGGTTTAGAGATGAAGGGGAAGAACAATGCCAGGCAGAGATGAGAGGCAGCATAAGACATGAGAAGTTTTGGCACTGGTGACTACCCATCACAACAGTTCAATGGAAGCATTAGATGTGGCCATGTTCAAGTAGAAATACCCACTAATTCTTGTTGCAGCAGGTTGCAGCTGGCTTTGCTCTGTTCAGACCCTGATCCCACAGCAATCCCAAGGGAAATTAAATTGTCTAAGATGTACATGTTGTTAAGGAAAACAGGTCTTCTGAGCCAAATATGGAAATATTGTAATGTGCTAGCAATTCAATAATAGTACATTATCCTTTCTCTTTATAGCTTCACTATATCTTTTCCAGAGTTTTATTGAGAAAGCTAGGCTTAGTGAGATCATCTGTCCTTGTCTTATTTTATTTCACAATAAATACACTTAAAATTTCTGCTTCGTGTAGAACAACTTAAAAAATAATATCTTAAAACTGCTAAAAAAAAGGAAAACATTTTTTCTCTTGCAGAAAAATTAAAAAAGCCAATTTAAAAAATCACTACACTGAAGTTATACAATTAGCAGCTTTCAGTTTGACATATTTCATACTTGGAGATGTTTCCTTGAATTTTTTTAAAAAAACATTTTATATAACAAGTTAAAAATAAAACTTCATGGTGATTTAGAACCATGAACTGAGATTAAAACTTCAAAGACAATTGTAAATGTGATGCAGTTACTGAACATGTGACTCTTTGAAAACATCCTTCTGTAATATCAGAGCTAAATGTCAGAGCTCTGCATTTACCCTTGAATGGTATAGTTGGCCCATGTTCAATGACACTAAGGGAACAATGCTTCATTGTATCATTTAAAATACGTTTTCCTTGTGTTCCACTTCCCCCGCCCCTTAAACATTCAGCACTAAACAGACCTATTACTGTATGGTAAAAGACTGCTAATGTGAAATGTACAATGAACTAAGACTCCCACCTTATTTCTGGGAACAAAATAATGAACTAAGAAGTTGAGGCAGTGTTCAAGATAAGGGATTTGCTAGTTGAATAACTGGCCTGCTGAATACACACTGTCAAAGAAAACCTAACAATGCTAAATATAAACTAAAACAAAAACTATGTAATTTTTTTCTTATTCACTTTTGAATTTTCAGGAATGGTACAAATGCATGTATACTTTGTTTTCTACAGGTTTGGTGTTTGTTTGTTTGGTTTGGTTTGGTTTGGGTTGGGTTGGGTTTTTTGCTTTATTATGGGCGTGGATTGCTAATTTTTATCTGGGAACACTGAGTGCAGCTTCTGCAAAGATAATAGTTGAGAAATAGACGTGACAACATTTCCTCAAAGTCACCTCCTGAGAGATCAAATTTATATACTTCACTGCTTGTCATGCTAAGGATTTCTGTCTTCTTTGTAACATCCAAGTTTAGTGTGCAAATATTGGAGGATAAGGACAAAAGCTGAGGAGCCTTCCTTCCCTTCCTCCCTTTGAAGGAATTCCCTGATCTTCTTTTTGGTACATAGATACTGTTCATTTTCTTTGCACTTGCCATTCTACCCCACAAATTCTTTTGCAGTGTTATGTTTTAGCAGAGAGTGATTTGAGATCACAACATTTCTGCTTTGTTCAGGCAAAGGAACCCAAGTGAAGATGTTCCCTGGTTGGCATCTTCACTGCTTTAAAATCATTACATGACTCTCTGCTGCATCATGTCACCGGAACAATTTGGACTGCGGGGCTGGTCAAAGCCACCAGCTGTGCAAATCAGTGGCATTGTCAAGCATGAGGCTCACTCCAGCTGTTGGACACAGGGCATAGCATGGTAGCTCACTGGTACCTGTCTCTCCCACCCCAGTAAATCAACACTTGCAGATTCTGGTCTCATGGATACATTGGATAATTACCAATCTGTCTTTCTGCTTCTTCGCATGAGCCTAAAAGGGGAGATGGCCAAGCATGTGGATTTCAGAAACTACACTCACAGATTTTTCTCCCAATTAGCGTCTTCATAGTAATATCTTCTCAAAACACTACCCAGCCTCTTAGGTCCAGGCAGGTTTTCTAAGAGGCTGTCGGTCAGGTTTGTGCATCAGACTGCATATCTCATACTGCAGCACATATTCCTGAAATACGACAGACAACATTAGGCCAGTAAGGTTCACGACATGTTGTTTCGTCTCCTTCATCCCTTTATGACAGATGAGACAGACACTTTATTTGCTTCTCCATATGCAGTAAATAGAGGAAGTCAAGGAAGACTATTCAACAGAAATTGCAGAGTGAAAATTATCAAAATAGAGCCCAAAGTATTAATAATGAGGATTTGATTGTTCAAAGAACTGGACATTTCTGTTTCCCACTGATACCAGGGACACATGTATACCTTTTGCTCAGTATCCATGACTCTTATGAAAGCTCACTTTTTGCTGTAATTTAGAACACAGTCTCTTTTGCTCATATATCATTCTGCTCTTTTATAAGTGCCTTGAAAGGTGGCCTTACGTTGATAAAAATAATGGATAATGAGGAGTGGACATAATACTTCCTGTTGAATATCTAATTTCCACCCATTCTATCTGCACCCCAACTCCCTCCTCGTCACTGGACTAACTATTAATGCTTATCATACTACTAGCCAGAAGAGGAGAGGAAGGGATGACACTTGGCCCCTTTCCCTCTTTTGTAAACATGCACATGTACTCATCCATAATCTGTTCTCTTATATGAAGTAGTATTATTATTATTCTACCCAATGAACCTGAAATCTGTGCCCTGAGCACTAATGAACTTGCTTGCTGAAGACTCAAATGTTGCTTTGTGTTATTACCTTATATTTGCAGTTTTTCCTCAGAAGTGGAGATTCTGGAACTGAAATTCTCTCTAGAGCTAATAAGTGCATTGTCCACAGATAGTAAAGCATTTTGTCCTACTGGTGCAACCAATGTTTTTGGTCAGTGTCCCTTCCCTTTCCTGAAAGAATGATTACATTGCACCATTGCAATTTCTGCACAGGTTGACTTCTGTGTAACATTTCTGAAGGTGATGTAGAGCTTGTAGTACTTCTGTGACTGTCATAATAAAAGAGGTCGGATTTGCACAATAGCTACATCGATTTCCATCATTTGCTCTGAATCCAAAATACAGGAGAGGACACACAGAACAGTAAGGGAAAGAGACCTTTCCTGAGTTTATTTTCTTTACTGTGTTGTTCTTACTGTCTGCCTGCCAGAATTCTAAACCCTATCTCCTAGTGAAAATGTATACATAGTAGCTGGATTCACTGGGAAATAATCCTACATATCATTCCAATCACTATTTTAATAAGCTTCTATGTCATTGATTAGCAAATCTGTCCTGTGTAGGTTCTTAGTTCAGATTCACCATGAGTATGTTTAGGTACAGTAAGTGGAACTAACAACTGCCATACATTGCTTTTGTCATAATTTTTAAGAAAGAGAAGTCAATGAATGCGAAAAAAAGTTTTAAAATGTTTTTTAATAGTATTCATGTATTCATAAGTATATTAGTTTATGTTTATGTCAGAACAAGTACATCAGTGAAGATAAACTCCCATTAGACTGAAGAAGGTGAAATCTGTGGTGGTTCTTCTGTCTATGGATCCTGTTTTATTATTCTGGAACTGCCTGAAGACTTGTGAGAAGTTAAGTTTTACTTACGTTGAAGGAATTTTGATTGTGCCAAAGAGGAAAACTGTGTTCACCCTTTCACTTTACATAATATTCTAGTATGCCTAAATCTGAATGATAAAGTAGGAAGCAGCAGAAACATAAAAAGTATTTCCAGTGAGTAATATGTGTTGTTACACACCTTTTGGACTTAGGTGCCGAAGTCTTTATGTCCAAGTATCATATTGCTGTAGTGCAGGCAAAATGTGACAAATGTGAATAATTGAGGCCAAGCCACAACTTTCTAGAACGAAATGGAGTCACTGAGCCAGCTGGAGAGGGAAGAAAGCATTTGTTATGAGCACTGCCAGACAGGCTGTAAGGAAGCTTCCCTGAAGCTTCACCAGGAGCCATAAAACATCTTTGCTGGAAGATAAGATTTTGAGTATCTTATACCAACCCTCTTCAGTTGTCATCCACACTGCCAACCATGAGCATTTAAAAAATCATGAATCAAACCCCAAAACAACTTGGAACTGACTTAAAAATTATAATATATGGGGAATAAAATGGTGTTTATGTGTCTCGCTGAGCTTCTAGGTTCTTTCATGATTCCCTTTCCTTTAGCTTTGTTTAAGGGGCTTTGATTTCATTAAAAGAAAAAGAATAGCATTATTTTATGATACTCTAGGTTCACGCGAAAACCCAAGAGTTTTGGAGGGTGGAGTGAAAAACATGGGGTTCACTGGCACCACAAAGGGTCTTGCAGAGATCTGACTTCTCTGTGGTCTAGTCTTTGAGTAGACAGCCCAGGAAAAGAGAAGGAAGAAAGCTGTGAAAATAACAGGTAGGGAATGGCTACTCATTTGGAGGGCATAAAAATTTCTATTGCTTTTCTTTCGCAAATTTTATCACTAGGTGAACAAGGGTTGAAGAGCTGGATGAACATGTTCCAGCCTCTCTAACGCATTCAGGCTTCTGTTGCATCCTTTGAAGCAACATAGCAGATGCTGAATTATGTGAAAACTTATTGTCATGACAAAGACCATAAAAAATAGAAAATGAGACAATTAAGGACCCCATGACAAATTTTATAACGAGTATAGAAAATAACACAAAGATAATCCATAGTATTATCTTTTCAAGGTTCTTCTTAGATGTTGTAAATCGGGTTTATAGTACTAGCTATTTTTTTTGCTACTTTGCCATCAATCACCCTGAGGCATTACTAAACAGTTACTTATCTGCTGACAGGTAAACCAAAACTTTAGTGCTGATATTACTGAAGTTTTATTAGTGAGCATCAAGAGCTCAATAGCAACCAAGAGAGAAAAAAAGTAAACTTTCTTAAAATATTATGCTAAAATTTTTAGATTTCTCACTTTTCTTCTCATAGCTATTTTTTTTCCTTGAATCATTTGAACTGACTGGAAAGGGAAGATAATTGACCTCTCTGTTGTCAGCCATGGCTTACAATTTTTGTTGTTTTGGGTTGGCTATTCCAGTAAGCATTTTATTTTACTGTTACCTGATACCTAGAGAAACTTCAAGTTTTGGACAAATACTTTCTTATATTTGATATAAAATTGTTGTGAGGTGTAAATTCTAGGTGCAGGAAAATGTTACAGTACTTGACAATTAATAATTTTAAATTCAGATATCTTTATGTCACGATTTCTTGTTACTAAATCAACAGATTTCTGCAAGAATCATAAGTTTCTCTTTTCATACTAAGTTTGATAACAACTACAAAGAAGATAACATTATCTCAAAGGTAGGTATTGCAAAGAACAACAGTGGTTTAAATATTGCCACCAAGTCAGGAAGCACCCTGAGACTGTGAATTGTTAAAATGGGGGTGAACTGCTAATTGTAACCATCCAGGTTACCTGTCGGTAAAGGTCCCCTCAAAATATATCTTGCCCGATCTTCTTATCTAGTTCAGCACAAAATGAAGCTGGCTGAATTTCACCATATTCTGTCTTTGCAAGCATAAATTGTAAATACATTGAAGCTTTATTTTTGCTTCATATTTTTCTCTGAATAAAGAAGACCAAAAATCAATCATATATCTGGGATTTAGCTGCTTCAAATAGAGGTCAACTGAATAAGAGCTGGCTTTGTATTAAAGATAATCTACAATGTCAAGGTAAATGTTTAAAGCAAGCAGTTTTTAAAATACTGATTTTAATAAGATGTGTGACCCTGATGCCTGTTATTTAGTCTTGCACATCTTGCTAACATTAGCTTTTCTAGACTTGGCCTGCAGAGAAGCTACTGTCATTTGCTTCGGCAGCAGATGTACGTATTAAGTTTCTTCATACAACAATTTCACAGCATACTAAAGTTCTGTTCTCTTGCTTGATCCAGTGACAGACTCAGCCTGCTATTATATGTAACTGAAAATTAAAATTATTTTAGTACTTCGTTCTAGAAGTTCAGGTTTAACAATAGTAGTTGTTCCTTTGTAATTTACTAGTGGTCTGCACATATATGTTGTAACCCTTATAATAATGTCTTTTACCTTTGACTTCTGGTGCTTACGAAGGCATGAAAATACATATATCTCACAGACAATACTAAACTGAGATGGCATGTGAAACTCAGCATGTATAGAAGACAAAACCAAAGAATGATACAGTGGTTCAAGTATCAGCAGGAAATAAAATGAAATTCATCTTGTAAAAAATAGTTTGAAAGATGAAAATAGTCCAAAATGTGTGGATGAGAAGGCAATTTGGATAAAATCCTGAGAATGCTGAATTCTGTAGGAGCTTTGCCAATTGATCAACTCAGCCAATACTTAGTCCCTGGCAAGTAATACTCAAGGAGATCAAGGGATGGGAGATGGCAATAAACTAAGTATGAAGTTGTTGTTTGAAAAAGTTTGCTTACGTAGGCATGTTGATATGTTGGATGTGTAAATGTCTCTGTTAAAGAATCCAATCCAAAGCAACACATTCTGTAACTGGTACCCTATTGTACTTTAGCTCCTTTTTCAGCCACGTCATGCATTTTGAACAATGCGTTTATCTGTGTGTTATTTTTTGTGATTCATACAGAAAAGGGTGACACTGCAGCTAGCTGGATGTGCTGAGTACAGCAGTGTGAAGAGGACTGCACAGACCTGATGTGGTCAGTGCTTCCTACCACAACACTGGCAGAGCCTTTTGAAGTAATTCACCTTTTGTGCTTTTCCTGATGGAGGACTTGTGGTTTCTATTCACAGAAACCTGTGCTTTCCCTTGCATGCTGTTCTGCTGGTCTTTGTTTGCACTTGAATGCTCAAAAGTCCTTGAAGTCCTTCCCTTGAAGCCCATCCCTTTACAGCTGTGCCTTGTTTCCCAGATACACTCAGAGCAAATATATAAACATATTGGTGATGGAATTACTCTGCATGATCAGTACACCTTCTGTACAACATCCAGCTCTCCCACAGATAGTGCCATGAAAGAAGCACAACATAAAAGATGCACTACATCAAAGATGCACTTAGTTGTAGGATTTTTAAAGCAGGAATTGCATCAATGAATACAGAGGACTGGAAATATTCCTGATTTTTGTCTGTTTGTTTTTCTTTTTGTGAAAAGGCTGTAGTCCCTCAAAGGCAGAAGTTCTTATAGCAATCAAATGTTTTTTTAACTGGGAAAAATTTCCTGGGAGTAAAATTTGTTGTGAAAACAAGAGAATGAAAAGACACCTTGTTTGAGACAAATGTCTTCTCAGCTAGGCAAAGCCTTTTATGATGTAAGCCAAGTTTTTTCAAGTCTGAGGACAGAAAAGTCTGAGGACAGTTTTCCCTGAAAACTTAGCAGGGATAGAGGCCTGGTAGGAAAGTATGATGAAAGAACTGCTGTCATCTTCTTTTGCTGGACAGAGATACTAGAAGGATGAAATGGGGAAATCTAAGTAAGCCTTATTTCCACATATGTCTTTAAATATTTTGGGTTGTATTCTGTTAAAAACAACTAGATGAGAAACATAGAAACACAGTGAGATTTACAGTCATGTTGGAGAACACATGGGCAGACCAAGTTTGCCTGTCATGCCCAGACTGTATATTGACTCATGCTGCTTACATCCTTGGGATGAGGAAGAATTCAGTAAACTTTTGTGTGTGTGTGTATGATTGTCTTCTTTAAAAGAAAAAGGGAAGAGTCTATTTGTATTCGTTTGTGCAAAGACACCTTCATGTCATAGTCCCATACCATAAGCATTGAGTCCTTAAGGTGATCTAGCAACCAGTAGTAGAAGTAGTCCAGAGCAGTTCTGTTGAGCTCAGCAACCAGGAGGAGCTAGTAGTGATCACATGCAGGGGAAATAACTATTTTAAATGGCATAGATATTTAACAAAGTTACAGAACCCACTGAAAAGTATTTTCTGATTGCTTCTTTTTTAAAAAGAGTTTGAGCCAGTGCCAGGGTTTTTTTTAAGTGCTTTACTCTGCCCCCTGAAACAAAACCTGCAGAACTCACTGAAAAGATTCTCAAAAGTTTTCTGAAAGAGACTCCTACCTCAGGACAATTGGCAGAGTAGGTAGAATGCTCCTTTGAAATAAAAGTCACTGCATTAAGGTGTAGGTTAGAATTTCAGAAAATGCAAAGATTCCTAAGAAAATTCCTTAGCCACCAGGCTCTTGGGCTGTTTTCTGTGATTAGTATTTTTCTTTGAGAAGAAGAAGGGAACCTAAAATAGTATGGGATATGTTGAATTTTTAGCAGCTAAAAATAACCACATTTTGTTTCTTCTATTACCTGAGTAGAGGTAGGATTTAATCTCTTAGATCTTAAAAAATGAGTGTTTGGGCTATTTGTATCATGCATCACCTGATTCAGCAGTGTAATCAATAAGAAATATACTTGCACAGTAGTTCAAATAATCTATTTCATATTGGAGGTCTACATAAGAAAGATACAAAACAATCAAAGAGCATAGCTTATAAAGAAAAATTAAATTTGGAAGCTGAAAATGCTATGTGTTGTAACATCCTGAAATAACTGTTGGATTCACCAGCAGCTCAAACATAATGTCTCATGCTAGGGCCATGAAAAGATTTAAGTGTGTCTTGTGCCTTTTTTTGACAAGTCAGAAGTATATCAACCGTGTGCCTGAGCAGGACCAGATTAGAGATACTAAGAGCCTAACCCACGAAATGATTTGAGGTCCCCACCTGTAAAAATGAAAATGCATAAATGTCGTAACTCTTCCTGCGCTCTGTAGCGGGGGCAGCTCCACTGCGGTACCTCACCTTGTCGTTTGCTGTCGGATACGTCCAACCTGCCTCAACTGTCCAGTCTCTTGCTATGATTCATTTCCTTAGTATGTGTTTGTCCTCACACACAATTTTGCTACTTTACCTAGAGAAGCAGTTCTTGCCCATGCTGAGATACAAATACTAGAAAAGCTGAAGTATAAAAAATATATTCTGATAGTGCAGTTAATCAGTATATTCTGTACTTTGCTTGTGAGAACAATTAGGGTTTTACACATCGTAAATGCATAGAGGCATTCTGTTTTTTTTTGCCTCCTGTTTGGATAGCTCTGTGATTCTTATTTTTCCCTCCACCTTTACATAACAGCTCAACATTGGCTTCAGTTGTAGACTGACTTTTCCTTGCCTTCAGAATTGAATTGCATCTGCTTGTTTTCCCTCTGTTTCCCTCATTACCAACCATAGCTGTTCCAAATATTACTTCCCTTATAGGTCTGAGAAATGTTAATATTTTTTTTTCAGCACAATCTTTGTGGTAATCAGGGCTTTTCTTAAGTGTCAGGTTCTTACATTCAAACTCTTATGAGCAGATCTTAATTTTCATTCCTGTTACTTAACAAGAAAAATGAAGGAAATAAAAGAGTGAGTTTTCAGCGCTTAGGAATACAGAATAAAATTGGAAACTGCAAGTTAAAGAAGGTATAAACCTGAAGTTTATAAAAAAACCTGAGAGGTATAGATAGGCTAAGGTGTCCTTGATCCTAATCAACTAGAATGGGGACCTACACAAAGCATACTGCAATTCCTTCCAGCAAAGGTGCCTGTGAGTTCTTCCAGCAGAAACAACGGTCCACTGGGAAAGAAAGGAAAAAATCCCATTCACTCACATCTTGTCTTCATGAAAGTTTGAAATATGGCTGACCATGGAGTTACTCTGAGATGTCGCTTAATACTTAGCCAAAAGTTGCCACCTATACCCTTACATAGATTTCTTGCTGTCGCCCTTACCACCACTGCCACCAGTCCCTGTCACGAGCCCTTCCAGCCTCCCAGTTACCCCCACACCTAGTGCTTGTCCTAAACATCTTTACCCACATCTCCTGACATTGAAGTCTCCTTTACTTTAAATGAGTTTAAAATTCAAATGGCTTCTTAATAGATACTAGTGAAACGCAATATTGTCACCATTCGTCTTTGGTAAAACACCATTTGTCATTATTGCTAAGGCCTCTCTTCCTCCTCCCCAAAGTCTGCTGACCGGAAGGAGGTGTTATTGCTGCCTTTTCTTCTGTCACATGTTTTGTTGTTGTTGTTGGGTTTGTTTGTTTGTTTGTTTGTTTGTTTTTAATATTCCCACCTTTATGTCTTGCTCAGGTGATGCCTGGGGGTGATACTTCTTCAGGGCCCTTTATTTCATCTACCCCTAAAGGTGTTGAGAGACTGAGAGAAGTAGAACCCCATTCCTTCTTTGCTAACGCTTTGCCCTTCACAAAATACAGAGGTGGAGCAGCACAATACTTGTCATATTCTTGAGCATTTTAATGCTGCATTCAGATGTGAGAAAATCAGTTCCTCTACCAACTTGTACCCCAGGGACTGATCTCTTAAAAGCCAGCACACTGCAAGAAGGATGAGGGAGCTCTCTGACTTGCTTTGTCCAATCAGCTACCCAGGACTGTTTGTGTTTTTTGTTAGTGTATTTTTACACAGAAAAGCATATGATCACCAACAAATAGTAACTTAGGCTAGGCACCCTAGGTCTCTGTTTACTTTAGGAAAATCTTCACAATTCAGCAGTAGTAAATGGGTTTTTTAAGGCAGTTGCTGCAGCAGTGTCTTGTCTTTTCCCTGAGGGACACAGCCCATAGAATCATTCTGTGAATTTATCTTGAGATCCCTGGCTAAGGGAACTTCAGTGAAGATTTAGTGTTTTATAGAGACAGAGGTTTCAGACTGAAGTAGTTTGAGTAGAAAAATGAAACATTCTTGAACATATATAAAGAAAACACAGGAGAGTGAGGTTTTAAAAGAACAATTTTTCAGTTTTCCCAGATACTGTTTTCAGTATAAACCCACTTTTGAAGTAAAAGAATCCAGGCAATGTTTGGGAGAGCTCAGAAAAGTCAGATCAGGAAATTTATAGGTATATCTGTATCTACAACCAGAACATTGCTGGAGAGTTTGGAATTTCTTCTTTTATTCAGATATGTCTTTTACAGTGTTCTGACAACTGAAGTTAACAAAATACTCCCACCAATATGACTGTGTGATGGATTGAGCCCCAAGGGCTCTTCATTGTTGTGTAGTCAGGTACTGACTAGCTGTGTGTGTCTGCTAGTTTATTGTTTTTTTTTTAACCATCTAACCTTGCCACACAGAGAATATTGGTAAACCACATAATGGAAAGCATGTAAAACTAGTTTTCAGTGGAATATAGCCCTTGTGGGTGAATAATATAACTCTCCTACCCCAAGTAGTGTGTTAGAAACAATATTCTGCATAGACTGATTGTATAGATAGCCTGATTGTAAAGCAAGATTAATATGAAAAGGCAAGAAGTCTGCAATAAAACCTACTAACTTAAATCATCCACATTTGTGTACAAGCATTCATATTTAGCAACAGTCCCAAGGCTGAGATTAAAGCTGTTTTGTAGGTTACTTCAAGGCCTTTTTATTGCTAAATCTTATTATGTCTCTAAAATGTAGAAATTAATCACCTGTCATCAAAGCTACAGTGGATTATTGACTTCTAAATGTCTCTACAAAGTGATTCATGACAGAATGAAACAGGAGACTGAACTAGCACTGAAATTCTTTTTGCATGTGATAAAAAGGGCCTATTAAAAGTGTTTGAACAAATGCTGGCTATTAGGTAATCATCACAAAGGATTTTGTTATCAAAACGTGGTGCTTCTTGAATAACCTTATTCAGTTACATAGATTTGCAACACCAATCCTGTAATAGGGAAGTTATCTAGAGAATTTAGATTGTTATTCTGAAAAGCCTGACATTAGGTAAATTGCAGCAGGATTTTCTGAACTGCCTGCAAGCCAGTGATGGTAAAGTGTTATTTGCACTTGCTCCCAGGGATTTTAACCTAAAATCATGTGAGTATTGCAATTCAGAATCATTGGGTTGTGACAGGAAAATTTCTTATGATTTGGATATTTTGGTGTATATTCAACGTCAGTTTTTCTTTGAAACATGTGAAAAAATACCAACATGATATCCTGCTGAGGGGAAGAACAGTCTGGCTTTTGTTTAAGTCAAAGTATAAGGATTAATAATGGCCCTGATCCAGTTCTAGCTATCATGCAGCTGGATGGCTGTGACTGCATGGTGTGATCTGGGGATGTAAGCTGCACTGGCTGGTGTTTCTGGGCAAAGTCTATGGATCCCAGACTGCTCCTGATAACACCTGTGTTTGTCCTACTCAGAGATGCTTCTAGAAATCAGAAGGGAAGTCCTCAGTAAAGATATGCTGATACACGTCTTCTCTGTAAAGGGAACCACTAAAATTGTGTACTAAGAAAATCAGTACGGAGAGCATGGAGATTCTGGATGAATACTTTAGGTATTCTGCTATAAATATTAGAAGGCCAGGTTTACAATAATTATCTTTAGAAAGGTAATTTTTAATGGATTTTCAGAGATTCCATCAGTCACATTACGGGTCTGCCGAGCATGCCTCAGTTTTCTGCTTTCAACAAGCAAGGTGTTAGGCTGATAGAAACTTCCTCCCCAAAATGTCACAGCCTGTGCTCTGACATTAACTCCTTGCAGGCTGGCAACAAGTATACCCTAGTTTATCTGTTCCTTACATGTGTTATAAGACAGACACTCACTGAATATTCACTTAGAGTCACTTTGCTGTCTAATACAAGTTAGCAGAAAATGAAGGAAAGAGATATTTAGCAAGAATGACCATTATGTTTTTAGGTATGAGGTTGGGGAAAAGAGAGGTTACGATTGCAAAAAATAATGAAGCAGCAGTTTTTTAAATGGATGTGCAAGCCCGGAATTTCTAGCTATTTTTAGTACCCCTCACCTGCAAGTTGTTTGGCATGTCCTAGCTGCGAAAGCCAACAGTCTGGAGTTCCTACAGTCATCCTGCCTTGTGATGGCTTTCACAGGCTCAGTAACAGCATCTTCCTCTACGCTTACTTCTATTCTCCACATTGATTTTTGCAGAAAAGTGGTGACATTGATTTGGATAAAAATGAAAATGCTTTTGATGGCACCATGTGGAGTCAGGCAATTTGGGCACTTAAAATGATTACCCTTGTTCAGTCTGACCTGCTCAGATGGGGATTTGTGTGTGCATGTGTCTGTGTTTGTCTGCTTCCTCTGTGCTACAAATGGCTCTTTTTGTCAGCCTTGGGGTGTACAGAGGGTTTTCTCCCTTTGCTCCTTGTCAGCTTGTTTCCTCTGTCCTCACTGTCCTAGCTGGGCTGTTAATTCTGAATTCCTATGGCTTTGTTGTGACAAAGAATATTACAATAGACCTCCTCAGATGTGTGTACATACTGTGCATGCATACTATCTGCTGATGGTCCCTGCAGAGACCACAGATTATTGATACAGACAATATAAATAAGTTTTTCCACTGGACATGCCAGGGCAAGAAAATGCTTATTCCTCTCCCCCTCCATTTTAACTGACATTCCTGTGTTTAATAGTTAAATACAGTAAAACATTGCTGTGGCTGAATTCTTAGGAAGGTGTTTGCAGTCTTTCCAGCTGATGCACACTTTCAGCAGTCACAGAAACAATGTGAGAGCCACAGACATGTTGGTTGGAAGGAAATCTGGTGATCATCTAATGCAAACTCCTGCTCCAATCGTGGCTATCACCAATGCTGGCGCACATTAGCCAGGGTTGTGTCTCACCGAGTGCTGAAGACCTCTGGACATGGAGATGCCACAACCACTCTGGCCAAGCTGTTTCCTTTGAACAAAGTTTGTTTCCTTAATATACATCTGGAAATTCACAAGCTACAACCTGTGGCATTTGGCCTTTGTTATTGTCTGCCACTGACAGAAGAGTCTGGCTTCCTTGTCTTCACAACTACTCTTCAGGTAACTGAGGGCTACTGTTTGATCACCACTTTAATGTCCTTTTCACCAGACTACACAAGTCCACCCCCTCAGTCTTTCTTCATAAACTGTGAGCCGTTGGTCCCTGATCATCTTCATAGATCTTCTGCTACCAGCCTGAGATCTTTCTTCAGTTTCTGCATTTTGTAGAATGGTAGAATACTTTGGGTTGGAATGGACCTTCAAAGGTCATCTAGTCCAACCCCCCTGCAATAAGCAGGGACATCTTCAACTAGATCATGTTGGTCAGCTTGTCCTTGAATGTTTCTGGGGATTGGGCAGTTTCTGCATGTCCCTCCTGAGCTGGGGGGCACATATAGGACACTGCATTCCAGTTGCAGCCCTCATCTGCTGTGCAGAGGGACACACTGCAGGACACACTCCTCCTCATGCACCTTAGTCAGGGTGAACTGTACTGTTGGTTCTTATTAGTAGTGTCTACTGTAAACTAACTCAGCATTAGATATCTGCAGGGCTTTCTTTGTACTGGTGCATGGGGTTATTCACCCAGGTCCAGAACCTTATAGGTTTCCTTGATGAGCTTCATGAGCTTTTTGTTAGCCCAGTCCCCAAGCCTCTCAAAGTGCCTCTGGACCAAAGCTCAGCCATTCATCATGTCAGCCACCCTCTAAATTCAGCGTTCTCTACAGACTTGCTGAGGATGGAATCTGTATCATCGTCCACGACAACGTGGACATTAACAGTAATGAAGATAATGAAAAATACAGGCCCCAGTATTGAGCCCTGGGGTACTTTCCTTCATACTGGATACCAGCCATATGTTGAAACATTGATCACTACCCTCTGAGCATGGCAGTACAACAAATTTTCAACCCACTTTACATGTCATCCCACCCAGTACTGCAATTAATATAGAGTAATGTATCCTTTGTCTGTTTGTTTTGTTTTAGAATAGATAGCAAAGCAGAAATATCAACCACCAAAAATGTGGCAGGTGTGACCAGTGATAAAATCAGAGTCCACTTGGCCTCATACTGTATTCAGTGCAGTTTTGGTTAATTTTTGATCCAAGTAACAGTGCCACCTTAAAATGACTCTGAATAACCTTTTTTTAGCTTTCAGGTTTTTTTTTTTTTTAAAGATTTTTTTATCTCTCAAGGTGGCACCCTTTTTATTTTATTTTTTTTCCTAGCTCTTGGAGTCCAGTTAAGGTGAATAGAAGCTTGCCTGAACTAGTCATATAGCTAGGTCATCCAAAAATCTTTATTTGCAAATGCCTTGTGGCACTGCTGTGCAAATATAGGTGAAAGCAAGTGTTTTTAAGATTCGGAGATGACTGAAATACATATGTATATACATAGAAAATACAGATATTCTTGAAATACAGGCCTCTGCCATTTGAAATAAAACACTGTAATGCAGTCTGAAAAGCCCCATACTGATGGTTCCAACTTCTTGTGCACTTTCAGACTGAAAAATGGAAGGATTCTCCATTATTTTGAATTACCTTCTATTCCTGTGTTAGAAATATGTTGCTGCTTATCTTATAAAGATATGATTTTTGTTTTAACTTGATCTTAACTTTTATTCAAAACATTATTGAAGACATTTTTCAGCATAAAAGCAGAGGTGGGAATTCAGTACTGGTCTTAGTCTATAATTATACAGATGCAATAATGCGATGTCCTGAACACTGGCTTTGTCTCATTGCCACAGACCAGCTAGAGGTCTTAGCCTAAGATGAGCATGCAGCTTAAGAAATTCAGAGATGCAGGTAACTGCAGAGACTCTGTCACTATCTCCAGGTCTCTTAGGGTCTTCTGTAGGTTTTCCTTTCTGATAGGCACCTTCTTTCCTGTCTTTTGATTTGTCTTTCCTGTAGATGCCAACAAAATTCAGGGAAGAAGAAAACACAGACTTCTCTTAAGTGTCCCCTCAGCTCACCTGCAATCGTACACCTATGAGACAGGGGAAAAAAAGCAGTTATTGGAAAAAGCACTTAAGAAGAGAGAATGAGGATGATAACAACAGTGTGGATAACTCCAGATGTTTTCATCACTGGGTGGGTGTACAAGCATGGGTGTGTATCTGTCAGGGGAACGGGACACACTTGTTCCTTTAAAACATTTGTATAGCAGGCATATGATTGTACTTAAAATTGCCTGTGCTGAGAAGGACAGGAAATGTCTTTTCAGTGTTGCATGTGAAAACAAGGTCAGTGAAAGCTCGTTGTGATGTGTTCTCTAACACAAATATTATTGCTAATGTGTGTATAAAAATAGGACAGGTAGTGACATTTGTTGAAATATTGTGTTTTGAACTAATTGGTTTTAAAAAAAATGTTGTAAAATATTTTGTGTGTGGAATATGTAGTCACACTGTTGTGATCTTTAATGCATTAGTTTTTGTACAGTGTGTGAATATCTCGGGAAGAGAATTACAAACGGGTTGCCCTTAGGAAAAAATTCTTCACGGAAAGGGCTGTGAGGCATCGGAACAGGCTGCCCAGGGAAGTGGTGGCGTCACCATCCCTGGAGGTGTTTAAAAGGAGTTTAGATGAGGTTCTCAGGGACATGGCTTAGTGCTAGAGTTAGGTTATGGTTGGACTCGATGATCCTGAGGGTCTTTTCCAACTGAAACGATTCTATGATTCTTTTGGGTGAAAGGTACTTGCAGACTTGCACTAAATTCCAAACCTTATTCAGCAACCAGATTCGCTATTAGTTAATGACTAAGGCAAGCACTCCAGAGAGCCTTTCAAGCTCTTCTCTCTGCACCACTATCTTCTTTGGCTAAAGAAGTACCTAGACTCCTACATAACATGAGAAACCCTCTCAGACTTTGTCTATCTGAAATAAGAGGCAAGCATCTTTGTAGCATGGAGGACATTCAAGGCACTCCTTTTTCCTCTAATCCTAAAATGATAACTAGGAAAAGTGTCTACATGAGAGCCTCTAAATCACAGTCATCCCTAACTGTGGTGCATCTATCTCAGTCGGGATACAGCACTTTTGCAAAGAGAATCTGCTGGCAGTGCAGCACAAAGGTGCAGTTCATGAATGGCTTTACTGAATGCAAAGCTATTATGCTGCTGTAAAATATGTATAAGTGAGATCATGATTAGGTTCATTAAATTAACTAATAGCTATCCTAATATCTCATAGTCCCATGGCATCTGGCACTTAGATACATGTTTTATTAGAGAAGTCAAGGGTGGGGATGTGTTTGTCTGTTTACTCATAGTTCAGTAGTTCAAAGGAGAATTTCCATGAATATGTTGTATATATTTGTGCCCCACAAGGCACATCTCCTTTGTTTCCCTTTCACTGATCCACTGTAACATCTCTGACATTTCTTGTCCAGAGACCAGTGTTCTCTGCTGTATACTGGATTTAAGGAGAGCAAAATTTGAGCTCCCATCCTTACATTCATTGCTTTATTTATTTTCAAGTTAAATTCTTGCTTCACTTTTGGTGGCACAGTTGGTGATCCCCAAATCCTTTTGCAGAGCTACATTTTCACTAGTAGCATATGGCTATCTAACAGGTGGAGCAGACGCTGTACAAATGAGAATTTGCCTTTGGGTGTTTTCATACTTTAGCTTCTGTGAATTTGGCTGTTGCATTTACTATTCTGAACTCAGTTATTTTTTTTACTCATCTTCAGCATGTTTCTGATGCATCTGCACAAGTTTAAAAGATGGCAACAAACTGAAAAGCCCCCATGCACAACTTTATGTTTCTCACTCCTCTTACCATTCCTTCTCCTCCCTGATCATGTTGGTTTGGCTTGTGATACCCTTTTAGATGTGTCAGTACCTTTTTCTCGTCTTGTGCCAAGCTATCTAGGCTCCTTCCTCAATGTCTTTTATCTGTGTGAGCTACGTGCCTTGCTCAAGGGTATATCACCATTTGGATGCAGTGTACTTGCCTTGTCTCCTACATCTTTGCACCAGGAAATATAGACAAGACCCTGAATGTCTCACCAATAGCTCCGAGAAGCCATTGACCTCACCAGACAGGCTAAATAAGGTGGGTTAAGGACTACTTTGCATTGGCAGACTCACGCTAAATAACCACTGAATCTGGCCCGCTATTTTTATATGTGTGTACAGCATCAAGCACACTAATGGGACTCAACAGACAATAAGATAATGGATGTGTTAAAAATACCTATGACAAATTCAATACCAGAATTGAAATACGGGGTAAGTGGAAAGGTGAAGTGTTGGTGAAAGTCTTAAATCTCAAGCTGACCTTTTTTTTTACCCACAGGACTTGCCATTGTAACTTCTGTGCTGCTCCGTGGTTGCTTTAATTTATATGACTAATGACATGAAAGATGTAAAATCTGTAAAAATACAGTGTTTGGCTGCTTAAATTAATTTTATGAGTTTTCCTTAAGCCTGCCAAACAACTTAAATATTTCATGGCTTTCACAGGCTACAGTTCTAATATTTATAACTCTTGTGTGCAGATTTCAAAAATTATAATTACAACTCCCAGGATCCCAGATATAGCAGATGTTCAATATTTTGTACGATGTTGGCAGAAATGCTTTTCATGCTCTTTTTGATCTCAGTACCCCATGTATTGTATCTGTTACAACAAGCTGTTGATAAGAGAGTTTATTGTTATTTCTCTGTAAAAGACTCTGTAGGGCAGATTCGGGATGGCATAAAAAGCAGAATGAATGGAGATTCAGCCCTAATGAATAATGAGGAACCCTGTGCAGTGTTTTCTTTCAAATGCCGCCCTAGTCAATGGCATATAGTATGTCTCTCATTCCATAGATCCACACAGGACTTCTGGAAATACTGTGACCCTTTCATTTTAGGCTATACATCCTTGCCCCAGTCCCCTGTATTGATGAATCATGTCATTTTCCATTCTCAGTTGCATATTCACCCCCATGGTGCCTGTGTTCCCTCTATAAGAGTGCAAGAATCGCCTTATTTGAGTCAGATGCCAAAGCCCACATATACGTTTTAATCAGAGAGTTGGTGTGTGAGATAAAATTATGGCACTGACTCCGATTTTTCTAACAATCTTCTTGCATGAACAGAAATGAGCTTTGAGCAGCTGGGCATGTGTCAAATCTTACCACGTTTTACTTATATTGTATTCCTTATTATTGTAATAGCTTTTTTTTCTTACAACCACATTGGGTACTCATTGGGTAACCAGTTGAAGAGTTAAACTTCATTGTCACTCAAATGATTGCCCCAATTTTACAACACTACCTGTAATCACGCTCTACCCTTTACAGGTAGATTTTAATGCAGACCACAAAGGTCAAAAAAAACCAAAAATGAATATAATAATAGTAGGTTAATACAATATCCTGCAGTATTGTTGTAAATGCATAACAGTAGCAAGTAGTAGAGGTCATTATATAAATGAAACTGAGTAATATTAACTATGCAATCATTCATTTAGATCACAATCAGAAATGTATGGAAGATATTAAAATTCACACTATGTTTTAAGAATAGTTTATAAAAAGTTCAAATTATGTATCTGGCATTTGTTCTTCAGTATTAGCTTAAAAATATCCATGCAAATATAAAAATTAGATTGAAAACATAATGAAACTTAAAACAAAGCATAATTTAGTGATATATGGACCTGTCAATTATTTATGTGTATAGTACCACCATAAGAAAATTAATATACCATGTTTTCAGGAAGTCATTTGGTTATTTGCTTTGAAGGTGGTTGTTGTTGTTTTAGGGATGGGGTTTTTTTAGAGTTGTTCAAACAACGACCAATTCAAACAAGAAGAAATGTTGCCATTTTCTGTTTGCATATAAGGAATCTACCAAAATAGCAATTGTACTGTAGATAAACTCCAAATATAAGATGGAACTAGTATGGTAAAATCTTGAAGCTTAATGAGGTTTTCTGGAGCAGCAGATGATGACTGTGTCAAATGACTTTTACAAAATGGTTACTTAAGGTCTGATAAAACTCCTCTGAATGATAAACAGTTATAGGCGATCATGTGATAGTTAACATACGGATAATTTTGTGAATTTGAACACCACTACACAGATAGTATTAATAGATTTAAAGTTGTTTTACTTTGTGAATGTTCAAGGGGAACACTTTATATATTAAATGTGAGCTGAGTTTAGAAGAGTGGTTTCAGTGACTGTAGATGTCCAAGAAAGTGAATTCAGTTACATATTTTGTACTTGTCTGTTAACAGAACAATATAGAAATCAACACTGTGTTGAGGAATTGGATATTTGGAACCATTGCAAAGTTTTTTAGCAGCTTGATCAAACACCCTTTCACTATTTTCACTTTCTCATCACCAATTCATTAAGCCTTTTGGAAGTTCAGTGCATTTATCCCCTTTCACAAGTATGGAATAGGTGCTCCTTTTGCTTCTCCAAGCTAAAAAAAAGTATTTCCAGCGCAGATCTAAACATCAGTGTTTGCTTTGGCACAGTTGCAGTACTTTAAGTTCTGTGATTTTGGTATTCAGTATTTGTAAAAGAAGAAGGTAGCTTCTGAGCTGGGAGCACTGGGTTCTTCTACAAACTCTGGGTTACAAAAGTGTGTTTAACTCTGTGTCTCTCCAGAAGATACATTACCATCCACAACTGATGCAGAGGAGTTACTCAAAAGCCTGTAAAATTAACAGCATAGCCATGGGCAGTGGACTGAAAATGCTAATTAATGTAGCATCGTGGACTGTGGGATGAGGCAAGATTCATTATGTCTTGGCTCTTCCACTTAGTTCAGTTCTGGTGCTCTTGTATTTTAATCTAACTGGGCCTATGTATCTGGATGAACTTTGTTAAGCAGTTTGTTCTGAGAACATTTTCACATACTTTTGTGGAGATTAAATGCCTTACAGAAGCCTCTAATTTTCCCTGGATAAAGTCATTATTTATTAGCATCATTAAACCCATGCTTCACTCTAGCAAATGCTATTGTTTTCACATTTCATCTTTGTCCAATTCTAAGTTACAACTTTCAGTTGATTATTATACCAGACTTGAATTTGCTGGGCTGGTTTTTGCCCAGAAGCGAGTTTGTCTGGGTTGTCAGAGTAGAAAAAGTTCAGTTTATCTTTAAAACCCAGACAATGATTTTTTTTAATTTATACTTTAGTATAATACTTTAATACTTTACCTAAGATACAATCTTATACTCTCTGTGGACTGATGTCTTATGTCAGTAAATGATTAATAGGAGTTGACATTTGGAAAGGAATAAGTCACGTTTTGTGGCTTTTTAGGATCTTCAATATGTATTACTTGTTGATGCAACGAATTTTTAAGAGCAGATCTCTCATTCACTACAAATGCTATGTTAGTAATAGTAAACATATGCAGTATCTGGGGAAGTCTGTGAGTTCTGCTATATTTTTGACTACTGAAAATGTGCAGATCTGAAAAATGCAGCCAGAGGATTGTGAAGGAAGGTGTTCCTTGCACTTGCCATCAAAAGGACCATCTGAAATAAAGCAGATACTGTGTTTCGATGGAGCAAACAAGTGAAAAAGCAGATTGCTTTCTTGTGCCCCAAAGTATTGTAAGAATGTATGCATCCGTTCATATTTGTGAGGTTTTCTGACACTTTTTAGATGCATCATAAAAACAAATGTACTTGTTTTTAAGGTGGGGTTGGATTTGCTTGGTAAATGAGGCATGGGACTGTATTCTGGCCTATGAGGCTAACAGGAAACACAGAACTCATGGAGCATCATCCATCTTGTAGACCAAATGTGTCAGTTTTTCCTATGGAAAAGTATTGTGCAACAATACAATAAAAGACTCATTAAAATAAAGATGCCAAAAGAAACAATTAATTTTTTGTTAGCATTTATTTCCTGACTTTTGATGATTTCTTTTTGCAACTCTAAAGTAAAATTTATCATAAGAAAAATAGCCCTCTGAAAACTGCCTCCCAAGTGGGTGAAGCTGGTGTAACCGGTTAGGCTTGTTTCTTGGAGCGGTATTCAGCCCTTCACAGAACATACTCAACTGTTGTGGGGATTCCACATTCCTTTGATCTGGATAGTACTTAATCATGATTTTTCAGCTCTTTTTTAATTATGTGATTGGTGATTTCTGATGTGTCAAGAGAAAATGAAACAAATGGAAATCAATTGGAAAATGAAACTGGAAAAAAAAAAACACAATACTGTGTGCACCCAGGGTGCTGCATAGAAGCAGAAGGGATAAAGGATGAGATATGTTTTTATATCAGATAGATAGAATCCTTTTGTTATTATAAGAGCAATAGTTAAAAGTTAGAATTGCAGCTAATTAAAGTCCTTGTCTTCTCATGGCTGTAATCCCAGTTTGTGTAGACGAGCTTGTTCCTCACGCCTATGATTACAACCTAATGAGTGACAAAGCATTATATGGCCCAAGGGACCTGTCTGGAACCTTTAATTATTAATATCCAGGGGTTCTTTTAACATTCTTTCTCCCTACCCTCCTCTTCCATCTCCACTCTGAGACTGTAATGAGACTTATGTTGAGTGTTAGTTGACTCTGCTCTAAAATATTTTCATTGTTAGCTTTAAAAGAAATGTTGAGAATGTTTATCTATTGTGCCCAGGAGAGGGACTATGTTATATGGTAATGGGTGAACTCTCTTTACTCTGGGAAACAAGATTAATATCTCCCAGAGTGAAAATAAGAAGAGTTTTGTATATGATGAACTTTGGAGAGTAAGTAATAGGAAGCTCATGAATGCAAGAAATTAGAATGGAGCTGTATCCCAGGGAGCAAAAGAGAGGCCAGCAGAGCCATTGTTGGTTTGACAATGTGATCCTTAAATGCAGAGGAGAAGAGGCAGTTCAGGATGTTGGATACATGTTGCGCTCTCTGTTTCTCATAACTTCATTGAGAGGTGAAGGAAAACAAAAAAAGAGTAGGGGTCACAGAGACCACTGCGCACACCACAGCTAGAAAGCAAGCAAAGGCAGAAGTACAAAAGGCCACTGGCAGGGCACATTTTTCTGTTTCTAAATAGGAGGGTAGAAGTGATGAGCAGCAGGAGTCTCATAGTTGTGGGGCAGTGACCAGCAGGAGGAAGGGAACCAGGTCTGGATGGAATGGGAATCATCAGCTGGGCAGTCAAGCTATTTTACAGCCTACTAGGAGGTCTGGCCTCCTCTTTCATCTTTGGGACTTTGTAAGAATAGTTCTGAAAAAAAGATAACTGGACAGAGGGGTTACAAAGCCCTTCATCTGTTCTTCAAGGTCTGCTTTACCTTGTTGTCATGGTTTAACCCCAGACAGCAACTAGCCGCACACAGCTGCTCACTCATTCCCCCACAGTGGGATGGAAGGGTAAAAGTGAGAAAACTTGTGGTTTCAGACAAAGACAATTTAATAGGTAAAGCAAAAGCTGTTCATGCAAGCAAAGCAAAACAAGGAATTCACTCATCTCTTCCCATCGGCAGGCAGGTGTTCAGCCATCTCTAGGAAAGCTCTCCATCACATGTAACAGTTACTTGGGAAGACAAAATGCCATCACTCCAAACGCCCCCAACTTCCTTCTCCTTCCCCCAGCTTTTCTTGCTGAGCATGATGTCATATGATGTGAACATCTCTTTGGTCAGTTTGGATCAACTGTCATGGCTGCATCCACTCCCAGCTTCTTGTGCTCCCCCAGCCCACTCGCTGGTGGGGTGGAGTGAGGAGTAGAAAAGGCCTTGAGTCTGTGGGAGCCTTGGTCAGCAGTAATGAAAACATCCTCGTATTATCAACACTGCATTTAACACAAATCCAAAACATAGCCCCATCCTACCTACTAGGAAGCAAAATAGCTCTACCTCAGCTGAAATAAGCACTTTTGGGTTTTTTTTTGGTTGGGTTTTCTGGGGGGAAGATGGTTTATGATTCTGTTATTTTTCTTTTCTTCCTCCTCCAAGGTAACCTAGGACCTTGATACAAGATTTGAATCATGCTTTGGAAAAATACAAGTTTAATATGCCTATATCTATCTTTATTTCTATAAGCCAGTCTGTTCTGAAAGTTCCTGCTGACACACAAAACTTGTGCCTAGCTCGGAGGAAATTAAATTCAAATCATTCACTTTACTATTTAGATGATACTATCAGTGATTTCACAAGAAAAAAAAATTAAGTGGCTATATAAATCTCATAAATGGGAAAACAGTTGTTCTGATTTGTACTTGGTATAACAGTAGATATTCTGTGAATAAAGAGATTGCTTTGCTACAGAGTAGATATCAGATCATTGATATTTAACCCAGTGACTCTTGAGCCTAATAGTAGGTTGTTGACGAAAACATATTTGGTAATTTCAGCTTATCTTCGTTCTCGTGGAAGCTTCTATCATCCAAAACAATTACACTTACACTGAGTGTACACGCACAGCTGGCATAAAGTTACACACAAAGATGACTCTGAGAATACTCTGAATTGGAAAAGTCTACAATAGCAATAAAACTTTATCACTGTGTGTCATTGGCCTAGTGCTAATGTTGGAGACTATTTAAAGGACTGGAAGACTCAGGGGATCTGTAATAGACAGAAAAGTCTCTCATCCATAACTCATAATTTCAATCAGCCCAGGTCAGCTGCAGAGAAAAGTCATCACTTGATGCATTTCTGTGGTAGTCAGCGTACAATGAGCTGATGTTGTTCTTTCAGTCATGCAAAGCAAAACCCATCAACAGTAAGCCAAACCCTGCTGGGCCCACCCATCTGAAGATGTGAACAGTCCTACCACTGTCAGAGGGGCTGCACAAGCTGGCAGCTGAGGTGTAGTATTAAGAGTCTCCGCAGTTGTAGTCTGGGCAAACAGCACACAGCCAGGCTTCTGCAAACCTATGACTCCTGACTCATTCTCCAAGATCCAGCAACTTGGGAACTGCTTTTCTTGTGGCTGGAACAGTCCTTGCAGCAGTCTCCAATGTGGAGTCTTATTGTTTAATGAGGATAAATTCCCCTTCTAAACTTGTCCTTAATGCAGGCATTAATACTGATTGTTTTCCACCTGAATGTAAACTCTAGGAGCCTAGTGTCTTTAGAACCACTACTTGTCAGATCAAATTTGATTAAAACTGTCAGTGGCTCCAAACATCTATGAGTCTGGGTAGCAAGGACTCAGGCTGATATGCATATTAGATAGACCATTCTTCTTTTAGATATTGAAATTAAAAATGCCCATTTCACAAGACTGGAAGTATACTGGCCAGGCATAGTGAGAGAGATTGAACTTCTCTGGATTTTGTCAGGCCTTTCTGTCATCTGTAATGATGTTTCTTCTGTCATTTAATTCAAGCGGAATTGCAGAGAAGGACTCTCGCTTCCTCTCAGCGGAAAGTAAACATGAAGTGCAGTGGTTTCAACCAACTTGTGCCTCTTTGCACGGGAGTAAGAAAGTTTACATCTCAGCTAATAAATGGTATCTGCAAGCTGAAGAAGCTGCATTTTCTTTAAGGCCTTCAAAGCAGATTACTGGTATTTACCCTCCAGCTTTGATTCTGTGGAAATAAGGTGAATCCAGAGGAATGGAGAGGGAAGATCAGTGTATTGAGCTACCTGGTTGTGAGGGAATAGTGTAAGTCAATTTGACTCCTCACAGGGGCAGATTTTCTAGTTATTAAAATGAAATAACTGGAGCTGAATAGTATCTGCTGAAATTCTCTTGACTGGACAAAAATTGTAAAAGACAAAAATAGCCAATAGCTGGTTTGATGACAGAAGCCAGAGGTCGTGTAGCTAAAGACAGTGAGAAACAGCAAAGCAGAAATGGTAGTAACTCATAAGAGGTGTGTACTCGTCAGTTCCCAAGGCGTAAAATATAAAAGTTGAGCTAGATGGCGGCAGCATTATACGGCTTGCTTGCACTATGCTAACCTCGTGTTTTGATTAGAGAAGGTGGCAAAGAAAGTGAGTTTGGAGACAAAATGATTTTGGAGAAAGTTGCCAGCTTGGAGTTGGCACTGGGGGTTGAATTCAGGTCACAACTTGATAGCTAAATGTAGGCAAACAGAAGTGAGGTGTCTGAACTTCCACTACAGCCAAACTATCACTACAGTCAGTAGCTTCTACGGTGGTAGCCAATGCTTTTTGAGACATCTCAAAATATTTCACCAGTCATTTGCTGTCTCTCCATAAGCACATGGGTCTCCCATAGGTCCTATACCATATCTGCCAATCCCAAGCAATTGTCTTGAGCTTTATACAATGTCCCCCAAGCACTTTTTTTTTAGGAAACATAAAAATGCTTGTCCTTCACTGAATATACTGGGAGGTCAGACACGTAGATCATGTGTAGATACCTAATGTAGGTGACTACAGCTGGGAGCTGATTTCTACCCCTCTTTACTTAAAACCAAGCAAGCAGTTTTCTTGGAGGTAGGAGTGGGATTGGAAATTTCCCTGCTATGGAGTCCAAGGGGAAAAGGGAGCATACTTTGGTTGTCAGAGAAACATCGCTCAGTGATGTTTACATGAGCAGATGGTAAAACTAAGGATGCGATCTCTTGTTGTGAGAAAGCTAATGCACTGTTGAGCTGCTCTAAAAGGGGCAGTTGTTTCCTGGCCCTGACTGTGCTATGGGTTTATCTTTCTTTAATTTAAGTGAATCGTATTACTATATCAGCAGAGTGAACTGGTTCAGCAGGCTGAGAGGACAGAAAGCTATGTATTTTTAAACTTGGATTTTTCAGTGTTTGTTTTCCACTCAATCACCATGAAGTGAACCAATTCACCCTGCAGCCACTTGGTTACCCAGGGGGAGAAAAAGGAGGAAAAGGAAATCACAGGCTTTCCTGCAGCACCTTGGACTTTTTGGCTTAACTGTAATGTTTGCATTGAGACAGAGGGAAATGAACTTATAATATCTAAGTAAATCTACTACTTATGTGTAGCTGTATTTTCCTAAATTCACTCTTTCTTTCATACACACTCAGTATTTATCACAGAGGAAGGACTACCTCTTAGAGATGTTCAGGTCGTTGAGTAAGCTAGGGTGTGTGTGTGTTCACTTTGGGATGAATCTGAGGATACTTGAACCCACTACTTCCTCCTGGTGTTCATACCATCAGACACATATATTATAAAGACAAATATTTAAAAATAAATGCCTTTTTTTTGTATTAGCTATTTTTTAATTATCACTAAAACATTTAATATATTATGGGGTATGTTTTATAGTAGTTTAAATGAATATTTAGTCTCTTCTGTAATGCTCAAATTATATTAATATATTTTGTCTTTTCTGTTCGTGTTTCCATCCTCATTCTAGCAGTATGCAAAGTATTTAAGAATACAAACAACAAAACATTTTTTTCCCCATCTTCTTTTCAGGTCTTGGGGCAAATAACTTAGTTGTGTTAAGATGCTTGTTTGTGTTTTAAGTGTTTTGTGAATCTGTTTGAAGAAAGTATCAAAGGAAACTTAAATAAATGAAAGGCGATTTGATGTTGCAGAAGGGATCTAGTGGTTGTGATCTGTGTTTATGTGTCTAACCAAAGAAAGAAAAACCAAAGGAAATGAGATGAAGCCAATAGCTCTCTGCTAATGTCTTTGCTTATGTATCAATATCTTCTTTAATGAAAAATCAAAGCTGCTATTGCAGCTGGAGGAATAGTGTTTTTTGGGGAAAAAAGGAAAACACAGAAACCAACATTTTTTTGGAGAAGGTTTAAGAAGAACAAACATATATTTAAAATTCAGTGCTAGTTTTTAAGTGTACACTTGGAGACTTAAAATTTCCAAGGTAACAAACATTTCTCCACAATCAGATAATTTTATGAACTGCTTATCAATCAAACTTTGGAACCAAACTGTTTGGTAAAGAATGTTTGCAAAGATAAATAAAGGTACAGTGTTGCTTTCATCGCTGTCTGAGGTGAAGAAAATGCAATCCAGGCTTGAATGTATAAGAAAAGAGACCTTCAAATCTGTTGTAAAATAATTATTTTTACTTCAATTTATAACTCCCTCTCCTTTTTTTTTTTTTTCCTCTTTCTATCTAGATAGCCTACTGCTTTTACAATATGTTGATCCCTTCATGTGCTAGAACATAGCTGAAGGATAGAGTTATGCATATTTTCATTACAGTGCTCTGAAGAACTCTTTTAATCATATTTTGTTAGCTGGTTTGGGGAAAATTTCCATAATCTTTGTTGTTAAATTGATATTTGATAAATTGGTAATCACAGCTATCTTGATTAAAACATGATTAAAATACTCTTCAAAGTAGGGAAAAATAATGTATATTTTCATGGCTTATGTTGCTTATACATTTTAAGATCATTTAACAGGAAATCAGTTTCACCTCCTGAGAAATCCGTCGTAATGTATTGCATACTGTTACACAGCTTTATACTCAGCTGTGTTCATTATAGTCATGGGATTCATGAACACTAAATATCAACAAGTTCAAGTGCATGGCTCTCTTCACATACAGAACTGCATAGGACTGAGCTGTACAAAATGATATGAGCTTTTGAAGTATGACATAAGGTAGTGAAACTTGTTAATTGCAGGTTGTCTTGTGTTCATCTCTGCCTGGTCCTACAAACACCTCAGTATACAAACTAGATGAGTTTCAGAAGAGAGTTAGAGAGATCCAAATTTTGAAGTAGTCAATGCAATGGAGATGAGGAAATGGAAGATCTGGAAATGCATCCATAGCTTTGTTATTCAGTTATTTTAGGAGAGTCTCTCCATTGTTGCTTCTGTAACCACACCTAAATCAGCAAATGAAACTCTCCTTGATGTTGCATCATGATTCCTATCCACATGGCAATAGACATTTCTTTTCCCACTCCATACCAAAAACTCCAAAGTGACTATGCTTGTACTGAGGTCTGTGGCCCTCCTCTCTCGCAAGACAGATGTGACAATTGCTTGGTAAAACCCTGTTTGGGATAGATCAAACTCGTGTTTTTGACAATTCATTGTGGACAAGACTCAGCCACATGTTGTGTGGCTCAATCAGTAGTCAACCTGCTGACTGTGGCTTCTGTCCTGGACCTCCTGCTCTCCTGGGTGTTTTCTCTGAGCCAGCCACATGGTACTCCTTGGCTGGCAGGATGATCAGAGGCAGGTGAAAGATGGGAAATATGTAGGGGAAAAAGGTGAGAATCCCTAAAATTGGGGAACTGAAGGAAGTCCCAGAAAGTACCAGGGGAAAAAAATTCTATCAACTCAACTGAAAATAAGTTAGCAAACTAGACACTGGAGTTCCACTTGACCTAAACTATCAACAACAATGAAAGCTGCGTACTCCCATTACAGACTATGCCCTTATGCACAGTATTCTGTATGAAAGATACTGTATCAGTCACATTGTAGAAGACCTAGATCAACTTAAAAAAATAAAACCCAATAGAATGATTACAGCCGCTGCATAGAATGACAAGTATTATCAACAAAAATTAATCAGGCGCATCTTTTAGTGAACTCAATTAATAATGTGCAACAACAGGGTCTCTTTTCTTAAGATGAAAATTAATTAGTGGAGGGAAGGTCACTTGGAGATGCTGACATCACTCATCAGAATGCTCTGGCAGCTCTAATTATTTGTCTTCCAGGCTTGGGTGATCAGAAATTATTGCAATACCTGAGCAACATTTTGAAAAAGCTTTGTGCATGGCTCTTTTAATTAGACCTGGTATTTGATTAATGCAGTGGAAGCATTTAGATCAGCCTCTTATCATTGAGTGACTTAGAAGTTTCAGGGAATTATACTGTGCAAGACAGGGTCACTACAGTAGATTTTTAATTCAGACCTAAAAAAAAAATCAGCTTTAACAATTCAAATGATCATATATCTGTTTTCCCTCCTTTACTTTATCATTATCCAGAATGAAATTACATCTTTTTCAGCTTCAAATGAGGTAAACTGCACACTGCGTGAAAATGTAATTTGTGTGTGCATAATAATACATGATTTACATTTATGTATATAAATTTAAGAGCACCTGCTAAATTTGTGCAAGCTGGATTTATGTAAGATTGTAGCAAAGCAGAACATTGAGCTACACTGTGCAATCTATATTGCATTGACTTTTTATTCATTTTGGTTTTATTTATATACAGAAACACACACACTTGTATGTATGCATAAACATGTAAGAATAATTTCCAGTTAGAACTGTGTGAATAATTTAGAGCAATTTTCAGTGTCTTTGAGGCCAGGCATTGGCTCTTGTGCTGCTTATCCTATCTGGTGGCACAGCCCATACAGGCAATGAAGTAAACAAAAACAAAGAATGAGAACATTATTAAATACAATAAACACAATGATGAATATATAAAAAGATTACACAGCCAGAATAAGAGAACAGTAGTTAAAATAATACCCATCAAATGTAGAAGTTAAACAATAAAAAGACACCATGGGCACTTAGGGACCACAAACACCATTAGTAGATGGCAGCTCTCCACCTTCTGTATCTCTTAGGACCTGCTGGTTAGTCTGGAGATGCAACTTGTTTTATCTGTCCAGGTCTCGTCTCTGGCTAACAAATTCAAATTTAAAGAGTTCCTAGAGCCAGTCAGAACTTCTAAGCTACCAGTTGTTGCAAGCACTCAAAATTTGCAAAATGTATAATTTCTTTTCTAACTTGTTATTTTTATTAATCAATTTTGATGAGAAATGAAGTTTAAATGTAAGCATATACAGAATACCATTTCATAGGCAAACAAGAAAGCAAACCAGCAGTATATTTCCCCTTGTTTTTAAAGCAAAATAAATTCTCAAATGAGCACAATTCTATGGAATTTAATGTAATTGTTCTGGTTGAAAGCTAGATTTGACCCATTATGTTGCATTCTCTCTCTGATTTCCTCTTAGCATGGTTTTATTATGACATGGTTCTAAATCATAAACTTATTCACTCTGAGAGACTATAAAATAGAGTAATCAATTTTTATTTTTGATGTATTTGGTTATTTACAGCTTCATTGTCCAGCTAGGGAATATACAGCACTGATATAGCACCACTGACTTCAATAGAATTATACTCTTTTATACTGAGGCTGAATTTGGCAATAACAGCTAAAAATGAACATATCCAGAAAAGGTAATAAATTGTAATTTCTCACAAAACTCTGTGAAATAAATTGCTTGGAAACTCCTGTTGCTTAAGGTTCTAAAAATATACTGTACTGTATCAGGTTTGTTAGTAACTCTCAGATAGTAAAAGACCTAAAAATTACTTTCTGAGTGGAAGGGATCATATACTGAAACAAAAATATTAGTGCAGAATAACCTTAAGATCAGTCAAGACCATGAAGAGTAGTTTACCTTGAAGTTTATTTTGTGGTAGGTCTGTTTTGTGTCACTTGCCAGTCGAGCTGACTTTCAGGATGAAGGGGTGTTCTTCTGTTGCTGGAATCTACAAAATTGTTCCAAACATTGATTTCTCATTGTCCGCAAGACATTATCATAAAGCAAGCATAGTACTTCTCTACAGCAAGGCTGTACTAATGAATAGATTTTAGTGAGCTCTAAATTTATTTTCTTTGGTCAAAATTTAGTATTGAAATTAAGACTTATCTTATTAAATCAATACATGTTGAAAATACCAAGAAGATTTTCAGATCCAACTAGTGCTACAAGACTTGTTTTCTATGAGGGAAGAAGACCTTTCTGGTAATTTTATTTTGCCTTACAATGTATACAAATTGGGAACAGATGTCTGGCTTTCTAGACAATGCCCTGTAAAATTTCATAAACACTTGTGAGGCAAATTCTGGAAGATTTCATATTAAATGATGCAAAACATAAACGTTCTTTTTTCACATCATGTGGGCAGGTGTTAAAAAAAAGATACTAAGATGTGTTAAAAGTTATCTTTGAATTAACAGAGCAAAGCAATGAAAAATGTGGTGAAAGAACACAATTTAATTTCTCTTCGCTTATAATTTTGAGGAATTTAAGATTGATCCTTGATTTGTGAACAAGTTAATTATGCAGCTTACCTGAATTCCACTGCTTTGCTATTAGGAGAATGTTTTACACTCCTACCAGTTTTAAGTTAATGTAATTCTCCAAGTAATATGCAGTCACACCTGTTTGCATGAAACCCATTTCAAATTAATGGGTGGAATTCATCACACCCAAGTAGGGGCACATTTTAGTTGATTACTCAGAGTCTAATGTCATATGAGGTGCCCTGTGGTATCTCCTCCACCTCCAGCTGCCATTCTTGCACATCATTGTGTCTGTACCACAACTCTTGGCCCAGGAAGATGCAGGCATTTGGGGCATTCTCCTTCAAATGGTATCGGGTTTCTGTGCTAAAGCAACTAAATCATTCTCTTCTGTTCTGGATGACAGACTCAGCACCTTAGCATGGACAGGTCTAGCCCATGTGGTCACCTATAGTACACTTAAGCACTTTTGTACAGCAAGTAGTTCCTTCCTAAGGTAAGTGAATGAGTTTGTTCCTTGAAGTGACTGTTTCTCAACATTGGCTTCAGACCTCAGGTTAGATACCCAGCAGTTAGCTGAAGTTACATGAGGTAAATCCTGCATCATATCTGTCTGTTATTTTTCTGTATATAGGATCTGAACTTGAAGAGAATGAAAATTCACAAGCAAATGTTGAAAATGCACCAAATTCCAGCACCATTTGACTTTCAGAACAAGTCAGTTAAGAAAATCTTTGTGAGCTGCAGAGAAAATGAAGTCAGGTCCTTGCAAAATCAGATTTTATGGCAGTTCTACTTAGCAGTTGTTCCCAGTCATTTTGTGTTTAGAAATACATTGTACATCTTTATTCATTTGCAGTTATGTTATTAATTTATTTTCTTTATTACTTACTACTAAGAAGACAAACTCCCAGTGCCTTATGTCTAAATATTGCTGTCAGTTTACTTAGGGAAATTCAGGGATAACATGAATCTAATTTACAACAGTAAACTAGAGAACAAAATCTAATCTCAATAATGTGGAGAACTTCATAGGCACATAACGATAGAAGATAAATATAGGAAAGTCAACTGGAGTTAGTCAAACACTTGGGTTCATTTTACAATCAATTATTAAAGTTAGTTTCCGCCCCCCCATACCTGTTCATGAGCATATACATTTTCTAGAAAACCACACTTGTTGATTTTTTATGAAAAATAGTTGTATATAAAATATTGTTACTTCCACATTTTAATATATTATAGCTGAACTTGCACATATTTATATGAATGTACATTTTGATGTCTTCTTGAAGTAAGACTCTCTGAAATTTTTTAAAGGACTGGATTTTCTTGTTTAAAATGAGTTCCTTTGTACCAGATGCCTAGTGCAATTTATGTTAACGTTAATTAACAATATTTGAAGCAAATAATGATAAATAGATGCCCCCCCAAACATTATGCATCTAGTTGTCTAAGTAATCTGATGAGTAACGAATCAAATTAGCACAAGCTTTGCCAGTGTTGAGACATAGGTCTTTATTAGAAAAAGTATACATCATTCCAGCTGTGATATTACTTATGCTTATTATTTTGATCAAACTTGAATCACAAAATTACTCTAAAGAAATTTACTGCCTTCGGAAACCCCATTTATCTCTGATTCTGGAAGGTAAGCTTTATTTCTCCTTCTTGTAAATACAAGATTAAAAGAACTCTACGTTTAAAAAAATCCAAGTACTTTGTTTCATACAAACCCGTTGCTTAAAAGGTCCTTAGCTTTCAAAATAACAGTAAAATCAGATTTAACAATTTATGTGTAAAATACACAGAAGTCTCTTCCTGAACTGTTTAGCAACATAACTATATCGTGAAGCTAAGTTTTTGTGTGTTTTGACTTTTATCTCCATACCAAATACTAACTGATGGACAAAGGGAAGGTACACAAAAATTGAAGTTGTGTCAGTATTGCATTTTGTAGCAAATAACTAAATATTAGATGAATTCCTACCACCCTTTGTTTAGCTATATGGGGCTCAGCTGTATTGCTTCTAACCCTAACTACATCACTTCAAATTACCAGTAAATTAACAGAGTAACACTTTCAACCTCAGAGCAGATTTGATCCAAATAGTCTTTAAATGCCATTTCTGTTCCTATTAACCTAAAGATCGGCATAGCAGATATTTTCGTAAGGCTGCCCAGCAATACAGGGCATTAATGGCTAAGTTGTGACAGCACTTTTCATGATGATTTATGATTCAGTGTTTAACTTGATTACTCCACTGCTGACTCTGAATACTATTTCAATTAGTGCACAGAAGGTCACATCACAAATATTCCTCTATAATCTATTCCTATTAACACTAATACACAGAGTAACCAAATCTTTTCACCCTTGTTGATTCAAATCATGCATAGCACTAACTGCAGGCTTGTTTACCAGTTTACTGCTCTGGACACATCCGAAATGGTAATTTTCAGTCCTTTGAGTATCATTAATAGCTGTACCATGACATTGTGAATAAAGCATTCCTCTGCTGCTGTGTGTGCATTAATAATTATAAAAGGCTCACATATTTTAAACAGAAAGTAAAGAATTCCCATCTAAATCATTATTTCACAGCTAATTGTGAAGGGGAAAATAACAAGAGCAGATAAGGAATATAACCGGAGAGGTCAGTAAGTAAAACTTGGGATGATGGGTATCCAGCACATTCCTACATTCACCTCTAGTGTTATAGGCAGTAAAAGAGAAGCGATTTCCCTAAAAAGGGAAGCACGAGAAAGCTGATCAGCTCAGCCAGAAACCCAGACTCTCCTAGTCCTGCTCACACCTGCCTGCTCCCTAACTCTAAGAGGCCTGAAGAAGTATTCTAGTGCCCCAGACTTCACTAGGAGAGGCCTGCTAAGTGCTTCCAGTTCTGTTTCTGGATACCTCACTTTTGGCAGAATGGGCTGTCTTGTGTCTGTTTCATATTTAAGCTTTGTTGGGATCACTTAAGTGAATTTTTGTGCCTACATCTTCCCCAAGGGGCATGTATTAGTGGGTGTTTATAACAGGCAAACATCAGTCTTCACCAAAACCACAGCAATAGCTGCTGCCCCGTGTTCTTTTGAAAATATAACCAGTGGATTTAGTGCTATCACTTTAACAGCTGGAGGGTTAAAGTGCTCAACTAGACAATAGGAAATTAAAGTGAAAATCATGTGTCTGCTACAGAAAATGCAAGAAATCCCCCTCCTTGCAGAGCATTCTCTTCGACAGGCTGTAGAGAACATTTCTTGCCCAAACTTCAGCCATCCAGGTGCTACATCTCTCTTCTGGATTAGCTACCTTGTTCCCCTCATAGCCAAGAGAGACAGTAGTGAGACTGTGAGGGTAATGCATGCCTTGCTAAAATAATTCCCAGCTATTTAACATCACTGTAGGTGCCTAGAGTTGTCCTCTCCAGACCACTGTCTATCACTTCAGTAGGGCACAGGTCTCCTTTGCTGCTTACACTACCCCTGCTACTCCTGTATGCCTTGGATCCTTTGAGACACTTTGAATGGTAATGGACACCAGTGCTCAGGCAGCTGAATCCCAGTCAAGAATCCTCACTTTTTGTTGTTCCAGGTTAAGTGAGGTGATTGGCTTTGCAGAGAGTTCTGTAGACGAAGGTCCACATTACACAAATGGTTACATTTTTTGGTGAGCAGAAAAGGGAACAGATTTCCATAATGTCATGGGCAGGGCATTAACTGAGCAGTAGGGTGGGACTACTTCCCAGCTTCTGCTCCACTGATCATTGATGCATTTAATACAAGTTGATATCATGTTAACATCAAGTAGGATTAGACATCCTTATGGAAATAACCTGGATTTCTAGCCTTTCAGGAGTTTTAAAGATGCAAATACAAATATTATTAGTATTGCTTTGAAAAATAAATTTACATTCTTATTTCTTGAAGAAATTTTTTTCTGGGTTTGAGAACAGACAATATTTTTAGTTGGCTGACTTTAGTGGATGCGATTGCATTAATTTTTTACTTGAATCAGGAATGTGATTTTAAAGTCAGTATCCAAATTGTTCCCACTTTCCATGGTTGGTACCCTCAGCAAGTTTGCTGGTGACGAAGGGGTGCCGTCCAGAGGGACTTTGATAGATTCAAGAAGTGGGTTTGTGAGTATCATCTCATGAAGTTCACCAAGGCCAAGTGTAAGGTCCAGCACATGGGTCAGGGCAATCCCAAGCACAAATAGAGAATGGGCAGAAAATAGATTGAGAGCAGCCCTGAGGAGAATGACTTGGGGGTGTTGGTTGATGAGAAGCTCAACATAGCCCAGCAATGTGCACTTTCAGCTCAGAAGGCCAACTGTATCCTGGGCTGCGTCAAAAGAAGCATGACCAGCAGGTCGAGGGAGGTGATTCTGTCCCACTTACTCTGCTCTCGTGAGACCTCACCTGCAGTATTGAGACCAGATTTGGGGCCACCAGCATAAGAAGGACATGGACCTGTTGGAACAAGTCCAGTAGAGGGACACAAAGATGATCAGAGGTTGAAGCACCTCTCCTATGAAGACAAGCTGAGAGAGCTGGGGTTGTTCAGAAGAGAAGGCTCTATGGAGAACTTACAGCAGCTTTCCAGTACATAAAGGGAGCCTACAAGAAAGCTGGAGAAGGACGTTTTACAAGGCCATGTACTGATAGGACATGGCATAATGGCTTTAAATTGAAAGAGGGTAGATTTAGATTAGATATAGGGAAAAAATTATTCGCTATGAGGGTGGTGAGGTGCTGGAACAGGCTGCCCAGAGAAGTTGTGGATGCCCCATCCCTAGAAGTGTTCAAGGCCAGGCTGGATGGGGCTTTGAGCAACCTGGTCTTGCCCATGGCAGAGGGCTTAAACTAGATGACCTTTAAAGACCCTTCCAACCCAAAGCATTGTATGATTCTTTTGCAGAGCAGTCTTAAAGTGCATGAACTGGATTCCCTTTTGGATAAAACTGCCAGAAAAGATGTGATTTAGGAGCCACCTAATAAGCTCCAGTTGCTAGTTTATGTTCATCTTGTGGACCAGATTAAAACAAGTCCAAAATAAAATCCCACCTAAATGTTTCTGTATATGCCAGGTCCTTAGTATTGGCTGTTTTGCTCTAAAGACACTGTGTTGAGGACAAAACAAGGGTGTCTTTAGCCATTAAAAACCCAAGTGTACAACATGAAGCTAGTAATTAATTATTTGATTTGTTAGCAATGTATACACCTAGGAGATAAGAAGAGTGTTTTGAAATTGAATTAAATTACTTCATTACTACAGTCATTATTTTATAGGTAAGTTTCTTTCCATTTCCCCCCCCCAACCAATATAGCATTCACAACTAGCTTACACAAATCTGTTGTTAATTTGCACACAGATGTCACTCTCTGCAGGACGTAAAAACAAAGCAGAGATAGCCAGCAGTACTATTTGTTGTGGTATCATACTTACAGAAGCAGCCTGGCTTTAATGTGTGTTTTTTTTTACAAAAAAAAAAAAAAAAAAAGCAAGCTGTCCAGATAGAAAATGTACAAAGCTCTGATTTGCAGTTCACGTACATTTATGTAGATATCTATTTATTTGCTTAGTGCATATGCTCTTTTGAAAAACATAATATTCCTGAAAACTGAAGTGCTGGAATTGTTTCTAGAGAAATGGTACTGTTTCCCACTGTGTTGCAAAATGTGTCTGACTACAATTTTGGACAATGTTTTTCAGGGGAAGAAAATGGTGAGTTTTTCTTTCCAAGTTTTATCATACTGAAACTTCAAGCAAATATTGTAAAATGAACCATGGTGACAACCTCTTTTCTCATGTGGTTGATAGGAACTGGATTGGGATCTAGTAGATTACACGGATATCTGAGAGTTGTAAGAGAAGAACAGATTTTCAAGAATTACTGCTTGGGAATAGATGTTTAGTGGTGACTTGCAGACAGAGGTTTCTAATAGTCATCTACTGACTTATACCTCTGGTGAAATGCAAGTAGGCTTAAACTAATTTCTTTAAGTCCATAAACCTATAGATAAACATAAATCTAGTTATAGCCTGAACTTCCACCATCTAAGGATGCAGAAATACAAAATTGTACTAATTACTATGTAGAACAACATTTCCTTATCTCTGCCCTAAGAATTATTTTTCTACCACAATTAGTGTGAACGAGTATTTGACAGCATAAACAATGCAATTTTGTTGTATTTCACCTCTGACATTTTTGTTTATAGCATAGAGTACAAGACCCTTGGAGAGGTATTAAAGGAATGGTGTGCCTTAATAAATGCAGAAACTGTAAGACAAAACCTCTGCCTTGTGTGAGAGGAGTTTTCACCTGACACACTGATTACAAGTACATAGGAATATGCACAATGTTGTCACATGCATGACTCAAATATCACATTATTCCATTTGTTATTACATTTTAGGTTTAGAATGCAATTCACTAGACTTCTAATAGAGAAGAGGGCCTGGATTTGGGAGGGAGCCATTTGTAGGTACGCTTGAGTGTTCATGATCTGATTTGCGCATATTAAAGCATCTCTGGTAATAATCTTGCTTATGAAGTATCATTTACACAACAAGCTGTGTTGTAAATTTAAATTATATTTTGAATTTCTGTCCAGATTGGTAAAATAAGAATTCAAGGACTAATAATGTTTTCTGCAGATACTTCATGACATAAGAATATGATTTATTCTTCTATATTAACCTCTTCTTCCTGTGATAAATATAAAGGGATACCAGTATAAAAAAATCTTTTGCATCTTTGGTACCTTCTGTGAACTCCCTTATTGTTCAAATTTCTCTTCATTGTATGAAATGTCAAAGGGAACTGAAAAAATATAAAACTCTGCCTAGAAATAATTTGTGATAATTGCAACTAAATGACAGAACTTAATTTCCTAAAATAATCACTGCAGTAGGTCTCAAATGACATTGGAAAAAGAAAAACCTAAAGAAAACAACATTCATCTATTTCTTGCTCAATGTGAGTTCTAAAATTTCTTCAGACAACTCAGAACTGCATATGATATGTACCCAAAAGCAATATTTGTAAATACATCTATAGGAAAGAAATTGATGATTACTGGCATAAGGCAAGACTCATTACTTCTAGTGCTTAAGCAAATGTGGGACCACTCCTGGTACAAGCAACAAGTGCTGGTCTTTTTGATGTGTATTTAACATGTAAAGTTATCCTTGCGGAAGGTCATATTGGTTCCTTAACAAAAACACCAACATTTTCGAATGTCAAAAATGGTCTGAATCAATGCAGAAGAGAAGGAAAGAGAACCAGAGAAGGGCAGGCTGGAGGGAACATGTGCAGAGGTGGACAAAGGAAGGAGAGTTTCATAGGAATAAAGAGAGAAAGAACTGGCACAGGCAAAGCAGGAGACAAGCTGTGGGTGGGCATTACCAAGGACAGGGAAGGAAAGCCTGTAGGCACTGAAGGCTGCTTATCTCCAGAGCCTAAAATGGAGTAGCTGGGTCGCAACATCCCTCAGTTGTGTGAGAAACGGCTGCACAACTGACAGAACACGCATCTCACTGCCACTGCAGTCTAGCTCACAAGGAAAAAGACTATGCTTTCACTCTTTGTGGTTTTGTATTATATGTCTTCTAGCTTTGTTCATTAGTTCTTCCTTTTTCTTCCTTTTTACTGTTTTATTTTTGTTTAATTGGTAAATTGCATACTTAAGCTATGATAAATTTGGAGCCTCCTTATTGTACAACCTATGCACAAAGAAACATGATACAGTTATCTCAGAAAGAATTATTTCCAAAATTGACACTACTGAGTACCAGAGATGTAGAGTTTGAAAGTGACATTAGCAGCTGCTTATAAACTTGCTTTCATCTAATATTTGATGTTACACAAACCCATTGGTTGGAAAGCGGCATTGGGAGGAGAACCTTGGGAACTGCTAGTGTTGAAAATATTTTAATGACCCTCAGCAAAGGTGCCAAATTAAGGTTGCACAGGTACCATGCTATTCCTTAACTCTTGCACGAATCGTCAGGAATTATTTTTTATGTGACCCACTTTTTGTAGGTAATTATCCTTTCTGTTGTCTTTTTCTCGTGCAGGGAGCACCTCAGCTAAGATTATCGTCCTGAGATTCAACAAATCTGTTTCCTGATGACTGGAGAAGCATGAAAACTCTTATTGGAAATTGCTGACTTCCTCAAATATTACATATTCACTGGATTTAGCTTTTAAACAAAGAACCACAATATTTTTTACTTATCTGGCTTCTATTGCTCATAACTAAAAGTAAATAAATGCATAAACCAGCAAACAGCGAAAAACTTCCTTCTGCAACATGAAAATCCTCTCTGCCAACAATTTGATTGTGTCCTAGGGACACACAGAGATGGAATTAAAAGGAAAGATCCTCTATCTGCTTGTTTTTGTTTGTGTGCTGTTTGTCACTGGATCCGTTTATTAGCTGGGAGATAATGTGACAGTTGACTCTAGCAGTAACACAGCACTCATTAGTAAGCTTGACAGGGAGGTGCCAGCAGCTACTTGAGATTGTATTTTATCAATCTTCATGGCTCATTTGGGAGGCTCACTATGCTGTGATCTACTTCCAGCACTTGCTGGGACAGGGGCGGGCAACCACCAGTGCTTCTAAGAACAGGGACTTGAAGAAGTTCTGTGTGATGAGATAAACTCTTCTCAGTCAAAAAAGGGAGTGCTGACCTAACAATTCTGCAACTTCTACCTGACAGATTTGATGTCAAATGTAGGACGCTTGCAGAGAGTTTTTAATGTAAATTTTCTAACATTTCTATACCCCTTAGGATAGTTATTTGCAGAATTCACTCTAAAGGAAAAATTGAGGAGATGGGTAGAAACATTAATGCCACTCTTGAAACTGTGTCATCAATCAAACGAAGCAGTGACAATACTTTACAGATTTCAGTCTTTGCTCTCTCTTGACTTTTCCCATGATATTTTTTGTGATTATGATAATTTTGAAGTAAATTAATGCTTTCTTTTTAATTTTAGGATGCTATTGATTTGTAGCACTGCAATTCATCAGTGATGCCAATTCCCAAATTAAAAGGTTTTGAATCTTTTCCTCCTACAGTTATCAAACTGTAGTAAATAATATGAGATAAAATAGAAATAAAATTCAGTGGTTCTTCTTTTCTCTCTGCATGTTGAGCTTTTCCGGGGCATTAGGATCATGTTTTCATTACCCCTGGGAAAGATAGCAATGTATTCATAAAACATGCACAAATCAAGATTCTAATTTATTTATGATGTTCAAGAATGAGTACTTTGAGTAAACAAATAACTATTACAAGATTCACAATAAAATAATGAGTCTGGGCAAAACTGGTGCCTGTTGTGTGTAGTGGTGAAATATTACGTTTTCCACTGCTGCATGTTAGTAATGTTAGTAATGTCCCCTAGATTATCAGCCAGGGAAACAGAGTGTCAGCTTTTGTCATGCAAGAAGAAATGTTTTAATCTGTTTAGGAGGTTGCTGCAGTATGAATTACTGAGATACCATACATCCTCTGAAAAACATGGCAAATTCATCTTGCCTGAAGAACAGCAACTAAAAACCACCTGGTTGTGTGGTCTGATACTGGGCATTTAAAAAACAAACTCAAACAAATGAACAAAAGAGACTATATGGTTATCTTTAGCAATAAATTTCACATACTAGTTAAGAATGACATTATAATCGTAAAGAACATGTACAGAACAGTGTGACTTATTCAAATCCTTTTTGTATATTTATATAATCTTGAGATTTTTCTTTTTCACATTTTTTCATATACCCTAACCATATATCGTTCATTTATATCTGCAAAATAAACAGTTTTTTAAAAGGATTGTATCATCTCTGTGCCAGACAATGGCTAACCACAGATTCCTATAATAAAAAATGAAAAATGTCTGAGCTCAGTCAGACTCACTGAATAAAGAGAGCAGATACCGAAGGTGATATAACTCATGGACTTGAGTAAGAGAGGCAGAAGTGAGGATTACACATCAGGGAAAGAAAAATGTGAGACTGGATCCTCACTTGAGGAGCGCACATGCTTGTAAAAGGAGAAGATTTTGAAAGGGAAAGAAATAGCCACTCCTTAAACTATGAATGCTGAACTCTGACTACAATTTGAAACATAATAAATTCAGCATTCATTGTGGTGTCTAAAATTACACTCTTTGAACTGATTTTGCTCCTTTGTTATTGAGAATTCACCTGTTGATACTATTTTCGTATTTGTTTTTGAGATTTCATAAATATGTATAATCTGAAAGGATTTTCAGGTTTCAAAGCTAGAAATCAACATGCGAATGAATTCTCTCAACAATATCATCACTGAAGTAATGTTATGCCTGTAGCTGAACACCATCAAAACATGAAAATTCACTGCTAGGGTTGCACCATACCATATGTCCTCTAATATCTAATTACAATAGGGGCAAAAAAGCAAGTCATTAAACTTGCACCCTATTGTGCATAGGTATTAGAGGACATATGGTGAATTTCAACTGAAAGTATGAAATTCTGTATAAAATTCTTTTATTTGTATCAACTGTTTTTAACAGAGGAAACTTCTGTTGTTATTTTTGTCTTCAAGGAAGATTGCCAAGATTATAGCTTTTGATAAAAATGATTAAAAAGCACCCTCAAATCTGTGGAATTTGCAATAGCTATTGACATTAAATATGCATGAACATTCTTACAGAGGTCTGTAAAGTTCCTATATTCAGACATTTCTGACAAGGATGGGAAGAAAGGTTCCTTTACGAAAATTGGTTAAAGGATAGCAAGCAAAGGACAGGCCTTACTTGCCCCTTTTCAGAACAGAAATAAACCCCTACTGAGAAACCGCAGGGATAGCTGGTTGGACCAGTTTTGTTGAACGTCTTCATCGATGAACCAGAGAAGGGACTAGAACAGACAATTTCTAAGTTTGTAGATTATACCCTCTTGAGTAAAATGTTATAGCAATGACAAGGAACGACCTAAAAATTCTGAGTCAGTGGGCAAAAACATGGCAAATGAAGTTCAGTACCAATAAGTGTAAAGCATCCAGGGGGAAAAAAAAAAATAATCTAAACTATGTCTTTATGCTGAACACAGACATAGAAGTCACAGATATCGGGAAGGTTTATAGTCCTTGAAATCATCGGCTTGGTGGGAAGGGGAACTCAAAAAAAACCCCTCCAAAATGTTGGTCGTCTCAAAGGAAAGAACGGCAAAACAGAAGCCCTCATTTTCCTACTCTGTAAGACTTTGTCAGCTCAACATCTTGAGTAGCCTCTTCATAGAAGGACATAAGGGATTTTCAGAGATTAAAGAGGATTAGAAGACACAGTAGCTGGTTTATGAGAACAAACTTGAAAGGTTTGTGTTCTTCAGTTTGTAGAGGAGAAGACTGAGGATGATACACCTGCGATTCTCAAAATCATGAAGGTGGATAAAGTGCAAGTTGGTTAGTTAAGTTTATACATAGTTGAACTTCACCCATTCAGACAGTCTCATAATTAGAATATATCAGAAATATTATACGACAACATTTCAAAGTGTGATTTCAGACTTTGCTGATCCTTTGAAACAGAATGGCATCTTAAAATCCAGTCTTGAGGAGTTTCCCGTTACTACTGTTGATTTTCTTATTGTTATTTTATGGCATATTTCTTCTTTCTCTTTTGAAAAAGTCTCACTTGATGTCCACTAGGTAAGTTTTGGTTCTTCACTAATTGCTGACCGAGTAGTCAGTGTTAAAATGTGGAAACCAATACAGTCCTTTACTGTCCTAAGTATCAGAATGTGAACTACTCTAGGTAATTCTGCAGTTGACACTGGATGAAGCTCGTGCACAACTCTCAGAAACTTATTGGACTGCTATGTAGAAGTCAGAGCTAAGTAGATACTATATATCTGCATATATCTATACATTAACATCGCCGTAAGTTTTTGTGATATTCCTACACTTGCTACTTTCATGTTTATCTGTTTTTAAACAGGTCATAGGCATGAATCCACCTATTTTCCTCTTACTTTAAGGATTCCTTGGCCATACATCACTCATTTCTTGGAGTTCAATTCTTCCTGTAGTTTCTGTACATGGTACAAGAAAGGATATATTTATTGTCTGTGTCAGAACACCTTTATCACAGACTTTATTAGTGTAAAAGAGGAGGAAAATGAAAACCAATTATGTTCAAGTGTCTTTGAAGTACAATGCAATAAAGCAAAAAATGTGCTATTAAAATGGACTCACTCCTGTATTAACCTAGTGTCTCATTCAGGCTCTGCTTCCAAAGTGTTTTTTTCCTCTTTGGTGCCCTGATACAGACATTTGAGATACACAGAACAGCAATATGAACTTTATGAAATGTCAGTAATTGCTGTGTATGCACATAGACTTGTTATTTTAAACAAAAAAAAAGCCTTCTTAGGTTTCCCCCACACACTTACAGAATAGGTAAAAATATTAGCTCACATTAAGGTCCAGTGGCTTGCAAAATTAAAACTGTTGGAGCAGAAAAAATCCCTGATCAGATATTTTAAAATCTGAATGATAAGATCAACAATGGGCTACCAACAAATTTCAGGCCTTCAGAATAAATAATTTTGGATCCTGGTTTTCTTAATGTTAAAAAAGAACATTTCAGAACTCAGTATCAACATAAATAACTAGCAATAGTATGGGAAATAATTTATTTAGCTACATTATTGTCTTAATTAAGTTCGGGCTCCTTTAGGTTTTCATACAAATTGAACTATCTCCAGTTTTCCACTGCTAACATTTTTTCAACATAATGTGCTAAATGCATGCACATGTATGTGTATACTAACACACTATAAATGTCTGTATTGTTACTATTCATCATTATCATGGAGGGTGCAGAGAAAGAAGGGAGCAAAAGTGCCTGCACTGAAAACATTGTGGAAAGCAAATGTCTGTGAATGGAAAAATAAGAGGTTTTTACATACAAGAGAATAATTGGCAGTGTCAGAATAAATAGCATTTCAATTTCTTTTGCAGTCTGTTTATTCTTATAAATATGAACTCCAGTTATCTTACTTTATCCAAATACATCCCTGGATCACTAGGCTGATGGTGGGATACTTTAGCAGAATCCTGCTTTTCATTGCCATTTTCGTTCAGGCTTTCTTGTGATATTAGTCGTGCCATTTTCAAACAAATTTCTGCCTGCTATTGGTTTTCACGTGGTTAGTTGCTACTAAACCTTAAAATTAAGATCATATAAGAGGAGGTAGCACTATAGGTAGAGTGGCTGGTGCTACTATGTGTAGAAGAGAGAAGCATCCTGAAAAAAAGTGATGAAAGAGATGGAAGTTCTTCCCATGGGAAAGTTTTCTTTGTTTTTATGATACAGATTTTTATTACACACCAATTAAATGTAGAATTAAAAAAAAAATCAGATCATGCCAAGTATATTATGAACTTGAATAAAACATACTAAGCTGATGTTGGAGATGACAATGCCCTGATACAGAGATAACTAAGTTGCAAAACATTGCATGATGTTTTAAAAAATCAGCAGCATACAACTTAAATTTTAAGCAGAAGAACTACTTGTTGTTGCAACAAAGGACTAAATAAAAACTTAGAAAAATACAAGTTTATCTAGTCATATTGTGGGTAACATGCCAAAACCATGTTCACTGTGTGTCTCATTTTTGTCCTTGTCTGCTTGAAAATGCATTTGGCAAAACAAAGCTGCCTGAAATCAAAGAGTATACAGACTTTCAAGTATTCAAATGCTATTCATCCTCCAGCTCATCTGTAACAAACTTTGGATTTGTGTAAGAAGTATCTTGTTGGGGTTTTTTTTTTGTTTGTTTTCAGGGTTTTGTTGGGTCCTTTTTCAAAATAAAAGAACAGCTGCAAAATTATATTATCACATTGAGAAACTGCATTTTTTAAACTTTTTAGATTTGGTTTTACCCTTAAAATAAAGACTATATATGACTGATCTATACTTTGTAAGAGAAATAACTCAAGCTTCAGATAGATTCAGCCAACATTTTAAAAAATGTTGATTTATGAGGTGAATAATTCAAATTGCCTTTAAACTGTCTATTTTACATGAAATATTCTGCAACATACGTTAACCGTTGAGATGTTTTAGACTGTTGGCCAGAATCACAAGTCACCTTTGATGACAGCAGTAGGTTTATTTTCTTTTTTCTGAGCACCATTACCTTCTCACGGCCCAAACGCTATAACAATACTTTTTTCCTGAATACTGTTGTGTTTTGTTCTTTGAAGCTTCATTTGGCATCATCTGTTTAGATATGTCATCTCTGTCTTGGATGAACTGTGTGCTCTGTATGAGCTGGAACAAAGCTGCTCAGGAAACCAACAAAAAGCTGTCATGCTAACCTGCCAGTTAGCTAACCTTTGCTGAGGAATTGCTCTAAGTGTTATTTGTTATGAACGCTGCTTGTATGGGTCACACTGTGTGTATGGTCCAGATGTCTTGGGTTATCTGTATGACCTGAGAAAGTCCTTACAATAACGCAACTACATCTGGTGCTGCTGCTACCCTGTAGTTCTTGTTTTCCAAAGGGTAGGCTCTCACTTTTTCACTAACTGTGTAAAGTGAATTTGACAAGACATCAGAATAAGAGGAAATGAGTTTTTGTTGAGTTGTGGAGATTTTTTGTCACCTCTGGATGTGAATCTTTCATCTTCTAAATGCACAAAATAATACCATTTCCTACTGCATCATCTTCAATTCTCTTCCATACCTCCTGTAAGTACTTCTTGTCTTGCTATAGCACCCACAGACACCTCCCATATACTTCAACTTCTGCCTGGGTAAGTGGCCACAGAAAGCTCACTGACTCCAGTCTTTAAGTGCACCAGTAGGCCATCTGCATGCACCAGTTAGGTCAGCAGGCTTATGGCTACCTATAGAGACCATCCCTAGCCCATCCTGCTAATTCTTGAAAGATTTGTTCCTATTAATTATCTTGGGCTCTTCTATTACTCTGTCAAACTTGGTTAAAATTTATCAGAGTTTTGTCAATGACCAGGAGCTGACCAGGACTGATGGATGAGTAGACCTTTATTCATCCACAAAAACCTTTTTTCATTAGGAAGCCAGTACAAGCAGCTGGAAATTGCAGAGCAGCTCAGGCAGAGGTGCATGTTGGGGTATCTTTGCTGACCCCTGTAGTTTACTTTGTCTCACCAGCAGACCAGATTTTTTTCCCTTTAATAATTATTTTGTTCTGGCTCATGCTATAGCAAAAATATCCTTTAGGGATTCCAGAGCCTTTTTGTGGTTTTACTCTACTCACTTGAAAGAAAAGTTGCAGGCCAATTCATTTGAGTGCTCTGGTTGAGGTAGGTTAATATAGCATATTAAAAAAAGCTTGTGTTTTTGAAGTTCTGAGATCATGGCAAGACCAAATTAAAATGTTCCACCTAATTCAAACAGAAGACAGCCTTTGAGGAAACTGCAAAGGAAAAAGGATCTTCTGCATTTTTACTATCTTGGTCTAGGTTTGTTAAGCTATTGCCTTCAACTCCTCCTCTCATAACACCCTAAATTTAGTTAGTTTTGACCTAATTTTGCAGCAGAGTGTAGATTTCATGGATCACAAAGCTGTGGAAATGTGTAATGTAAACTGCGAAGTTGAAGAGAGAGACCCCATTAGTGACCCGGCTGAAGAAAAGATTGCAACCCCTGCTCAACCATTGCTAGACATCAGAGAATCCACACAAAACCGATGTGCTTCCCGTGAGCAGGAAAGGCTTGCTGAAAATACAGTGTCTGTAACAGGAGAGGTATGAGCTGTGACACACAGATCCATAGGAAATTGGGCTTGTTTAGCTCTGATACTTGCAAACCTTTGTATGAGAGTATTATTGAATCCATTACATGTGAGAGTGTGCATGTGTATATTCCTTCAGCTCTATGAAAGCAAGCCTTGTTATTTCCTAAACCTATAGTAACAAAAATGCACCGGCCACTACATGTATGGCTAAAGACAGGTTTTGCTTTGCAGAGCTAGTAGTCCTGTGGCTAGAACACTGTTACAAGTAAATGTGGATTCAATTGTAATTATTTAAAAAATATATCTTTCCTATTGTTTGTTAGAGATCTCATATTGCATTTCCTCTACTATTCTTTCCAACTGCACAGCAACCACACAACTTTATTTAGCAAGATTACTGTCTCAAGTCAGATTACTGAATGTTACTGGTTCCATAAAACACTGTGTCTACAACTGCACTGTGGAAAAGAAAGCCAAAAGGCTGAAAGGAGCTTCTATCTCAATTATATTCCTCTTCATTTAAAAACTGCACAGTTAAATAACATTACATAGTTAGCCACTGATGCTATTAAACAGACAGTTTCTCCATTTTGTGTCTGGTGATGGGCATCTGATTTGGGCATTCATGAAGAAAAGTGGCTGCATCATTCTAGAATGTTTTGTGACATAAACATATCTCGGAGACTTTGTTAGGGTCATTGTGTCACTTTACTTATTTATGCATTTGATTTACTACATGGTGACTATTACTCATTGCTTTCATTTTTCCTTTGGAGGGAAAAAAACCTCTCTCATCCTATTCACCTCTTTTTTTTTTACCTTTGACACCTGTAAAGCACTTACAGAGTTTGAGCTGCCATGTGCTGTTAAACTAATGGATCAATTAATTTAAGGATTTTTAGTATAACCCCTTTTCCACACCAACTCAAAAATAATGTTGTGCTTAAATAACTCAGTTAACTAAATCTCAAGTCCCTCAAATACAATCTAGAGCAGAAGAACTGAAAAACCACCAGTCTTTTTAAGAAATGTACTTTTTTCCCACTAAGGTTCTTTTATTTTAGAACTCTGGCCCAACTATATTAGTTAATACTACCAAAAGTTAGAGGAAATGAAATTAAAGAATGATCCCAGGTATTATCTGTGAATATTTTAGATGTTTTTTGTTTGATGAAAATAGACTTGAGAAGCAAACTTTGCTGAAAAAAATGTCTAGTTTGCAAATCAAACACTTTCTGCATGAACTACTAGTTATTCTAAGTGTACGTTAGCTCCATTGCACCCATTACACTTTCTACAGTGCAAAATTGCTCAAAGTGAGGAATCTGTATTTGGGTTGGTAACATATCTATTCAATTGCTTCAGTGCATTTTAGAGAAGCAAGATACAAACATTCGGTGTGAGAAATAGAGTGTATGGAAACAGCAACAGGATGACCCAATGCTATTGAGCTGGGCGGTAATGAATGTTCTCTTCTGCATTGGTGGATCCTCCCAGACAGCAAGAGAAGAGTTTGGGAGCCCTTTGAATGACCAGTTCTCCGAGTCCTTAGCCAGATCAGTAATATTGCAATCCAATTCAGCATGCTCTAATAACTGTATCTGAGCCCTCTGGAGGTTTGTGTTTAAGAACAGATTTCTACAAAAATACCAGTCTGAAAGTACATATTTTTCAGTGGTGCAAGGACTGTAAAAAATTATTTTTATAATGAGGTGGCATTTTCTTTCCCCATGTGGAACACTGGTGGAAATCACGATAAATAAATACAATGTCAGGTTAGAAAAAATGTTGTAGTTTCATGTTGTTGGTTTGCAAATTGAATTTTTACATAAAATTTACACTAAATGGAACCTCATTATACAGTGATGAGGTCCAGTATGATCCAAATCATTAAAATCACTGTACTGCTTAATGATTCACTAAGTGGTACTGCAGTGCCATAAATTTAGCACTAGTTTCATGATTCAAAACACCAGACTGAGACACCAGCAAATCGTATGTGGATCATTAAATTTACAATGAATGTCAGAGATGAAATAAGGGGGAAAAAACACTTTGAGAGATAGGGATAATATGTGCTCTAAGGTGACATCCATCAAGATAAATGTTCTTATATCACTTGTGCTTGGATAATAATGGGGGGTTGTTTTTTTGTTATTCTTCATTTTGTAATTTCTAAAGAGGTTGGAAGTCTAAGCCCTTTAAGAATTAGAGTAGCTGTCATTTTTTGAGTATCTCGTGATCTATTTTATTAGTATTTATACAATATACGTACGCCACTACATTCTTCTCTGACCCCATTGGGCCAGATTCTCCCCTTAGCAGGATCAACGTCAGCTTTTAAAATTTTGAAATGGCGGATTACAATAGTGTAAATAGTACACTATTAGTACTATCAGAACCCCAGAAAATATCCTGTTATAATAAAAAGTCAACAAAAGAAGTTCCTTTGTGAGAACAACAATAATAGAATCACTCTTTTATATTCCATTTGTACACACATTGTAACTTATATATGTAAATATAAAAAATGTTATGAAGAGGAGCAGTGTAGTCTTATTCAAGGTACAGGCATAGAATGCTTCAATATTTTGTTTTTAGGATGTTTCATTTTTGCTTTGATTGAATAAATATTTTAACTCTCCTCCAATAGTTATTCCCCATCATGAATCGGATTTCATCAGAACAGCAGACAACATGTTAGATGCATTTTTCAGAAGCAATGTATCCTAAGTGATGTTTGAGGAGTACTGCATAGACGACAAAATAGAAATTATGCACGGAATTTCAGAAAAAATATGTCAACCACATCAGTGTGACTGAATGGGAGAATTTACAGTTTTATCCAGAAAGATGCAAATTGAACAAAATGAAAGATATATTCTTGAAGATATTTTACTATCTATGAGATCTAATGATACTATATGGAGAAGTAAGAATTCTGAAATTGCTTTTCTAGGAAGGAGAAAGTATTCAGAGGTTTTCCAAATTTTGTCCCAGTGCCTTATTCAAAATTCCATCTTATTTCATTGCATTGAGATGGCAAAGTCAGCAAAGAGTAGGACATAAATACCATGAAATACAGCATTTCACCAACAAAATTAGAAAAAGTAAAAAAATACTGAAAACTAAAATATAAAACAGAATTATTATTTGAGAAACTATATTCTGTGGGGTTTTTGTTTGTTTGTTTGTTTGTTTTTAATGCCAATCCAGTTAGAATAAAATGCAAAAGATATATAGGACTGGTTTCCTTCTTTTTCCTTCTTTGTAAAAGTAAATGAAATTAAGCTACTGGCAGTGCAGTTAGAAATGTAAAAAATAAACGTTCTTTTACAAAACCTTTGCTATGCGGTGACTATGACCTTGAACCCACTTACAACCTACATTGCTGTTACGTGCGGTTAGTAAAAAGAAGTTAGGAAAATATAGGAAAAGTCCACAGTATCAGTCTGTCTCTTTTTGTATCTCTCAGTAACATGACTCCTGGTTAAGTGCTTCCATCTACCACTTTTGTTGTTCTAGCTTCACGAGCAAACTGCTTTTCTGTTGCCTTCCCTGACCATCTCTTTTTTTCTTTGAAAATGTAAGGTTTCTGCTGTTCTTGCTGACTCCTCAGCTCCTTTTTTAAGCCTGCTCTGTTGAATTTTCATCAATCCACGGGACTGATATAAAATTCAGTCCACACTTTGCATGATGGAAACAGTGATTTACGTTGTTACAATAAGGCAAATTTAGTCTGCTAATAATAATTTCTTTTGGGTCAAGTATCACAGTGGAGAAGACGGAAATTTTAGGGTTCATATACTCCTCTTTTGTACAACAAGAGCTTAAGCACTGGAAAAGTGTTCAACGACTAAACAAGTCTGGAATTAGTTGGACATACTATTTTACACACCCATTTTAAATCACTGACAGCCATAGGATTTTACTAAACAGACTGTTTACAAATAAGGTATCTGTTGTAAGGAGGTTGCAGGCTATTTGCACAGTGAAATTGTATTTAAAAACAATTTATGTCAGCCACCCTGGATTTACTTTTTTTTTTTGCACACTAGTCAGGTAAAAGTGGAAAGTGAGATGAAAGGGAAATGAATTAATTTACTTTGAGACACAGGAAATGCTACTAAATTTGGATACATGAAAATATTGAACTTTCACTGGGGAAAAAAAATAAATTATTTGAGGCCCTAGTGATCACACAGAGGATCCAGACAATTTGACAGGTATGAATTTATCTCACTTGTGAATGAATAACCTTTGGTAACTCACTTGAGACTTAAATATTCTGAACACATTTTCTCTGGAACACTTCAAAAGACACAGTTCATTTCTGTCTCTACCAAACAACTCCTTTGGTTACTTTCAGTTTACTGAGCTTTTTGCTTTGCAAGTTTAGAAATTAACATAATAAAAGCATACCAGTGAGTTTTAGTCATGTAGGAATGAAACTAGATTAACTCTTTGATTGTTCTAAAGTCTACACAATCTTTTTTTTTTCTGTATCAACTGAGAGAGGCTTCATTGATCTCCTGTAAGTGTTGCTTCAGCTGTACATGGAAATCCACCTCACTTTGAAAATACAGACATATATTTTCAAAGCAGTGCTTTGGTATATTCAGTGAGTGACTTCAACATAAGCCACCTTTTGTGCAGCTGAAAGGGAGACAATCAGTTAGACAGAACTGCTGCTCGGGAATTGTTTCAAGGTACACCAAGGTGCAGCTCCAAGAGAGGCTGCACATCCTCAAAGAAAGCAAAGGCCAGGGATATAAATGAAAGGTGGAGGGCAGGGAGTGCCCCCCAGCTGATACTCAGTGTTGTGCATGAAAGGATTATGAAGGATCACAGCTTTCTGAGTGTGCTTTGAAGATGGGTGAAGTCCATTAAATTTGTAGGTTAAGGTTACTTTGCTAATGGATTATCTCCCTTCTCTAGTCACTGACTATCAGCTGGCAATCGTGACACATACAGATGAAGTCTGTTTATCATTTCAAATATGGTGTTTGAAATTTAATTTTAATATATGTATGAAAGAACTAGGAAAGACAAACAGGGACCAGGAATATGAAAGTCACTAATGCTTTAAACCTTTATTTGTGTTTATCAAGGCTAAACGTTGCTGTGCACATGCTAAACTTCTGATGCAATGCCAATTTCTAAATAGACTTGTGTAATATGTGAAAAAAATAATGATTCCAAAGTTTTCAGAAAGCTGAAAGAGTTGTTCAGAATCTTTTATTACTTCATAATCTTCTCCTGACCAGGCATGTGGAACTGAGAAATCAAAAGGTCACAGAATGGCTGAGGTTGGAAGAGATTGTCTGTCTAGTCCAACCCCCTGCCAACAGCGGGGTCAACTGAAGTAGTTTGGTGAGGGCTGTGTCCAGTCAGATTTTCAATATCTCCAAGGATGGAGACACCACAGGCCCTCTGGGCAACCTGCTGCAGTGTTTGACTACCCTCACAGTAAAAAAGGTTTTTCTTATGTTTGAGTGGAATTTCCTGCATTTCAGTTCATGCTCTTTGCATCTTGTCCTGTCACTGAATACCACTGGGAAGAGCCTGTTTCTGTCTTCTGTACTTAAACCCATCAGGTATTTATTGTACCGCTGTCCTGGTTTCAGCTGGGATAAAGTTAATTTTCTTCCTACTAGCTGATATAGTGCTGTGTTTTGCATTTAATATACAAAGCATGTTGATGATACACTGACGTTTTAGTTGGTGCCAAACAATGTTTATACCAAGCCAAGGATTTTTCAGGAAGAAGGCTGCAGGTGCACAAGAAGCTGGTAGGCGGCACAGCCAGAACAACTGACCCAAACTGGCCAAAGGGATATTTTATACTATATGATGTCATTCTCAGGGGGGAAGAAGAAAAAAGGGGTAGATGTTGGGAGGGATGGCCTCTGTCTTCTCAAGTAACCATTATGCATGGTGCAGCCCTGCTGTTCTGGAGATGGCTGAATACCTGCCTGTTGATGGGAAATGGCGAATGAACACTTTTTTCTGCTTTGATTGTGTGTGAAACTTTTGCTTTACTTATTAAACTGTCTTTATCTCAACCCATGAGTTTTCTTTTACCCTTCTGATTCTCTCCCCCATCCCACTGGAGGGGAGTGAGCCAGCAGCTGGGTGGTGCTCAGTTGTCATTGGGCTTAAACCACAACACACACATAGATAAGATCCCTCAGAGCCTTCTCTTCTCCAGGCTGAACAGTCTTAGTTCTCTCAGCCTCTCCTTGTATGTCAAATACATCATAGATATGAAGATATTTCTGTGTTTAAAGAAAAAGGACAAACCTGAAAATTCCCAAGTAAACAAAGACCATTGTAAAGGTTTTGGGGAAAGTATGTGATAGAAAGAAAAATGTTCTGAGACTGATAATAAACTGAGTTAAATTTAACCTTTTCAAAACTCAGAAATAATTTGGCTTTGGCCTTTGCTAAAGATGGCCAGACTTGTCTCAAGAAAGATTTAGAGGGGTAATCCTAAACTATTTTTAAAAAATGAAAACTCAGCTTCACTAGTCTTTCAGCCATAGAAGCCTCCCAAGCCTTCCAAAGTGAAACTGATGTCACATATTCCCATCTCTGCAACCTCCTTTTCTTTCGCTTGTAGCTTTTGTGGTCTGTCCTGCATCCTCACACAACAGCACCCGACCCAGTGTAGACTCAGTTTCCTCAAAGGGTACAGGAGAACAAGTCTGAGTAGAGTGAGTTACTACTGCACACGGGAGCAAGTCACACTGACCCACTTGCTTCCTGGTCATGGTTTGTATACAATTCATTTGTTGCCCCAACACACATGGCATTTTGAAGTTATTTTATCTCTAAAGAAGAATAAGCTACATTGCATATGTCAGGGGACAAGACTTAGATGACTGACAAACATGCTTGAGTTGCTGCTGTGTGGTAACTCAGTAAAATATTAATAGTATTAGGTGGGCCAGCCCATGGAACACTGAGAAGAAAGACACCATCAAAAAATCTTCTAAATGATTGTGCTCAAGTCTGTCCCTGGCTACAAGTTTTTAAACTCTTGGTTTTCATTTATATACTGAATGGATCCTGAAAAGCTAAAAGGCAAGAATGCTTCTCTATACTTCTGGTTGCTGTGATCACAGGCTTGTCACTAGTTTACAGAGTTAGAAACACAGTCCAGGGCTGATGATCAGCTTTGGATTCTAAAAATCTGAGTTTATGTTTCTAAATGCAAGCACTAGCATATGAGTTAGGCATCTAAACTTTCATCTAGTCAATACAACTAATAGATTCTGGAGACCTGTTAAAATCACCCCAAAGTAGATAATGCCATTTACTCAGGTGTTCAGCCAACTTGCTTGTATTGACTAAAATTCAGTTGACCAGAATGGGAACTTAAACACTTATTTTACATATAGGTACTGACATTTAGAAACTTAGATTCAGTTTTGCAGCCTCTTGGGGATGTTGATCCACCATATTCATTGTTACCTACTTCATGCTTTGGAAATGCACCAGTCTTGTAGGTTTCTTCCTATATGGTGTGACCCACTTAGAGAATATATACACATTTTTCCTTCTCTTTCTCTCTCCAAAATTCTTCCTTTGACTGCATCTGAGGAGATCTATTCTGTAGATCTGAAGGAAGTACAATGATGGCAGTTCTTTTTTTCTATATACTTGTGAGACTAAGTGTAACAATTTATTAATTGTAATGGTGTCCTGATCGGGCAGCAATGGCCCAAGCAGAGAGGTTTTACTTCTGTGAGTGATACGCATCAGTGCTGATGTTCCTGTTGTCACCCGAGCACTACATCTGCTACAGGTCTGACCTTCTTCTGAAACCACATTAATGAGACAAGTATGAGCTGGGTGGCTGATAATAGCTGATGCACGTGCTTCCTAGATCTGATGCTCTCTCCGCTTCTTCTTTTATTCTGTAAAGTATTAAAGCTAAAAAGAAAACATGTCACTCATCTAAGAAGCATTATAAGCTTTCTTTCAAAACAATAGTGTAACTTAAACAGGCTAAATCAATAACAGAAATACATATCTTCAACCAGCATTATGACACATTTTTTTATATTTAGAGTGCATTGTGAAGTAGTCAGCACACAATATCTTAACTAGCACAAAAAATGACATATCAATCACTTTTATAGTGCTTTATCTTCATATGACATTTCAGCTCTTTGTTTAGATAAGAATCATTGTACACAACTCTGTAGAGCATTGTTTCTTTAGTCTACCCATGTCTAAAGCATTGTTATGTTTAATAGAATGATTTCTACTTACAATATAATTACATTGCATGTGTATAATTAGAATAAACTGCATCAGGCATTGATTGACAAGACAAGATGGGATGAAATGTAACATGAATAGACTTCATGGTAAACATCAATGTTTGGTTTATAGCTGTAAAAAGATTTTTAAAATTACCTTGGTTAAAAATGGTAATTGTGAATTATAGTAATTATAGTATTACACTACAACCAATTCAGTAACTAGACTGCATCCACAGCATGAAACTAGTATATAAAGATATGGCATTACTTAACTTTCATGGGATACACTTATTTATTTCTTTATATGTTAAAGAGTTTTTTCCATATAGGCACTCATTCTCCAAATGCAGCACATCATTCTAAAATTATATTCAACAGAAATATATATAAAAGCATTGAAAAGTGGAACTCCTGTGGGCTGTTTTAATGCCAAAAGAATGTCTTTTGGTTACTTCCTGCTAAACCCTCCCAGCTCCATCATCAGTTTGTTTCAAAAGGTCTGGAAAAATAAATAGCTGAAGATAACAAGATCCAGTTTAATTAAGAGAGAAAGAAAATCCTAGAGCAAAGTAGATCTCAAGGTATATCTGTATTGGCACTTTAATTAAAGCAACTATAAACTTTGCCTAGAACAGAAGTTTGGGTTTTGCCATGCTAAGTTGTGGTCTGTAGCCCAGTGTTGAATAGGCTGAGGAAAAAAAGCCTGTGTTACAAATACCCTATTAATTAGAAAGTTTAGCTGATAAGATAGTAACAGTTTTAAAAAAAATCAAATATAAATGAACTCTCATGAGAAAATGTTGCTGTTGTTATTGGCACAGTAGTGTAAAATACAAACTCTTGAGTTTAGATTTGCTATGGTGATATCAGAGAGTGAGGGACAAGGTATCTCGCTCAGTCAGAAACCTGTCTATTTGCAGGTTTATGGTTCCAAGTGAAAACTGCGAACTTTGTTCTGGTCATTTTATAGCATCCAAGGTTCACCTGTTCTCTCAGATATGTTACTTAATAAGTAGTCCCACCAAATTCTGCCTTTTTGGATAGATCTGCGTAGTGCCGTATGCCAGGATTTAATCTGCAAGTGACAAAGCCATGGGTTACTACAGTAAGGCATTAGTTCTAAAGAACTAAAATGTGAACATCTTTGCTGAAACTGTTGAGTTAAAAAAGACTTCTTATGGCTGAAAGTGCTACTGAATAATCCTTGAAGTAACTGGGCATCTAATGACATGCCTTATGTTGAAAACCTTCATCTCTATAGGAGTAACAACAGGTGATTAATTGTTCGTGCTATACTTTTTTAAAATACTGTTCTTAATTTTTGCCATCTCTTTTCCACGAGGCTATCAATGCACACATTGCTCTGCTCATTGTTTCGCTGGACTTGTAACTTTAAAAAATGGAAATAAGGAGCTACATGTTCTCAATATCTTGGATATGTCATGGCATTGGCTTTCCTGGTGGATTCCTGTGTTGGCATTGGATGAAGGAAGCTGATGCCAGTGGTAGCCTAAATGGATGAATGTTCAGAGCATGGAGGCTTCAGTGCTGTCCTTATATATGCCTCAGAAAACAGAGACCTGATGAAAGCTTTGCAGACACATAAAAATCTGATCTAATGTTTCAGCAGAAAAGGCAACAAGACAGGACACAGTATTGCCTGAAGCTTATTAATAAGGAACAGATAGCTGGATAACATTACACCTGGCATTACAAATCATGATCAAGTGACTTGTAGAATACAGATATCAGTAGAGTTAGTCACTCATAGGGCTCCTCGTTGACTTTCCCAAATGAAAGAAATGTGTCAAAGTAATCAGAGACGTAGCATTGGCTTTAAACAAATATATACATCTGGATTGTCCACATGTGAATTAATTGTCTAGATGCCCCTTCATGCTGTTGAGTACTGTGCGTTTTCAGGATGTGATTGAGTGCATCCAAAATAGACATCTAAAATAAGTAATTGCATACTAGATGTGTCTGCTGCTTTCCATTGTCTGTGATTGGAATCTAGTCTAAATTTCCTTTGAGTGGAGTGATATTATCTTGTTTGGCACTGAGAAGACATTGACAAAAATCACCATACCTGACTGCCCCACACTTACCTCCTGTCCCTTGTAATCTAGAACAGGCAGATAACTGAGCTGCAGGCTACATCTTAATGTTATATTTAGAATAATAGTGTCACAGGCAGGAACCCAGGTAGGTGAAAACAATTAGTAAATTGTCATGGACTTTTCCTCTATTTTGGCTATCTGATTTCCCACTTCTGATCAACAGAGGAAAAAATGATATATTTTTTTTTCCTTACATTTAGAAATGGGGTACTTCTGCATGTGACAGGGTTTAACAAATTTATTGAAATCATCTGTTCAATTTTTTGCAAGGTTGTTTTCATTCAAAAAAAGCCTGTGTTTCCACTTCTGGTTTAACATTTTATGTTCTCTCAGGAGATTCTCTACACTCTGAGAGGTTTCTGGACCATCAGCAAATCAGGGAGTGTCCCCAGCTTGAACTCCTTCTAAGTTCCATCGTAGGTGTGAACCAAAAGAAAAAGGAACACAGTATCCAAAGTAACTTCCAAGCTTCTGTGGATGCAACTAATGGGGATTAATCTATTCCTCTGAATCAATATAAAATGTTCGAATGTAAGAGTCCATGGTAATCAGTGGGAGTTGCCAAAACTAATTCACGATCATAAGGGAGGAATGTGTGAAACTGGTTGCAAACATGAAAGATCAAATGTTTATTTGAGTTTATTCTGTTTCTGGTGCTGCATTTGGAGCTAGTAGTTTTCAATATAGTTATCTCACAGTTATGATAGCTGCTAAATAGTACATATGAAATCTACACATCTAGGAATAAACATTAAAAAGTATACTCATGCTGACCTTGTCTTTTAAGGTTAAAGTGTCCTTCTTAGGATACTTTTACTCATGAACTTATATGCTGGCAGATGACCTTGCAAATGTTTATGCATTTCCTTCCATTTTTTCATTTTAAAGTTGGCCTGATTGAGTGCACTAGAATCTCTCTATATTAATGTGACAGCACAAATTACAGGTAGCTTGCAGAATAAAAAAAGAAAATAAATTGGATAAATAGGTTATACTGGGACAGGTAAATTAATTAAGTTTGTAGGGAAAGCAGAGTCTCTCTAATACTTAAATATCTGGAAGGTGACTATTTGTAAATAAATAATGCATAAAGAATATTGTTAATAAATGTAGTTGGCCAAATTTACTGTTCTCTCTGCCAGCATGTATTTTGCAATAATTTCAGCAGAATGTTCTAGTCTGACGTCTAACCTAAATCTTTACTACTTTGCTCATCTACTTCCTTCAGTTTTCTGATTTCTTGCATTTGTGAGTTGGTGCCCAACAGTAACGACTGATATAGGCCCTTTCATATTCACGGGATAATTAAATCACAGTATCACAGTATCACAATATGTTTGGGATTGGAAGGGACCTCAAAAAATCATCTACTCCAATCCCCCTGCTGGAGCAGGAATGCCTAGGTGAGGTCGCACAGGAACATGTCCAGGCGGGTTTTGGATGTCTCCAGAGAAGGAGACTCCACAACCTCCCTGGGCAGCCTGTTCCAGTGTTCTGTCACCCTTACTGAGAAGAAGTTTTTTCTCAAATTTAAGTGGAACCTCTTGTGTTCCAGCTTGATCCCATTACCCCTTGTCCTATCATTGTTTGCCACCGAGAAGAGCCTGGCTCCATCCTCGTGGCACTCACCCTTTGTATATTTATAAACATTAATAAGGTCACCCCTCAGTCTCCTCTTCTCCAAACTAAAGAGACCCAGCTCCCTCAGCCTTTCTTCATAAGGGAGGTGCTCCACTCCCTTAATCATCTTCGTTGCCCTACGATGGACCCTCTCCAGCAGTTCCCTGTCCTTCTGGAACTGAGGGGTCCAGAACTGGACACAATATTCCAGATGTGGTCTCACCAGGGCAGAGTAGAGGGGAAGGAGAACCTCTCTCGATCTACTAACCACTCCCCTTGTAATACACCCAAGGATGCCATTGGCCTTCCTGGCCACAAGGGCACAGTGCTGGCTCATGGTCATCCTGCTGTCCACCAGGACCCCCAGGTCCCTTTCCCCTACACTGCTCTCTAATATGTAATTTCCCAACCTATACTGGAACCTGGGGTTGTTCCTGCCCAGATGCAGGACTCTACACTTGCCCTTGTTAAATTTCATTAGGTTATTCCCCGCCCAACTCTCCAGCCTGTCCAGGTCCCGCTGGATGGCAGCACAGCCTTCTGGCGTGTCAGCCACTCCTCCCAGCTTGGTATCATCAGCAAACTTGCTGATAGTACACTCTTTTCCCTCGTCTAAATCGTTAATGAATATATTGAATAATATTGGCCCCAGTACTGACCCCTGAGGCACTCCACTAGATACTGGCCTCCAACTAGTCTCCGCACCATTGACTACCACTCTCTGGCTTCTCTCCTTAAGCCAGTTTGCAACCCACCTCACTACTCTATTGTCCAGACCACACCTCCTCAACTTAGCTGTGAGGATGCTGTGGGAGACTGTGTCAAAGGCTTTACTGAAGTCAAGGTAGACCACATCCACTGCTCTGCCATCATCCATCCACCTTGTTACATTCTCATAAAAGCCTATGAGGTTGGTCAAGCATGACTTACCCTTGGTAAAGCCATGCTGACTGCCCCTGATAACCCTCTTATCCTTGATATGCCTTGAGATGGCACCAAGGATAAGCTGTTCCATTACTTTCCCAGGTACAGAGGTGAGGCTGACCGGTCTATAATTGCCCGGGTCCTCCTTCTTGCCCTTTTTGAAGACTGGAGTGACATTTGATTTCCTCCAATCCTCGGGCACCTCTCCCATTTCCCAGGACTTGGCAAAGATGATGGAGAGCGGTCCAGCAATTACTTCAGCCAGCTCCCTCAGCACCTGTGGATGCATCCCATCTGGACCCATGGATTTATGGATGTCCAGAGTATTTAATTGCTCCCTAACCCAGTCCTCATCGACTAAAGCAAACTCTTCCATTGACCTGGCTTCATCCAGGGTCTCAGGGGTACAGGGCTCCCCAGGACAGCCTCCGGCAGAGTAGACAGAGACAAAGAAGGCATTCAGTAATTCTGCCTGCTCTGTATCTTCTGCCACTAGGGCACCCACCCCATTCATCAGTGGGCCTACATTGCCTCTGGTATTAGTTTTATCTGCTATGTATTAGAAAAAGTTCTTTTTGATGGCCTAAGGAGGCCTTGGCTATCCTAGCTGCCTTCCTACATCCTCTAACAGCAGCCTTATATTCTTCCCAAGTGGCCAGCCCCTGCTTCCATGACCTGTAAACTCTCCTCTTCTGCTTGAGCATACCCAACAGATCCCTATTCAACCATGCAGGCCTCCTGGCTCCCTTCCTTGACTTCTACGTGTGGGGATGTTCTGATCCTGAGCATGGAAGAAGCAACCTCTGAATGCAATCCAGCTATCTTGGGCCCCTTTTCCTTCAAGCAGTCTTGCCCATGGGATTTCCCCCAGCAATTGCTTGAAAAAGCCAAAGTTAGCCCTGCTAAAGTCCAGGGTTGCAATCCTACTTGCTATTCTGTTCCTGCCACACAAGATGCTGAACTCCACCATCTCATGGACACTGCAACCCAGGCAGCCCTCAACCTTTACTGCTTCGACCAGACCCTCCTTGTTAGTGAAGATGAGATCCAGCAGTGCACCTCTCCTAGTCAGGAATATGGAAATAGAATCTTACAATAATGCCAGAATGCTTCATCTTGTTTTGGGATGGCTGTCTTGCAGGTGAAAGAGACACTTGATTCTATCAAGCTTTCGATTCTTACCTTCCCACTTAAGATCTTGAAGTGCTTCAACATTAGACCAGTTGTACTTATGGTTTTGTGATGTGGACTTCCGTCCACCATGGCCAACACTCCTGCAGTAGCCTCTGCTGTCAACACGTAAGGGTTTTCATTGATAACAGATATGGGTGAATATAAATACATGACCAGTAGATAAAAGGTATATAACTGTCTTAACCTCCTAGACTACTTCCCCTATTCCAGTTGAAGGTTTTACATATTGTGAGATTCATTTGGAGTGTCAGACAGTACTAACAAAATTTGGATTTAAATCTCAATTTTGCCAGATCTGGCAAGATACAAAATAACTATGTTGAAGTCTGATGTAAGAAGAATGTTAGAGCACCATATGAGAAAGGATCAGTCCCTAACTGGGGCAATTAAAACATTAAGTACCTAAATAAATCATGTTCCACTTAGCATAGTTGTGTCTTCTTAATGATATATTCTTACTATGAACAGTTAAAACAATGTCAGTAAAGCTGGCTCTGTTTGCTAAAGTAGCATACAATTTTTACTAAGATTTAGTTGTTTCTACACTTGGAATATTCTGAAACAAGGACCATGTTCCTGTCATGGCAAATTAGGTCAACATGGCGAAACACAGAGTCATGGGACAATGAAACATTGAAGAGTACATTATTAACTGATGTCTTTTTCATTTTATTTTTCTTCGTGACATTTAACAAATTGAATGTTAAATGTTGAGAGACACAAAAATGCTTTGTTAGATTACTAAAAAACAGGAGGAAAGTGTTCCCTCAGCTGGTGTGCAACATAATAATAGAAAGCTGAGCTTAGTGATAGGTTTTGGAGGTGCTGTCTGAGGCCCCTTGTCCCCCAGATATGTTAGAGGCTGTTGCTCTGAAGTGCAGTCTACATGATTTATTAAGTTTATTGTATACTTTTACAGAGCTACTTCAGGAATCTTTAATTTTTTCTTTGCCGTATCCCATGAGGACTTTTTAGAATCTCAAGACTCTGCAAAAATAAGAGCATCCATTTTGAAACTCACACACCTCAGAAGGTACCTCTCGGTTATTAGCACATGTCAGTGCCTTGAATGAATAACAAGAAAGGTTTTTACAGGTTAAGTGTGGCAGGAGAATTAACAATCTTATCTAGTGCCAAACATTAACTGAATCCCCTTACCTACTTGCAAGGGTGGGTGATGCATTCCAGACACAAAGAGAGCAGGAAAAGGTAACATATTTCAGCCTCTCTTCTTAGGTGCAAAATGGAACAGACAAGATAAGTTGCTGCACATAAAAACAAAGGTCTATAAGGTGACAATGATATTTGTGTATAAAGTTCTAGGAATCCAGCCAGATCCAGCACATATATTATATTTTAGACCAGTGTTATATAAGACATGTATTATTCAGTTCAAGCTAGTGTTGTAGTGCACTGTGAATGCGTCTTTGTTAAACACCCACTACAACGAAGTAATTCGAAGGATCATCACAAAATGTAAATCATGCAGTTTGAATATGTCTTGCTTGCCTGCTAATACCAACAACATTTATAATCAGTAATTTATAGACCATATAACATTTCTTTTATTAATAAAATAGATGCACATAATTCTAATTCTGAGACAAACATGCTTTGGGATTTGCTCACTTGGAAAGAAATTATGGAATTTGAAACAGTGCATAGGTATCTCGGCCTGCTCTGGCTCCTCCTAACCAGATCACACTTTTGAATTATAGTTTAACTATGTGACTAATGTTATATCTGCAACACTAAATAAGACATTAGAGACACAGGACAAGGGACTGGACTTGAATGTCTGTATCAGGACTGTAATTGTTTACCTCTGTCTGATTCCAACCTTCAAATATCCTGTAACACCCCTGTGATTATATTTTACATTTGGATACAGATCACTGGCTTGTCTTGAAGAGATTGTTCTCTTTGTGAGAGGCTACTGTGGTAAAAGGAGTAAACAGAGTTTCTGGCCCCTATGTGACAAATACTTCAGAGATGTTTGATTTTTAAGACAAAACCCATTTACCATGAAATGCATAAATAACTCTTGAAATACATTTTGAAAAATATTTGATATAGAATTACCTGACATTAAATTGGCCAGTAAATGAAGGAGATAAAACTGAAAATAACTGTTTTACTTAGTGATAAGGTCTTTTACATATGAGCATGAACTGATTTGTAGTCCTGGTGACATATTATGTGAAATGCGTAAATTGTGTCTTCCTGTCCAAAAATCCAGCCACATGTGCTAGATTATTATTCTTGTACTTATCTCCTCACCCCTGTCCCAGTTCCTCACTTGCCCTCAGCTCATCAGAACAGGAGGTCCTAGCACTGAGGTGGTGTGGTACTGCAGCTGCTTCATGGAAACCATAACCCACACAGTACAGAAGTAAGACTTAAGGCAACCAGGATCAAAGAACCCAACACATCTTGCTTGTTGATGCAGGAGTTAGAGAAATAAGTATGGAAACAGCATAGTGAAAATGCAGCAAGATATGCTGGGGACTGCCCACCTGGAAAGCAGCTTTGCAGAAAAGGGCCTGAGGGTTTTGTTGAACACAAAGCTGAACATGAAGCAGACATGTGTCCTTACCACAAAAAAGGTCAAATGGTATCCTAGGTTGCATTATCAAGTTGCTGGCGGGTCAAGGAAGATGATATTTCCCCTCCATATAACACTGGTGAGGCAACTCCTGAAGTAATCTGTCTGGTTCTGGGCTCCCCAGTACAAGAAACACTGGACAGAGTCTGACAAAGGTCCATGAAGATTGTGAAGACACTGGAGCATGTATTCTATGAGGAAAGCCTGAAAGAGCTGAGGCTGTTCAGTCTGGAGGAGAGGAGTCTCAGGGGGATCTAATCCATGTGCATACATGCTTGAATGGAGGGTGCAAAGTGGACAGAGACAGGTTCTTTTCAGTGGTGCCCAGCAGTAAGACCAGAGGCAATGGACACAAACTGAAACACAGAAGGCTCTGTTTGAACATCAGGAAACATTTTTTGCCTATGAGGGTGACCAAGTACTGGCATAGGTTGCCCAGAGAGGCTGTGGAGTCTCCCTCCTTGAAGATATTCAAAAGCTGTCTGGACATAGTCCTGGGCAACCAGCTCTTAGTGGCAGTTCTTGAACAGATTAGTTGGACCAGTTAACTTCCAGACATCCCTTCCAGCATCAACCATTCAGTGATACTGTGAAAGACTGAGAGGCATGTGGTACTTGAGATTAAAATCTTTATTTGGGGAAAAAGGGTTAGAGAATGATGATGCCAGAAACATCGTGCTAGGTACCTGGCTTAGGGAGTGAATTTGGAGGATCCTAGTCATCTACAATTTTGCAGTGCAGTTCAGAAAGGAGTTTGATGTCTGATGTCCCTAGATTGATCTTTTGGATAGGGAATTAATTATTTCAGGCAGAGGAAGCAACTGATTGCTGATTACACACCTGCTGGGGAGGAGATTTAACTTAGGAGCCCTTGGATAAAAGAGCTATCACCCCTATTGCCCCTCCTGAAGTGTTTCTTCTGCTTCATCCCCTCACAAAAATGAGGATAAGTATCTCTATCCAGTGGACACATGATTTGGAAGTACAAAAGGCATCTTCTGTGCCTTCTAATTGCAGAGTAAGCTGCTAAACCATGGACAGAAATGGAATTAAATATATATTTCCTCTTTAGCAATAGCTAAAGCTTTATAGTGTCTAGAATAAAGGGGCTTCCTACAGAACTTGCTGGCTGCTGTGAGGCAGTTGTGTGCTCCCACTGATTTATACTCTTACTCCACTTAGTATTGGTCATCTAATCCAGGACCTTGATAGCAGAAAGGAAGTCAAGCAGTTTAAAAGTTTAGGCATTACAAATCCCAACACAGCATCACCCAATTCATTTCATGTATCTTGCCCTTAGTGTTTAACATACATTTTATCAGCAGCTTGTAGGGCATGCATTCAGACAATTTCCATTATGGCCAGTGAAATTGCATGGTTAAAATCCTGTGCAATGCTTTATAAATTTAAATTTAAGCATAAATGTTCTGTAACAAGATTATTGTATCTGATCTGATGCTTGGGGAAAGCTCACTCATTTTGTATTGTCAGCACTCGGAGCAGTCATTGATGTATTAAGCTCTTACACAAGTCATGCCATCTTACTTGAACCAACGTGCAGTCGCAGGGGATTTTGGTTGAAAGAGTAGATGCAAGATACACATTTATAACAGCAAGGGCAATCAGCTTTGCAACGGATTAGTGAAGAATATGGTAAATTTCCCATCACTTGGAGTCCTTTTGTCACTGTCAGATGTCTTTCTAAAAGAAACAATTTGTTTCGATAACACTTTATTGGTTATATGCACAAATAAGGAGAAGAAATCTACAGTTTTTATGCAGCAAATTGATCTAGATTAGGACAGTTTCCACTTCTATTTTTAGCTATTTATGCTAAATAAGGTTATAAGAAAAACAAAACAAAACAAAACAAACAAGAATTGAAATGGTGATACAAACTACCAGATTGTTTTTCTGAAAACTACTAAAACAGTAAGTGAGCTTTGACAGTACTGTCCTGAAGTTGCTGCTTTAACAGTGGTACCTCCCGTAGAAAATCCATTTTACATCTAGGCCAAATTCTGAAAGGCCTGACTCCATGGGTGTGCTCAAAATATTTTCCTCATGGAAAAATTTGTTGACATACTTTAAAAACATTGTCATCTCTGCATGCATGTGATAGATCTAGCACTTAAACACACACTAGAATTTTCTGATGCAAATGCCTTTTGTCAAAATGGGCTTTGCAAGCATAAACTCCATTACTTACATGTGTGAATGCTTATGCCCACGTACTTGAAAGCCCCTTTCAAAATTTAGTCTATTAAATAAACGTGCAAATTAGCAAGACTACTATGGCTCTCCAGCTGAAAGCTTTCCTTTAAAATAAATGTGATATTTTACTAGAAGTAAATGGAAACACTTAAAGAAGTGGGTTGATAAACAGTATTGAGTTGGGGTAGATTTGTAGCAATTGATGTTTTGACAAAATTGGAGATGCTGAAGCAGGCATTTTAGTTTGACTTAGCTAAAATAAATTGCAGGAGCCCAACCTAGGCATGACAAAGTCATGAATCAACTTCTCCATCTTCTTCAAGGAAAGATCTCAGGCTTGTACTGTACCTGTGATGGTGAAAGGGAGTTTGAATATTACATGAAGATGGCTGTCAAAAGGCAGCTCTTAATTCAATACCACATCAAGGGTTTTCATGCTGACAGAGAGAATATGATGTGGCTAGTCCTAGAAAAAGAGTTATAGAGAGATAACTCTGCTCTGTCTGTTCTTTGCAACAATTATCGAAACTCTGACTTCATTTATATTGTGATTTGTTAAAATAAGATACTGGAAATACCTGAGTTTTTTTCAAGATTTCTAATAATTTAGATATAGAAAACATGCCTACTTCCTACTTTTTAAACTAAAACTTTAAATTGAAGAATCTGTCTATTAAGACCTTAACTGCAAAATTCAGGTTCCAAATATTGAAGTACACTATTGCTTCTAATGTTATACTGTATTTCCAAAAAAGACACATATTTGTTTGTTTGTTTGTTTGTTTTTGTTGTTTGGTTTGGTTTGGTTTGGTTTTGCTCATTTGAGATGGGATTCATGACTTCTGCTAATTGAACTGAAAATACACAGACATATAGGACCTGGCTGTATTAGTTACTGCTAGTTTTAACAACCCAATATAAGAAAACTTCATATTTGGGCAGGCATAAATCTTGGGTGACCTTTAGTTATTAGAAACGAAGCAGTACAGACCTTAATCCACCACAGCTAGGAAAGTTTAATATTGTGACAGTTCTTAGATCTTGCATTTGCTGTTATCAAGCCAAGATGCACATTAAAAGCTACCTGAAAATTGTCACTGATTTCAGTAAAATTTCAGTAAAATTCTTCCCTCATTCTTCAATTATCTTGTACCGATTCTGTCCTTAAGACTGCATTCCAATGAATCTACAGCCCTTTGTATGGCATGGCAGTCATGTGTCCTTTGTCTCCCCTTCCTGTTGCTGTATGTAAGCCATACATGCATGATGCTTGGGATATTGCAGACTGCCAGAAGTTTGCCTGATGACAGTTCTAGTAAAAAATATTGCATAGGAAAAGATGGTTGGGTGATGGGGGGTTTTGTTTGTTTGTTCAGTTATGGTTTTGTTTGTTTTAAGACAGAGAAGTCTACTGAGTGATTATGTCTATCATAATAGTTTGCCAATTATAAGATCACTGTAAAGAGGATCAGCTCTCCTTGCTCATCGACCAGGTGAAGATGGGTATCAGGAAAAAGCTTTCCAACCATAAGGATAGTGAATCTATGTGTAACAGATTACATTTGGGTGCTCTGGAATCCCCTTACCTGGATATTTTCAAAAATAAATTAAACAGACTTCTGGTTAGTACGGTCTTGATCTTGTCTCAGAAGAAAGGACTAGGTGAATTCCTGACTCCTTCCTGTCCTGTATTTAATATTTTCCATTTTATTTTAATATTTTCTATTTTATTTTAATATTTTCCATTTTATTTTAATATTTTCCAATTCAGGCTAAGTTTCTTTCATTAAAATGATTGACTTAAAAAGTCTATGCTTTATAGTATTTGATATTACATTATTTAGTGAGCTATTGTAAAATCCTTTGCAGAAAAGGCTTATTTAACAGACCCCGTCTTTATTCCTTTGCTGTTTGGAGGCATAGTAAGAGCTCTGACAATAATCTGTAAGATATATATTTAATAATAGCTCTATTTAATTTCATTAGCTGTGTGATTTCATCTGGGTTATCATGTACAGAGACCAGGTCATTCAATGAGACACACTGTTCCTTTCTCATTTTTGCTAATGACTTGATTTCACATCTTTGGGGGTCAGTGAAGAGAATGAGTACCCTCAACTTTTATAACACAGAATCAGAGAATGGCTGAGGTTTGAAGGCATCTCTGCAGATCATCTAGTCCAACACTCCTGGTCATGCAGGGTCAGTTAGAGCAGGGTGTCCAGGACTATATACAAACAGGTTTTCAATATCTTCCTTACACATCCCATCAAGTATCTATTGTACACGCTGATAAGATCCCCTGAGCTTTCTGTTCTCCAGGCTGAATGGTCCCAGTTCTCTCAGCCTCCCCATGTATGTCAGGTTCTCCAATCCCTTAATCATTTTTGTGGCCTTTTGTTGGTCTTGTTCCAGCAAGTCCATGTCTGTCTTATACTGCAGAGCACAAAACTGCACCCAGCACTCCAGCTGTTTCTCACTGGATCTGAACTGAAGGAAATAATTACCTGACTTAACCTGCTGTTACCATTCTTCCTAATGCTGTCCTAGAATGTTCTTGGTGTTTGCTGTAAGGACATATTGCTGTGTAACAGTCAACTTATGTCCACCGGGACCTGTGGATCCTTCTCTGCCAACCTGCTTTCCAGCTAGTAGCCAGTTGGTACTGGTGCATAGTGTTACTTCTCTTCAGTGCAAGACTTTGCATTTCCCTTTGTTAAACCTCTCGACACACCTGTTAGCGAAGTTTATTATGTTTTAACAATGATTAAAAAGCATGTATCTAATCCAACTGTTGATATGTCACATTTTACTTACATACTGTTGAGTGTTGTATCAGTCAATACATAGTAAATGTCACTTTATTTTTGCCATGCATTTTCATTGTATAGTTAAGTAATTAAAAATAAATCAGTAAAGTTTGGATACTTCTCATTTAATTTAGCTGTTTCAAGTTACCTATACAGTCCGATTTTCAAGCTTAATTATAAACTTAGGTAAATCTACCTTAGGAATGACTAAGGGAAAGGAAGATCTCCAAAGCAGGTTGCATTCCATCCTTAGAAATACATCTAAAACACATGGGTTGAATCGCTATTCAGAAATAATATTGCTCTTGAATGACTACAGATGGAACCTGTGTGAGCAGTTCAGATTTAACAATTAGAAATAGATAAGAAACAGTCACCCTAAATAAGGGGGTCAGGGCATATGTTGTCATTCTTACCTAACATGGATGAAAAACATGTGAATTTACCCAGCACATAACAACCCTCTCCACACCAGCAAATATTTTCCAAGCTTCACACTATAAAGAACTTTAAAAATTATAAAAAATTATTTTTAAAGTATTGACAAAATGTCCTTTAATTTTAAATGTTTGGAATTATGCTGAAGTGTCTTTCACTAAGTTTCAAAAGCTCTAAAGCAAAATTTCATGATTTTGTCTGGCCTTACACACTAAAATATGCTACCCTCAAGTTATCATCTAAATTACTGTCCATACTGGTCTCCAAAGATTGATCCATTTCTGTACTACAAAAATGTAATAAAAAATCAAGTTACATCTGGTTTGATTTCCCTGTAATGAAACAGCCAATTGCCCCATGTCAGAAAAGATGTACTGTAGGTATTCATCTGGGATTTTACCTGGCTTTTGCCTGTCAATAAAGAAATAAGATCTAACATTTCATTTATAAAACATGAATTCCACTGTGTTAAAGGCATCTGGAACGGAAATAGTTTTTTTACTTTCATATACAGAATATTTTAGCAATTTTATCTTTTTGCTGTCTACCATTAAGAAAACAAAAAATTGTAAATTTTTTATGGGTATGCCTATTTTGCAATGCAACAAGATAGTTTTCTGCAGTGTATTGTTTACAAATGCTAAACTGACTATATCAGGAAAGAGTTAAATACAATTACTGTAAGAAGAAACTTCACAAGTGAGATGAAGGATATTCCAGTTTGCAGTAGGGGGATTTTTAGATGTACAAATTACCATACTGTAACAAATTTCTCAAGGTACAATTTTTATTCTTCAATTATTTGTCTTCTGCGAATACTTCAGTATTTAATTTGACTCAGTTTTTCCCTTGTATTTATCTGTTGTCTTAATTGTCTCAGGTTTTTTGGTTTGTTTTGTTTTTTTTTAATTTTACTGCACTATTGCTCATCAAAATCACGCCTTTGATCACAGGTAGCTCCATTTAGCATTTGGGTGGAAGACACAAGAAGACATGACTGTACACCAATGCGTGCAGCATGGGGAATAAGCAGGAGGAGTTAGAATCCTGTGTTCGGTCAGGAGATTATGATCTGGTGGCAATTACGGAAACACGGTGGGACAGTTCACATGACTGGAATGTGGTCATGGATGGCTATGCCCTTTTCAGGAAAGACAGGCCAGCCAGGCGTGGTGGTGGAGTTGCTCTCTACGTGAGAGAGCAACTACAATGTACTAAATTCTGCCCAGGAGTGGATGAGCAGCGAGTTGAGAGTGTATGGGTCAGGATCAAGGGGCAGGCTGGCAGGGGTGACACTGTTGTGGGCGTCTGTTACAGGCCACCATCAGGCTCATGTTCTTTTTCAAATGGTTGAAAGTAATTTTAGGACTGCATAAATGTAACTGCTCCTACATTTACACAGTCCTAAAATTACATTCGGCCCTTTGAAGGCAATGATGAGGCTGATGTGGCCCCTGCTGAAAATGAGTTTGACACCCCTGCTCTGCACTATCTGGTCAACCTGGTGCATCCCTGGGCCCTGACCTTTCCTGGTTCCTACTAAATGTTTAACTGTCTCTTATCTTAGTACCAAGTGTCTTAATGCTGAAAAGAAACATCCCTTCCTTCCTCCGCTTTAATGTTTGTCACCTTCTCTCTTGCAATAGCCCAGAGACAGTATTCTGCACCAAATCACACAGAATCACAGAATGTTAGGGACTGGAAGGGACCTCCAAAGATCATCTAGTCCAATCCCCCTGCTGGAGCAGGAACACCTAGATGAGGCTGCACAGGAATGTGTCCAAGCGGGTTTTGAATGTCTCCAGAGAAGGAAACTCCACAACCTCCATGGGCAGCCTGTTCCAGTGCTCTTGTCACCCTCACTGAGAAGAAGGTTTTTCTCAAATTTAAGTGGAACCTCTTGTGTTCCAGTTTGAACCCTTTACCCCTTGTCCTACCGTTGGTTGTCACCGAGAAGAGACTGGCTCTATCCTCATGACACTCACCCTTTATATATTTATCAACATTAATAAGGTCACCCCTCAGTCTCCTCTTCTCCAAGCTAAAGAGACCCGGCTCCATCAGCCTTTCTTCATAAGGGAGATGCTCCACTCCCTTAATCATCTTCGTTGCCCTGCGCTGGACTCTCTCCAGCAGTTCCCTGTCCTTCTGGAACTGAGGGGCCCAGAACTGGACACAATATTCCAGATGTGGTCTCACCAGGGCAAAACAGAGGGGAAGGAGAACCTCTCTTGACCTACTAATCAACCCCGTTGTAATACACCCCAGGATGCCATTGGCGTTCTTGGCCACAAGGGCACAGTGCTGACTCTATTCTTCTTTATCCAGTTCCATCTCCAGTCTGCAAACTGGGCAGGAACGTGCCCTTTTGCCAGACGACCAGTGCGTAAATGCTGGTTCATAAAATGGCTCATTTATCCTGTTCCTCTGCCTGTCTCTGAGCTTCTGTCTGCCAGGTGGACCAAAAAAAATCATTTGCCCCTCCACAGGCCAGAAACAAATTAGTGCTGTAGGGCAATGTCTCAAATGTGTTTGCAGAAATGTGCTGCTGTGCATGCCAGAATCTTGATCCCTCACTCATCCCAGCATATTTTTCTCTGAAAAAGCAATGAATCCCCTTTCTGTGTTCCTGGGGTCCAAGAAGCATACCCTTCTGCTGGTATGCTTGGGTCAGAATAAAGCCTAGAGTACACGCTTCTGAATTTTCTTGTTTTAATATAGTCTGTGTCACTCACAGGCAGTATATTAAAGTCTTGGCTCTAGCTGAGAGGAATCCAGGTAGGTTAATTAATTAAACATTTTCATACTGGGGGTTACAAGACCTTTCAGGTCCACAGAGAACATACAAATGATACCATCCTCTGGGATAATACATCATACTTTTTTTGACTCTGTGGCTGCCTTTATGCATGGCCCCAGTCTGGATTTTTAATATTTCTGGAGGTTATTGCTGATCAAACAATGTTCATGGGGTACTTTGACAATTTTTATCTCAGCCTTTGAAAATCAATTTGTAATTTTTACATAACTTCATCTCTGACCTACCCTCCACATACCCGAGGCATGAAAAACCATCCAAGATCAGTTCAGAAGAAATTCCCTAGTAGTTAAGAATCCCTTCTTAGTGCTGTTTTGTATGAAGTACTTTCTCTTTGCAATCTCTCTTTTTTTTTTTTTTAATAAAAACAGATGATGTATAAATAGATGAAGCAAATATAATCTACACCTAAATGACATTCAACATTATGCCAACTCAGTGCACCACTCCTATGAGCAGTTTTCAGGGATGTTTCAAGTGACAAGTTTAAAAAATTGCCAAGAACAATGCTCCAGAAATTTAGATGTGAGTGACGAGCTCTGAACTAGCACACTGGCACTGCAAATCTCTTCACTTCATGTGCTTCTTCTTGCTCAACGTGACATCACACTCACTGTGAAATAAACTCTTCTTCTTCCTTCAAATTCTGAGAGAATTGCATTGCTGAGCTTGGAAGGTGAAGCTTTTGAGGAGCACCATAATTTACCATTGTGCCAATTCTGGGCTCTAAATTAAAGGTTGCAGTGACAGTAACTACTGAGAAAATTAGGGTGCTAGCATGGAAAGTCTTTTTTCTACTATGGTAGAGTATTAAGCTTTCGCACTACAAGTATTCAGCATGAACAGATGAGCTCCTAGCATCAAAATGGATGGAGAAAGTGAAGGAGCTTGTTAGAACATGAATTAATCTTTATGCTGCAATGGACAGAGGTAGTGCTATATTATTCATTTGGGTGGAAATTTTCAAGTTGATTTCCTTTCAGGTTTGTAGTTACACACTATATTTTTCCTTGAATCACATATTATCAGGGTAATGAAGGGGCTTTAGATTTCATTTCAGCCAAATTCAGGTTTGTTTCTCCAAAAGGGATTTGCTTCTTTACTTATCATATGAAGGAAGAGTTGTTCTGAAACACCGAGACATTGTACTGACTGTGCTGACTGTTGTTTGTCACTTGGCTACTTTTGCAAAGCTGCCTTGGGTGGGACAGATTGTCTAATGGAGAATGACTTCTCTTGGAACAGGCCCAAGCATCAATTTTACTAGCAAGCCAAAATGAGGGAATGTAAGACAAATATTTAGTAAGTATAAAGTAAAATTTAATTTCAGATGTTTTTCCTTTAATGAAGTGTTATAGTTCTGTTATTGAAATATATTACATTAGCATAAAGAAAAACTTTTAAATGGGACAATCAGTATTAGCAATCATAGCTATTCTCCATAATAGTTTATTTACATGGTGTAGATAACTCAGACAAAATCAGTTCTGAATAAATCTTGTTTTGTTGCATTGCTACATTTATCTTTTTGTATTTCCATACCATTGAGACTGGTTTTGAGTTTCATATCCTTGAATGAAACCTTTGTAAGTTGCTTCAGCTGGCAGTCAAGTGATTTCCTTGTGTTTGAATTACTGTGCTATATATTGCAACAGAGTTTCTGGGCTGGCTGACTCTTTGCATGTGATTCCTTCTAGACAGGTAGGGCTCCAAACTCAGCAGACAAACCTGTGAAGGTTTTGTTATGTGGGTTCATATATTTCCTGCTCTAAAAATATGGACAATATTTTTTGCAGCACCAGGAGGGGACGGTGCTTTCTGTCATAAACAGATGGTTTTCAATATATATTGAACTCATTATATCCACACCTATGCTCCCAATATTTTTTTTGTTTGTTTTTCATCTCTGAGCTTCTGTAGCTCACAAGTTCACTGTGAAATTATGTAGGTAGTCAGACCCATGACATCTAGCCTTTGAAGTCTCATCAACTTTCTTGGCTTTTCTTTTTCATCCATTAAGATAAACCTTTACTTCCAGAGGACCCTCTTTTAGCCATAGGAAAGGAAGGAGGAAAACCACTCCAGCAAGAAACTGAAGTGAGATCTTACAGTGACTAGCTGTGATGGTTTCAACAATAGTTCTCATAGGAATTGTGCAAATGAAGTTCTTCAGTTCTCATCCCTTCCTGTGGCTCACAACTGTGAATAACATCTTAGTTTTAAGGATTTCATAAAAAATCAAACAGGATTTCCTTTTACTGCAAGTAAAAGCTGCATTTTATTCTCCCTACTCCACTTTTTAGTACTTTCTTTTCTGGAATATCAATAGAAATATGTGGCCTCTCATTGTTGCTGCTACACCTCACCATTTGACTCATTTTGTCATGACTAGAATCACTACTAATGTTATTTCACTAGTTTCAGAAATATTAACGTATTCCCAAAGCTATCAATAGCAAGAGGAATATAAACTTTGTAATTAGAGTCTAGTTTTTCATTTTCTGTTGTATCTTTTCCTTCTGCTTCTTGTTTTGTATCCTTATTAAAGCTGAATATGTCCCATTACTTAACCATATACGAAATACTTATCAGAATAATGAAGTGTTCTATGCCAAACATAGTTTGTACCATAGTTTGTACTGCAGCTTTAGTTTGTACTTCTGCTGCAACAATTACTTACTTTATGTTTTACCATAACAGTGTTATACTGCTCCTATATACACCATAATTGTAAAACACACTGTGCTTCTGCATTCATTTAAAGAGCAACTACTTGATAAGTACAAAGTAATTAAGCAATATGACATGACAGGCAGTGCATTTCTGGGGAATTATTGCACTTCTCAGATGTCTTGAAAGATACGAGGTTAAAGGTTGAGTGACTTCAGCCATCTGAGAAGTGGAATAATCCCCCAGAAATGCATTGCTTACCGTGGTTTATTGCTATTATGAAATGGAAATTATGAAACCAAAATAGGAGGAAAAGATTAGATCTGTGCATTTATGGAGGATTACTTATACAGGTATGACATCACTGTCAGCTCTATATGTGCCCAGAGAGTTCTTAAAGACATTTCAGAATTAGCACGTGAACAACACAACTCATCCGAAACTGCTGTTTCAGCACTCCTCAATTACCAACTTTACCAAGACCAGCCCCCCAACATTTCCCTACAAAATCGTATTTGTATTCTCGGTACAGATTTTGTCTCTGATACTAATCACACAACCTCAGGGGGTGTGGTTATTCTGAAATAATCATACCCCCTGGAGGATTAGAGGCATTTGGTTGCTTCCTTGCCTTGTAACACCCCAAGGTCATTATCTCATGATAATCACATCTCCTGGAGTTGCCTTATTGCTTAAGTGTAACACTAAATTTTAATTACAATGAAATAGAGCTCTTCTGGTAGTTTATACAACATCCTGTGTGCACAAAGCCAGATGGAAATAATGCCTAGCTTTTACTGTAATAGCATGTGGTGGGCTTGTACTCCACTGCAATAAATGATTATGTTTTTGTTGGATTTTTGATGAGAAAACAATTTTGAACTGAATTTTCAGCACACTGCTATTAAATTTAGTTTGACATCTTATAATTCTTCTGATTTGTTGTAAATTCAATTTAAACTAAAAAATATAGTGAAGAAATACATCAATAACATTCTAAGACTCTGATACTACTAATATTCACTACTGAGCTCCACTTGAGTTTTCTCAAGCTAAGGAGCATAGTGTTTGGCTCTTCAGACATGTCAAAGAGACATCAGTAAGAAATTATCTTTGCATTGAAAACTGAGATAGAGTTTTCCTGAGAAATGTTTAATTTCATAAAGAAATTTAAAATTTGAAGTCCATGAGTTTCTTGTCTTGTCAAGCAGAGTAAAATACTATAAGATGTTATTGCTTAAGAACATAAATGCATATGTATTTATTAAACATTTCCGGTTGTTTATACAGCAAGGTCTTAAAACATTTTTAAACTGCTTTCTGCTTTAGCTAGAGAAGTTTTCTTGTTTTGTATTTTCTCGTCCTTGGACAGGATGTTCTATTTGGGGGTATGGAAAATGCAGTTTTTCAAATCAAATAGCTGCAAATGTATAAAATAAGGTTTAAGTCAAATAATTTAAACAGCAAAACAAGAAAACAGACAAAATCAAAAGCAGCAGATCTGTTCAACTACATAGTACTATCTGAATGCACTATGTTTATAACTATGTCTACACTGTTTTGACTCCAGCTACAACATCAATTGTAACTTGAGACATTTAGAGATAGATATTTGCTATTCATTCTTAGTAACTGTCTTGCTATAACACAGCATTTTTTTTCAAAGTGTTTTCAGGGCTTTAATGGAGTTTTTTTCTTTATTACTCTTTTTCAGATATTTACAACAAAGATAGTAATATTAAATTGCTGTGAGAATGATCAAACTATTTGATGCTAGTTTTGTCATGTTTTATTTTGTTATGTTTTACCTTTCTGAACTGCAACTTAGTCAATTAAATGTTAACATTGCATTTAGCTCTTGAAGGTGCACGTACTGACATTTTTATTGTTATTAGTGTAATTTTTATTTTATTATTAACTCAGCACAAAAATTAAATTGTTATGCTCTGGTGTGATCACAGCTTAGGCGTGCTGCTTAAAGTGGAGTTCCTAACTATTTGCTTTTAGCAGAGAGTTTCAGAGAGATCCCTCTGCCTCAACATCTCCCTGTTGATCAACACCTTTTCTCCCACCGAGTGATTCCTCCTTGGAAACCAGTGACTGCTTTACAGATGAGTTGTTAGGAACGGATGTTCCATGAAATTAGTGGCTCTAAAAGAAGGGAGACCTTATTAACATTCCTCATCAGGAAATGAGGAAAAAACTGACAAAACATACTTTAGTACACCTCACAGGACTGGTGTGTGAGAGGTGTTAGAAATTAAATGTCATTAGTTCTGTTTCTAGTGGATGCACTTTTTTTTCAATGTTCTCTTTGCAGAGAGACAGTGTCTTTCCTCATACACCCTGTGAAATCAATAGGTCACTTCAGGAAGACTTAGTTCTAGCCTGCAATAAGAGTAATCTGTTGATTTCACTAGGGTCATGCTGGTGTGGCAAATAGTAAAATTTGACCAATCCTCCTGATAAAAATTAAAACAATTTAGTAGTACGGGGCAATTAAATTTAATCAGTTTTCTGCTGTGCTGAAGTTTGTTGTCATTGACAAAGATTCATTACTTTTTAGTAGTATTTATGCTGAATTGCCTAATAATGAAAGAAATTTTTATTTTTTGTCACTTTGTTCAGTACTTTTAATAATAATAATAACAAAAACAACAATAATAATATGGTGTTAGGAAACAACATTAATGACTGTTGCACACAGTAACAATATTGCAAATATTTCACCCTTGCCAAAGCCTCTTATCTTGTTCTGCTCTTACACATAGGTCATATTATGCACTGCTTTGTGCTAGTTTGACAAGAACTAATGTGGATACTTAAATATTTTAAAGGCTGCACATTTCAGAATGATAAAATACTGAACCGATCTTTGTTTTCTGTTGAATTTGTGGTTAAAGATAAAATAATTTAGTCCTTTTTTTGTCTATTAGTGATTTTAACAACAAACAATACAAGTTCTTTTGAGAAAAAATCTTCACAATGACACTTTTTAACTACAGTTGTTTTTTATTCAGCCATAAAATCTATCTTTCATATAGAAACCCACTTACATGTCTTACTCCAGTGAAGGTTATTTGTAGACTGAAGGTCTTTTCTTGTCAAGATATGATGAATACCATGTGTGAAGACAGAAGAGCATCAGGACCTGTATTAGCCGGAAAACCCACTGATCTGTGAATAACCTAAAAAAGAAAACCTGAAGATTAGCAACGTCGTTTTTAAGAATGATCCATCAAATTCAACAAGCAGATTCACAGAGATGAATCATCCAGTTCCTTTTATTCCAACAATACAGTAAAGGTTATTTCCCTCCTTACAAACAGAAGTTCCAAAATACAAGAAATAGAGCCTTTTGGGTCTTTTTCAGTCATAAGGCAATGATTCTATATTCTTCATTCAGTGTGATTTTTAAACTTTTTTTCCTTTTATTTGTCAATTGAAGTACGTGTGGCTTACAGCTAACCTGTGTGATTATATCCTATATTCAGATAAGGTTATATTTTCAGTAATGATTAAGTCCTCTGTCTTTTTTTAAAAGCACAAAAATCAATTATGCATTTTTAGAACATTTTTATTAGTTTGTCAGAATATATCAAATTATTGCCTCCTAGCTTGAAAACCCAGTGAGATCATCGTGATAACCTTCTGTGATGTCTAATTTTCTCCAGTCCTTTCCTCTCTTTTCCTCTCCCTGCCCCTAAGCTGACTCTGATACAGGATTCAATAATATCCATTACAGAAAAATCTATCCAATTGGCGAACTATTAACTACACTTACCACGGAAATTTACTCAGAAATTCTTACCTAGAGGTAGAAATTTCATGTCAAAATTTTTGGTTTTGACTTCTAGCCCTTGAATGTTTGACTACTAGACTGAAGAGCCACTGCTAAGCAATTCTTGGTTTAGAAGTAATTTATTTTAGGCGTGATCATCTCTTAGCAATGTCTTTGAGAAGCAGAAAGAGCTGGAACCTTTCACTACTTGCTGTTCCTTTAATTATTTTTGTATACCTTCTCTCTATCAACATCCATTTGGAACAAAATTTTTGGTTAATAAAAAGATGGTGATTTATGTATATTAATAATATGCTTATCATCAAATCTAAATCAATAGATTATTTATTTAACCCAACCAACTATCCTGTAATGATTGTTTGGCATATTTTTTTTTAATGAGATAATGTTGCCTGTTTATTGAAAATGGTTTGGTTTTGTTTTTTGGTTGTTTGGTTGGGGTTTTTTTGTTTGTTTTGTTTTGTTTTGTTTTTCCTGCTGGCTTTTTATTCCCCTTTTTAGCATTTGATTAACATTTGTAAAGAAGGTTAGTTTACAGCATCTATACCAATTCAGATACAGCTGTGATTCTCATAAGAATTTTACATCTTAGCCCTATTGCTAGGAGGGCAAGACCAAAAACCACCTTGTAAAAGAACACAGAGAATTTAGATGTGAGGTCAATTTTATAACTACTGTGCATTTGGAAAGTAAATCGACTATCTCCGAGCAGCAGCTCTCACGTTCTAGAAAATAGGGTAGGTGGATTATCATTATGAGATAAATGTAGAACAAATTAAACAGAGTGTTTGAAAGAAGTTACAGTAAAGCATAATTTTTATTTCTTTAATGGGGGAGAATTGAACAGTCAGTGATGAGGTCATGGAAAGCAATTATTTTTACAGGGGTTATGAGCAGGAAGCAAAATCTTATCAATTAACTTTCATCAGTTAATACAAGACATGATAAGTAAATTTAAATATGGATATAATACAGATCTCCGTACACCCAAAAAGCTCCTTGTGTTTACTGAAGATGCCCTCCACTATGCAAGATAAATGTTTTGCCCCTGTTAGTGCTGAACAAGCATCATTCCCTGTGTGGCAGAGAAGGGGTGACCAACGTGAGACATGGCATATCTACCAACCTGAGGGATGCTGAACTCTTCTGCATGTCTGGCACTCAGAGGTACAGTGGTTGTGAATTCCTGATGTTCTGGGTTTACTGATGGAAGTTAGAGCTAAGTTGTCTTTTCTGGTAATATACCACACCTCAGCTCAAGGCCAGAGTCTGGATGAGTCTACTCTTAACACACATTCTCTCTCTAAAACAGTATTCCTAAAAAAAACATAGAAAAACAACTTTTATGACTTCCTCCTTCCCTTTTATCTATGTAACTCCAAATTTTACCACACAAAATAAACTTTTCGACTATGAACAAGGGAATTTCAACATTTTTAGGAGCCATCAGGTGACAGAGTTCCATTTCACTTCCCTTTAAATAGCTAGTAGTTATTTACACTGTGATATGAAGCTTTCCTATATTGTTGTTTATATAGTAACTTTAATTACACAAATTAAATAATGAAATAGCAGCAATATAACACAGATAATGATTTATAGTTGCAGGAATAAGACCCTTATGGCTTGAACAATTTCAGAATCTTTGGAATAACCTTGAGGGCATTTCAACACTTAAGTATCATCCATTTAAGCTCTTAAAACTCATAAGGGATGAGCACAAAAGCTGATCTGGAGTATTTGTTATAAATTATCTATTTAGAGGGGCTTCAGGGCATGTATTTAGAATTTAAGTTTTGTGAGGGCCAAGCACATCTAAATACTTGCCTTTTTTGACACCTGAAATTAAGTAACTCGTTACAAAAATACTGAGTTATGTCTTGACATAATGAAACTGAGCATGGCAACATAACCAAATGAACTGCAGAAGAGGGAAATTCCACTGATTGCAGGAAGCTTAAACAGTGAAAGGGCCTTGAAATGTATGTCCCACCTACAGGAATAGTCATAAATCATGTGAGAATGCAGAAGAGGCTGTCGATGGTGCTTAAATGCAGGACTGCAGCAAAGTGAAAAGCGCTAGGTTAGAATTTGTCAATGAAAGGCTACCTGTATTATTGATTTGAACTTGAGTTTAAACAGCCACCCCTTCAATTTGATATCCCATTCTGATGACATTAAGGCAAACTCACTGCTAAATAAAACAGGGAGTTAAAGAGACATGTTGCTTGATATAGCAAAACAATGAAACAATTTAATTAGGTGATAATGTTTCTGGCACCGGAGTATACATGGCAATAAACTGCTTTTGCAGTTGATTAAATGCTGAAGTGAAGCAGAGCGTGAAATCCTTCTCAGAGGAAGAGCTGCCTCTGGATCTTCCCATTACCTGTGGACCTCCCCACTTCAGTAAGGCAGTAGGTCCCACCAAGGGTTCTCTTGTGTCTCTCAGCTGGGCATGCTGGGAGTGTGGCCTTCAGAGATTAGCACTGACTTTGCTTCTGTCTTCTGCATCAGTCCGTGCTCCCGTGAGCAGTTTCCAAAGAGACTTTCACCTGCTGCTTTCATATGCAACACACTAGAAGTATTGTTAACACAGCCTGTGAGATCCAGGCACCCAAAAGAACATAGATGCTCAGCAATGGGTTCTGCCATGTAAATTTCAAATAGCCTAGGCCAATAATTTTGTAGCTTGGCTTCCTTCACTTTTACAATTAGGATACAAATGCAGAATACCTTCCTGTTCCTCTCAGAATAAGAAAAATAACTGTTTATTTTTGAGGAACTGGAAGCACTGTTGCATCTAGCTCCTTCATGCTGTTTCTGAGGCATTAAAACATGTCTTACTGTACGTTTTCTGTATTATTATCCGGTCTATAGGTGCTTATCAAGAATTTTGAGGACTACTGTTATTAATAGCTGTGTAAGGCTATCTCAAATAATCTTTTTTTTTTTTTCCTCCATGAAAACCCAAAGTTATATCTGCATAAGGTAAATTACATAAGACAAAGCCTTTGTTTCAATTCGTTTGGGTAAAGGAAGATTTGGAATAACTTTGCTATTGGATGGCACCCAATTTTTCCCCCATTTTTATGTCTTTTTCCAGATGTATCCTTGTTCTTTGTGGGTACACTGTTATACACTAGAAACATTTCCTTTTAGAACATAGTGGAAGAAATAATCTCAATTATAACAGAGGGAAAATCATGCCTTAATGATGTCCATTTTAATTTTATAAGTGGACTAAAACACCTGTTTGAACTCCTAAAGATCATAGCTGCATTTCGTCAGAATTCTGCCACTTTCTATTCAAGTACTTTGCAGACAATCTAACTTTCAAGGAATGTCCTTGGTTCTGCCATTACATAATTCAGTACTTCTCAATACTTCTGGGATGCTCTGAAGTTACATTTTTATATTTAAAAGTCTAATTGCTAAGTTCCTAGGTGAGCTTTTTAAATGCAAATGTAGCACATCTACCACCTCCATTCCTCTTCTGCTCCCATGATCATCAAATCAAGCACCCCTGTCAGTCTAGGCTTCCTTCAGATTTGTAACCTGAACTGAAATCTTAATGGCTCTTCCAACAATTAAATCATTGACAAAAGCTGGTATTTCTTCACCACAGAAAGGCATGTTCAACAAAATGGCTTCCCTGGGGCCCAATCTCCATCTTTAAACAAAAACAATTCTGGTTCTCTGGAGACATTATGTTTATTGAATGTAAATGTCATAATAGCTTGACAGGTGTTGAGGCTTGTCTGAATTTTGTGATCTGAAGCTGTAGTATCCTACTGCCGGCCCCACAATTAATCTTATTGTCTTTATAGGGTCCCAGGGTCTATCTGCCCAGATAACAAGAGGCAAAGTGACCTGTCAGTTAATCTTAGAAACGTGCTAAATCCTGAAAGAGCACTTAAATCCAGCACTTAAAAGGACCTCCTGTACAGAATTGCCTTTCCTGCCTTTCAACACTTTCCTGAGATAAGATGATGAAGGAAGGGCAAGAGAAAATCAAAAAACAAACTTAATAACACCTTCCCGTCCAAAGGCCATGATTTATAACAAGATTGTGAGAACATTCTGAAGCTATTTCATGTTGAATTACAGTATACCTTTACAAGTGGCTGCTAAACTAGAAGCTCATGACAGTACTGCTTGTGTTACTCTCATACTGTTCCTTGTGCTGCCACTAAAATTTAAAATGCGGTACATACAAAATAGATCTATAAATTTATATAGTAACTATCCCAACAAATGCAAACTCATTCTTAGTAACCATAAAATTACCTTCTGTTATCTATCACCCAGTGAATTATAGTTTCATCACTTAGAACAGCCAGCAAAACTGAATAACGCTGCCTGCCTACCCACTATTTCACTGTTATATCCTGTGCAAGTGCTGCAGCTTGCAGAGAAAAAGGATAAACAACAAAAAATTAAAGTTGAATATATGGTGTGGTAAATAAGGGTCATGTTATCAGCTCTGCACTGAATATAATTTTTAAAAGTCAGCATCTACCTCTTTAGCTTTTAGTTTGAACCACTAATAAATCAGTATAATTTTGGTCCCTAGATATGCCAGCCAGGTTCTTATGTTTATGGAGTATTCCACTGTCAAATTACTTACATTAAATGTGGAAACAGAATAACATACACAAACTGCATAGGTTTTAATAGAGTACAAATTGATATAACTGTTTCTTTGACATAGTGCTGGAAAGGGTAAACTCCACATTTTTGATAAAACTTTGCCTTAGTTCGTCCTGCTTGTTCAAAGCTGAAGGCGGCTCCTCCACCACTGTCAGCAGAAGTGGTGGCTGGTGCTGGGACATAGGTCATTGCCATCACAGGTGAACGACAAATCCGTGTGTACAGAAGGCCCATGGAAAACCCACTTTCCTTACCTTGCACTAGTATTTTAACCATCTCACACATTCATCAATGAAGAGACAGAATTATTGCTTGTGTGACCCATCACAACTATAGAGATATGAGCAATAGAAACTCAGAGGAAGCTGTTCGTGACTAAAAAAATTACAGATGGAAGCTATTCAGTAATTTGGTGTATGAAATAATCATTGCCTGCTCCTGAATATTACAGGTATATAAAAGGCTGAATTCATCAGCTGAATTACTTTTCACTAATTATTTGCTCAGTCTGGTTAGCACCATGAGTGCTGCATGTGAAGCCAGGATTTGAACTCTTACAAAGATGAATTGCTTTTGAGCAGGCTTTCAATGGAACTTCTTTTTTTAATCCTACCTTCAAATAGCTCTGTGTTAAGAAAAAAAAAAAATAAAATGTACTAACATTTGGCTCTTGGGGAATGGATTCCCAACTTATATTTTACCTAGATTCTATTCCCCAGAGCATCTGTTTTGATCTTGCTTTTCTCAAAAACATAAGAAACATTTCAAGCTGTATTTCACAATTTATCTAGAGCTTATTCATTCAAAGTGTGATAAGAACCTCTTTTAGCTTTTCCAAATGTGTAAATAAAGCTTGACATCAGTCAGAAATCTAGGTCTTTTAACATTAACATTTGAAAATTGTGACTTGTCTGCCACAGAACTTTGATGATAACAGTCTTCTAAAGGAATAAACAGGAAGGTCAAGATGCCAGTGCCTCATATACAAAGAAGAACTAGAACATGTTGTCTGAATAAAGCTAAAAGTAATGTTAACTGATCTGATACAAAGCACCAGGAATAATTTAACATTTTAACCAAGCAATTGAAAGAACAGATGAATACTTTTGCTTCACAATAGAAGACTTAGACATTTGGGCAATGAACTTCCATAAACTATACTTCTTTTTGTTTCAATATTCATGTTTATTATCCAAATAATCTTTTTTTGATAAATTAGCAAAGCTCATTAAAAAGCTTGAGACAAGCTCAAAGGATGGAAAAAATTATCTCTGACATTAAGATAAAATGCACATTACCAACCCTATTCTGGTTGTTTGCTCTAATGTGGAAGCCTTGGATTTGCTGCACAGCATCTCACTTGTCCTTTCAAGATGCTGCATATCTTTGCCTTATTATGATCATTTCCTCTTCGTTTCTTCTTATTTTGTTAACCCAAGTCTCCCTGTACACTGTTTTCTTCTCTTTTTTTTTTATTTTTTTATTTTAAATCTTTCCATTATCCTTGCCTCAGTGCCTCCTTCTTACACTCTGTTAGAGCAGATGGGAACCTTTATTTCTTAAACTTTCTCTTATTCAGATCTCTCTGGGTTTTTTAGAAAGACTTTTCAAAAGCAAAGTAAAAGGGAGAAAAAAATATTTTAAAAAGCTACCTAGAATTTTCACAAGGTTCTTGTCAGCTGCTGCATCCCTGCATCACTCTGGTTCACATGAGAGTTTTGCTTCTTTATCCAAGCACCTTGCAAATAAGGGGTGACTCCATGGTCATCAGTCAAGACACTTCAGCGTGAAAGTTGTGTAGAACAGAACTGGGCTTTTGTATAAATGTCATGTGCAATACCTCCAACCTCAGTGGAGCATTAATAAATGATTAATTCTAAACTTGAATGAGACCATATCGGTGCAGCGTTTTCTACAGTCTTTTACTAAAAATGGCATCCTGAAGCACTTTCAGTATTAAATACAGCTACAAAATTACAGTGGAAAAACTATGAAGCAAATAAGAAGTAAAAGTAAGAAGAACATTTCATTTTCTATATCCCTTTCAGTAACGCCTGAGTACTCAGAACTAGATTGAGAGCTCCACTGAATCAAAAGAACTGCATCTGTGGAGGATAAAAGTGACTATTTTATATAGCAACTATGGTTTGTTCTTTTAAGTTTAGTTCATGTCTTTCTTCTTCTTTTTCTTTTTTAAGTTAGACCAGCATAAGAGTGTACCCCTGACTATTCTGCCTCTTCCTAATAATCCCGGTTTTTTACATCACAAAGTGAAAAGAACAGTAGAATGTATGGTGTTTTTTTTGTCCTTTATGATGACACTGCTCTGCATCCCTGCTAGCAAACAGGTGGATGGGAACAGTTGTTTTCTGTCTGGGTACTTCAGCAGCCAGCAGGAATGAAATATTGTTTTCAACAGATTTATCTGCAGCTTTATTTACAGATTATTCCTCCATTTTCAGATGGATGGCAGCTTTTCAGAGCTAATTAATTTGCTTAGGGTCTTTAACAAGATCATAGTTGTGACAATAGCACAAGATAAACTGTTTAAATCCTTTTTCTCCCAAGAAAATATTGCTGTTTATGGGAAAACAAGCAAAAAAAGCATCATTATGCCTAAAATATATCAGATACATATGAAAATTACCTGATTCCACTTAGATGACTGATATTTGAAAGAATTTAAATGACACCAAAATAGATAATTAGACAACCCTATTTAATGATAACCTGGCTCCCAGAAATGTATCAAAATGCCATAATTTATTGTACCTTTAGTTATCTAGACTTGTTGAAAATTTCACAGGTGGACGAGATACTTGAGAAAATAAAATACTGATGCAAATAGTTCAGGGACTGTCACATAACTGTAAGAATCCAGCCTGAAAGGTCACGTTCCTTTCCAAAGGAAATTTTCTAAAAATAACTTTCCTGTAACTAATAACATTAACTTGCTTTTTTGGCTGTTTATATTTTTTTCCCTCACAAAGTGTGTATCATTCACTTAATAACTTTAACCGAATATTGGAAGGAATTAACACTTCAAATATCAGCCATGGAAATGGGTGTTGGTGTTTTGTGTAGGTGGGGTTGTTCACACTTCCACGTTGTAAGTTAGCACACTTTGTTTTAAAGTTAAATTTTTCAAGCTAATGTGAAGTTTATCTCAAAATTGTTCTTAAATTTTACCAGGAAATTTAAGAACTATGCCTGTTGCTTTATCTTCCCAGTATTTCAATTTAAACAAGGAGCAACTCTAGATGCAAAAGAAGACCTCAAGACATACACTACATATGGGAAAAGAGAATAGCTTTAAAAATGCCTATTTAGGTGTATTTCCCTTTCAATATTTAACAGATTCTTTGAACAATGAGTTGGGCCTTCATTTTAAGCTAATCAATACAAATACATTTAACACTCTTTAAGGTATTTTCCATTTGTTTGATCACTGTTTTCTGAACCATCTGTTCTACAAAATTGTATCTGAGATAGGATGAATATTACTGCACAGTATTACAGCTGTTTCTGTATTAATAAAAAGAACTTGCATGGCACTAGTCATATCTATAGAGCAAAACTGTTTTACCTTTCAGAGCAGACTGGTCACCTCCAAAGAGCCTGCTGAAATACTCTGTGGCCCATAGTAATCTCAAAGTTATGCACAGCCACAGTATGAAAAACTGCTATTTGCCACTGTCTGAAACCCCGATGTGCACTTAGCTAACAAGTTAACAATATGCATCATCTTGTGTCTGTGCTCTGGCCTGCACCCTGGCTTTCTTTTTCAGTTTACTGCTCTACATGTCACCAAGAAGTTCAAGCATGAAAACAACACCATGTTTTATTTATAGATTACATTACATGAGATGTCATAAGAATACATACAACTATGTTGTGTGCAAAATAAGACAGAGTTAATTTGTATTATACTGTCTATGGCGTTCAAAATTAGTACAGATGTTTGTATTGTCTAGACCACATAAAGACCTGGTATACACCCAAAGTTTGTAAGCAATGCAGAAACTTTAACTTAGACTGTAATAAGGATGGAGATGAAAGATAAATGTTTTAAGCTTTAAGGTGTGTAAGAAGAACTTATGGTACTCTATAAGTGCACATTCTGTTCTATTTCTTCACTCATCTTTCTCAACCTATGTTAACCTGCCTGATTGTCTCACCCACCAGTTATGTTTTGTCTACTTGAAGCTTTTTGAGGAAATGACTGATATTTCACCTACTTCTGCACAGCAGCTATATCAATGGGGCCCAACTTGGCTTTGACCTTTATACATTAAAATAAGAAGATTGAAAAAAAATGTGAACATTCAGATGAATGAATAACACTCAATTGTGTCAGTGAATATGGATGGCAAAAAGCAACACTCTCTTCCTAACTCCTTTGTTTGCCAGTTGACAAGAAAAACAAAATTAAAGCTCTGCTTTATGGTGTGTGCAAATCCCCAGGTAAATGCAGATAGCTAAATTGGATGTCATGTGTGTCAAAAGTGCAACATATCACAGATACAGGTAATCTTCTTAAGGAACAGACATTGTGTTTTACCTGTCTGATGGATGCCCTTTTATCCTATAACAATATTGAGGACTCCATGACAAACACCTGACAGCCTAAACAAATTTCAGGCATGCACGATAATGATGAAAAATCTTAAAGCATCTATACTCTTTACAGTGGAGTGTCAAAGGTCCTTTTGTAAGTCAGTGTATCTCAGTAAAACACAACAATTTTAATCAGGAACTGCATCAAATAATCTGTCAATTACGTTATTTGATTTTTGTGGCTCAGCTTGTTCTTAAGCTTGTTTTTCCAGAACTATGTCAATATCCTTAAAGTTCCTACAGTACGACATGCCAGTAGCTGCTGTTTTGGCAGAATTTCTGATACATTGATGGTTATCATCCTAATCATGTAAGGCTCATCTTCCAAAGGGAAACAACTGAAAGATCATAGCATCATATTTCACAGTGGAATGGCTGTCATCACAATATATCATATGAGTATGCAAAGGTCATACTGTAAATCTGTTTCATTAGGGCCAAACTCTTATTGCCCCAGAACACAGAAGAAGGAGAAGGCAGTACATAAGGGAATTGCTGATGTTACAATAAAGTTAAAGAAGTCATTGGCAACATGTAGCCTCCCACAGCCATCGCCACCTTTTACTAGATATTTGTACTGTGAAAAAGATCTTTCTTATGGACTCTTTGATACCCACAGAGATTTTCTTCTGTGAGACAGGGGTTCTATGGATCACAGGTATTTGTAATTGTAGACAAAAATTTACTAAAAGCTAGAAGCAAGACATTAAGATCAGGTGGGAGTTTTTGTTTGTTTAGTTGGGTTTTTTTAACCTATATCCATTTTAGTGTGTTCTGTTTTCACTGCAGCTTACCTCCTTTTCTTTGCTCTATATTAGCTCTGGCCAATACTATGCAAATGGTAGGTTAGGTATGTTTTTCTATTTAAAGGAAGCCGCTGAAACTGAGAGAAAAAATATTTAAGCTTTTAATTTTTTACTTTTGACTCTCTAGGTACAAATGTAGAACTGCAAAGTAAAGCAAAGATTTCCATGTTTTCTCTTCCTTTATTTTGTGGGACATATATCCACTAACCATACCTAAAAGCATCTTAGTAGGTGATCGTAAATTTCTTCATCCTTCTGGACTTCTCTTCTTGCTTGAGTCAAACATGCAATTTCCAAATTTATTTATAAACATTTGACAACTGGCCTCTTCCTGTACTGAAGTTAGCTGTATGAGCTATGCATTATTGAAAGCTTGAGAGAGAATTTTACAGAGTCCAGATGAGACATTATCAGACACCATCTTGCAATTTCTCACATTGTTTTTCTAGTTAGCCCATGTGACCACCAGTACATGGGTAGACTGTGATTTGCACAGTGTGTTATAGCAAGGCATTTGAATCATAGTCACTGATTTATTCATGTATCCATATTCTTTTTTTCCCATTGGTCAAACTTAAAAAAGGTTGAGAGACCTTTGACTTACGTATTTCGGTAATGGCTGTTAAAATCAATTCTAACATTAAAGTCTCTAAGAATGAACAATGCACTGAGTGGAAAATTGATTAAATGGTCAAAGAAGAGTCCTTTGTGGCCTCGTTTGCTTTTTCAATTAGTACAGATGTCACAGCTGGTCTAGGTGGCTCTCAAACTTTCACAAAAAATGTCCTTGAAGCTTTGTCTTTTGTAAGCCTTTTTCTTCTAAGAAAGATGATTTTGCATTAAAGTTAGCACTTCTGTATTTTCATGTATTCCATGTTTGCAAGAAAGCAAACAGTTTTCTAAGTGAATTGTGCTTTCAACTGATAAGATACTAATAGAAAGAAAAAAAAAGAAAAAAAGAAGTAAAAATACTGATGAGTGAACAAGTGTGCTTTTGAGGAACTTCATTTCTGTCTTCTGATGGATTGCGCTTGAATTTATTTCCCTCCTTTAGGAATGATAAGAGTCATTCCATGCATATGTTTGGCAGAAGACAGCCAACAGGGAGATGGCTCATAACTGCACCTACCTCAGATTGCTTTATGCCAGAATTCCTGGGTCTGCAGGTGAAGAACTGATGGGAACATGTTTGAATTCATTTAGAAGACCTCCAGTAAGTCATGTGATTAAGGCACTTAAATGGGATTTAGGTGATCTGAGTGCAATTCCAATCCCAGTTCTGCTACAGACTTACTATTTGATGTTGAGAAAGTCATCCTGGGAAAGATTTTTCACGAGCTTTTAGCATTGCCTTAATTCTCCTCCCATTGACTTCTACATAAAAAGAGTTCTCAGCATACGCCACGACACAGCATATCATGACTATATCGGTAACCTATCTCTGTGTTGTCTCTTAGAAACTAAAGTTAAGGTAGATAAATCCCTAATTTCATTGCTTTAAAAAAAATCTTAAGGATTAAATTAATTTCAGCATGCAAATCTGTAGGAGAAATGGATAGGAGACTATAACCTTAACTGCACTCTTTCTCTCCTTTACCTGCTCTGATTGCCATGCAACATTCATAAATGCAAACACTGAGATTGTTTCTTTATCTTAGCTATGCAAACAATTTAGTTATAATAGGCAGTTGATTTCTTTTTTTAGTACTTCAATGTTTTATTAGTTTTCTACACTCAAACTCTTTTTTTCGTTTTGCCTTATGGCCCAGATTTCCCTTGATATTTGTAATTATAGTATTTACTTGCGATTACCCTGCAACATACTGTAATTCTCAACCAGATGACAATGAACTAGAATAAATAAAAATAAAGACTGTTATTAAGATCCTTTAATTTATTTTTTGCAAATTCAGAAATCAATTTTTCGATTAAACTTAATGCATTTGAAACTATACATTTCATAAGATGTGTAAAACACATGTGACTAATTCAGGTCTCTAGTTGAGTGGCTACAACTGGGTCATGGTTTAGCCCCAGCCAGCAACAAAACACCACACAGTCTCTTGCTCACTCCCCTCCATTGGGATGGGGGAAAGAATCAGAGGGTAAAACTGAGGAAACTCATGGGTTGAGATAAAGACGATGTAATAAGTAAAGCAAAAGCTGTACATGCAAACAAATCAAAACAAATAATTAATTCATCACTTCCCATCAGCAGGCATGTTCAGCCATCTCCAGGTATGCAGGGCTCCATCACATGTAGTGCTTACTTGGGAAGACAAATGCCATGACTCTGAATGTCTCCTTTTTCCTTCTTTTTCCTCCAGCTTTGTATACATTGTATGGTGATGATTGTATGATGACATTGTATGGTGTGGAACATCTCTTTGGTCAGTTGGGGTCAGCTCTCCTGGCTGTGTCGCCTCCCAGCTTCTTGTGCTCCCCCATCCCCCTTGCTGGTGGGGTGGTGTGAGGAGCAGAAAAAGCTCAGCAATAACTAAAACATCCCTGTATTATCAACACTGTTTTCAGCACAAATCCAAAACATAGCCTCATAGTAGTCACTATGAAGAAAATTAAATATAACCCATCCAAAACCAGCACAAAGTACCAGGTAAGTTTCTGCAAGGTGTATCAGCCTGTGCACAGACTGAAGTTTTCCCATGACATTTGGAATAATAGAGAACTATATAATGGATTAAATGGCTGGCCTTCCAAGTTAGTGGTCTGCATACAAATTAAGCCACTGCCAACTACTTCAGGATATCTCCCCAAAAAATCAGATAATTCTGCAGTTTTAACATGAATAAAATAAATACTTTTAAACGTTGTTAGTAATAATTTAGTGTCCTAAATGATGAGGTTTATTTACCATTATTTTGTATTGCAGAAGATAAAAACTTTGTTAGTCTAAATGCTTGCACTGGCCTCTAAAAAAAACCTGTTGATTAATGCTGAGCTTCAAAAATAGCAGGTTCTTTGGTACGTCTACATTATCTCCTCTTGTTCATTCAGTCACCTAACATCAGGACGTTTTTTTTGTAAAGCAAGCTGGGTTCTAAAGGGATATAATTTATATCAAGGGCTGGGACTATGTTTGACCAGAGGTTTTTTCTCCAGGTGATTGTTGTTATTTCTTCCTGTTTTAGGGAGAGATTGTGGAAAATAACTTTTTCTCTTCTATGGCACAAACTTTTTTTTCACTGTGGATAAAACATATCTGGAATGACTGTAATGCATTTCACATTTACTAGTCGTGAACCTTTCTTTTTCAGAGATGGTGTCTTCTGGGAGGCGAACTTGTCCTGGGACACGAGACACTTAAGATACGGTCAGATTGGTAGCACAGTTCTCTGGGGATATGAAAACCCGGGGTCTGCATCTTGGGATGTTTGATCCTCACTGTTGGGGATGAGCACAAGGTTACAAACAGTGAAAATCTGCACCAGAATGTTTAGTTCTGGTGTAAGTACTTGTGTTTGATTTGTATTTTGCAAGGAAAAACTATTGTGTGTGATTACCCACAATATTATGACTAATAACCATTCAAAGCTATCCATAATTTGAGAAAAGAATAGTACATGGTTTCTGTTGGTAGGATTAACCTGTTGCTGACTGCTATAGGTATGATGTCAGATTGCTTCAACTATGAGGGAAAACTTCTGATTTTATTGAGGATAGTGTACAAAAGCATGTCTTACAATCATTTCACAATGAAGGCCAAGTGAACATTTCGCTCTGTCCCAATTCCTGTCTTAGGTTTACCAGAATGTAGCCATTCACTGTGTAAATCTTGAGACAGAGCTGAACAGTTGACATACAGACAACTTTGCAACTTTTCCCTCCCTTCCTGTACATTGCTGAAGTTCATTGCTGGTGTTCACTGGGATTCCTGTTGGTGATTTTCAGAGCAGTACAGGTTGGTTTTTGGACCATAATGAGTAGGAGGTTATGCGAGTGGTTACTTTTCCCATAGTACAGTGTCATCAGCAAACTCTGTCACCTTGCAATCCACTTACTCCAAATTATTAAAAAAAAATATCAAACAACTTGATCGTAGTACTGACCCCTGAGACACTCCATTATTAATATATCTCTTCTTTGAGGTTATAACTATTTATTTCCTACCATTTAATCACTTTTTAATCCATGACAAGCCTTTGCCCCTTACTTCATTGTTATTTATTATCTTTAATATTCTTTTATGAGGGACCTTTTCTAAAGCTTTTTGAAATCCAAGTAAATTATGTCCACTGGGTCACGTTCATCTACTGTCTTATTAATATTTTCAGAACCTTCTAACACGTTAGAGAGGGACAATTTTCTGCTACAGAAAGCTTGTTGTTTTTTCTCTTGCCATATATATTATCATTCCCCAAGTGTTGCACTATTTTTCATCTATTTGATTTTCAGTCATTGTAACAAACTGCAATTTTCAAGACATCCCCTAAATCCTTTTAAGAAAATAAAAATTGTGCTAACGACTTCCCAGTTCTCAGGAAGCACTGTGATTGGTAAGGGTATTGTGTGGTTTGTTATTTAGCTACTCAGTCAGTCAAGTAATTTGAAGGATGGCTCCAAAACTTTCTGTGAAGAAGATTCAGTTCCAAAACAACCAATATTTTTTTTGTAAATTAGCTTGGAAGAGGAGCTTTATCATCTTATTACTTCAGTAGTGCTGAAATACATATAACTTCATAGATAATTTAGCCAATTCCAGCACTTATTATCCTCACTTTTTTAGCAATAAATACCAATAAATGCAGATTTTTTATAGATTTCTTATTTGTGACAGATTAAATAGACGAAAAGGATGACTCTGAAAATCTTACTTTTTAAAATGAGGGCAGAGGACTCAGGAAACCTTCTCCACCTGGCACAGTTTTTGTACTTGATCCTTTCTAATGTTGCCTTTGAGTGCTAAGGCTCTGTCTCCTATGAGAGAGGTAAAGCAAAATTGTTTTAGATCAGTCGCCTTAGCCATGCCTCTTGTGAAGCCTTGGGAAGGAAAACACTGATCAAAGGGAGAAATAAATAGGAGAGCTTATGGCAATTTGTTCACCTCGGGGAAGACTGTTTGACTCAAGGTCCAGAGGAGCAAATAGGACTGAGCAGTAAACAGCATATTTGAAGGGAGGTCCTATGAGAAACTGATGGGTAGATAACAATTGCAAAAATATTTTCTGTGTCTCCAGCAGCAGATCATGGAAAACACACAGTCCTTCCTCTCTCTTTATTCCTGAATGTAGGGATCAAAGAGTGAGTTTGGGATAGAATGTGACAGAACTGTGGACAGTGCACAGCCAGCAGAAGTACAAAACCACTGTCCTTTCTTTGCAAGATGGAAAGAACCTTGGTGTCCTTACACAGCTGCAGGTATTAGTCTGCCAGAGTCATGGACATGTAGACAAGGCACTGCAGGCAATCATTAACTTGTGAAAAGTTCAAGGAGAGCTAGGACTCAAATCACACCTGGAATGTGAGGCCAGAGCAGGATTCAGAAGCTGCCTGGGGCAAGAAGCTAAAGTTCATCCAGCAATTGGTACAGCTCCTCCAACTACTATTGAACTGGAACTGAGTGTTACAGACACAGCTAGAATATACAGAACACTCTATATAGAGTATGTGACTGAAAAATGGGTTTTAGATAGCATTACTGCCAATAGACTGTGGAACTATGGGACTAGAGTTTTGATTAGACTGCCCAAATTTGATGATGATGACATTTTTGGTCAGGCTGGGGTTTCTAGTCCTGGAATTATCAGATGTACCAGGTTCAAATCTGATAGGGTTTTCAGGCACTGGGAGAAAAGGCAACCTGAAGGATTTACGCTCTGCCCACCACATCCAACAAGTCAGGTGTTAAGGAACAGCTATGGTGTCACTATAGCAAAAATGGATGTGCCCAGTGAATCCAGACCCTGGAGTACTGCCCTAGTAATCAAGATATGGGCACTCAGATGGTGGTGCAGTAGTATATAGTGAGTATAAATAGCAAATTTTAGCAGAGACAGGAATTATCTTTGCTCAAAAAATTTCAGGAGAAGTAGCAACAGAAAAGTTATCCATTTGATAGGCAGGAGTCTCTGAATCTCCTTGTATTTTTCAGGTTATAAAGCTACCCAGTCATTGTTATTTCTTGGAAATGGTGGAGCTACACACACTATTGAGGTCATATGCCTTATTTAATTTATCATTGAACTTAATGTCGTCTGCTTCCAGAGCTTGCATTCCTTCACCAAAACAATGTGGATGAACTTCTACACAGCTTGCACAGCATTTGAATAACCACTCACACGTCCATCCTCCTGCAGGGATGGACTTCATTGCAGGGAGTTGGTTTGTATGGCACAATATTTCAGTGATTGTCTCTTATCAGAGAGTGTTTGAGATCAAGGTAAATGGCTGGCTTTTGGCTGCTAGCTGAACGTGACTCCTAAATTGCACAGTTTTCATTAAAACTGTGGAAATGACAGAAAAAAATAACTTCTCTACTCAGGTCATCTTGCTAGCAGTATGGTCTTGTGCTCCCTGAACAATATTGAATCACTTTAGTCTGAGAAGATTAAAGTGATAATGAATATTTAAAAATATTCATAGATCCCTAAAAGCTAAAAATTCTGATCATTGGTTGGATTCACTGCCAGTGGAACAAGTCAGGTTCTGAAAAACAGTTTTTAAAATTAGTCAGATTTTTTAAATGGAAAACTATGCAGAATCACCTGTTGAAAGCAACAAAAAAGTAAAAGTTTCCATTGCAAACTGAAACCCTCTGGAATTTCACCTTCCTTTGGCTGATTTTCAGCATGTTCTGCTTTTTCACTGCAGAAGTTTCTTATCAGCTTTTCTGTTTTTATTACCTAATAAATCTCTAACTTAATTATAGTTAATATAGTGTTGCCAAATATTCAGAAATCTTGAGTAAGTCTTCCAGAATACATAGGTTTGGGTTGCTTTTTTTTAATAACCCGTTTGAGGTTCTTCTTGTTTGACTTATGTCTTTCACACTTTTAGGAAATGCTCTAATTTTTTTCTGCTTAGGTATCAGGACTGGAAACATGATTTTTTTAATGAAAGTTAATAGCCTCCTAATTAGTATAAATCTAGGAACTAGGTCTTTAAGAAAAGCATCGAATATCATGAGGTTAATAATAAAATTGCAAGAGCTGGCAATATTGTTATCCAAAAATGAATTAAGATTCCTTTTTTTGCCAGAACAATAGTCATTTGTCTCCAATTTATCAGTAGCCTTTTAACTTTTACAGTTATGTCAGAGGTGTGGAAACATTTATTTTTATTTCTTACCTACAATTTACTTGTCTCTCTCTTAACGATGTTGTCTGGGTCTTCAGGCAAAGTATTACACATCAACTTGTCATTAAGTCACAGTTTTGAAATAGATCTCTTTCCTTTATCCTGTGTATCCACTGATAATTAAATAAGAATGCCAAAGTCCTTCCTTTCCAAACAAGGCTTTTTTTCTTCTTCTCTTTCTTTACTTTTTCTTTGTTGGCTTTTTTTTTTGGGGGGGGGGGGGGTGGGGGAGGGGGGGCTGGATCTTTCTCCTTCTTTTTCTTCTTTTCTTTTTGTTTCTCCTGGTTTTTATTCACTTTTCACAGTCATTAATGTTCTCCTGCCTTGAGAACAGAAGGAAAAAGAACAGCAAAATGTATTTAAATACTAGCTCAACCATTAAGAAAGTAGAAGACATCTTTATTTACACATCCAGGACAAATTCCTCTGCTATGCTGCTTCATATAGGCTGTATGAAAATGCCACAATTATTAGCAAGGAATGTTGTGTGGGTTTTGTGTTGTTGGGTTTTTTGTTTGTTTGGTTTGGGGGGGTTGTGGTTTTTTTTTGGGGGGGGGAGGGTGTTTTTTGTTTTTTTTGTTTTTTTTTTCGGTATTGGTACCTCTCAAAATGTAAGAACCTTATACTCAGGGTTTCAGAAATATTCCTTTGTAATTTGTTATGCACACTACTGACATGTGTGCCTCAGCAGAACATTAACATTATCAGGTAAGCATCCTTGTATACTTGAAAAGATTGAAGATTATCTGTTTTGTAAGAGATCAAACACCCCCTCTATGCAGAGCTGATGTGATTTGTTTCAGCCAGGCAGCCAAAATGGCGTTTGGCTGGGTCAGAAAGAAGAGGCCGAACTTGTCCTGGTCTTGCTCAGGGAAACAGAGAAGCATGGAGGAAAATGAAAGAAGGACAGTGGTAGGGTGGAAAGCCACAAAGTAGAAGTGCAAGAGACTGAGCCCTGAAGAAAAACTGCTTCTCCGGGAAGGATGTCAGAAGTGGAAGGCTGAGGTGGTGCCTGTGAGAAGACTCAGTCCAACTGGCCCAGTAGCCACTGGCTTCCCTCCGTCTTGTACCCACCCTGGCTTTAAAAGGTAAAATTATGTTCAGTGCCATTCTAAATGCTCCCTCATTTAAAAATGACAAAATGTGCTTTCTTTTTACTGTTATTACTATACCCTTTCCATAGGTAAAACCTCATCCTCTCTACATTTTGGCAGCTCACTGGAACACAGGAGTACCAGGTAATGTTCATGATCAGAAGACTTAAATCTGCAGATGTCCTTGGAACAGGTAATAGTTTCCAGCCTTTTAGAGAACCTATCTTATTTTGTACTTCACTGTTATTCTTGCTCTCAGAAGTAATATTTATTACCAGAAGACGGCATAAAAAGTCATAAGTAGCACGGCAAAAATACCTTGCATGCTGCATGTAGATTGGAACTGACTTCCTAAGGATGTTTTTCCTCCTATTGGTATTATTCTGCACATATCACTCAGAAACAAGGTCAAAAATCAGTAGTCCACTGGGATTCATAAGTACCAGTTGGTATCCATTTAAAAAGGACAATCTTAGGTGCTGGATATTAGAAGCCTAGATTATTACTGCCTGGTTTTAATTCAGTACATTTTTATAACACATCAGATCAATTACATTCTTAGTTTTATTGCACACTGAAAAGACCATCATCCATTGTAACTGCCAACACTTAGTTCAAACACAAGACTGGGAATCTGCTTTGGACATCATCTAAGACCTCTGGCAAGTCCTAGGTAATCTCTGCTGCACATTTTTAGCTCATATTGAAAAGGATATTAAGAACAGTTACACTACAGGCTGATGTAAAGAACTAAATACTCCATAGATAAAAAAATTTAAAACCCCACCAAACCAAAACCAACCCACCAACCAACCAAATCCCTGATTTGCAGTAGTAAATTAACTACGGCCTCCAAATTTTAAAGTATTTTTTTCTCTGCTGGATTAAGACACTTCCATGGTTCTCTATTTTTATCTCTTACCTATACAGTTGTGATGGATCAAGCATATGCTAGATCATGCAGTATGTTCTGCAACTCATCTGTTTCACAAGATTGTGCTTTCCATTTCCATGTTCAGTTAGAGCAGCTAGCTAAACACAGAAAAAGTAACAGCATAGAGCAGAACACAAGCTCAGGGGTTCTCACATCTTCCCAGTCATAGGTTTATTACTTCTTCTCCTCTCCTGCTAAATTCCACATGTTCAGACTGCAAATTCTTAAAGACAGGTATATAAAAAAACAAGTGTATATTTTATATACCTTACATATTATACATAATATTATATGCATATAATATTATTTTTAATACTTGTATATATTTATTATACATTATATATTTGAGAAATATCTTCATACACTAGAAAAATAACAGCTTCTCCCTACAACTTTCCCATTGCCCTTTCTGTTCCTTGATGTTTTTTGCATTGAATTTTGTGGTATCATATAATGCGTTTTCATCCAAAACATTGTGCAAGTGTGTGCAGGATCATAACAATAAATGCCTCTCAACATCAATTACAAAGGAAGACAAGCAAATCCACAATGGATCATTTCCAGTAAAAATGAAAAAAGGGAAAGAGCTCTGGCAATATAAAGATGAGCAAAGTGGAGGGTCTGAGGTGAAATCTACAATGTCTGTTTTAGTAGATTACCTAGGAAAAAGAGTTCTAACTCTTTTCAGCATCACATTCCTTCACAGGTTTTGACAGTCAGTCACCCAGGTGGAAGAAAGTTCTGTGGATAGCTTGGCAGGTCAATGATCTCATGTCAACTAATCAACCTTGTCAATCTGTGGAGGGGATATACCTTAGACTGCCTGGCCTAGACCTCCTGTCATCTGCCTCTCCAAAAAAAAGTAAAAACCATCTCAGGTACCTAAACTACCATGGAGGACCTACTTCCTTGGTAAACCAGCATTAGAATAGGACAAAACCAAAGGCCCCCTCAAAAGAAGGTGGGTACTGTAAGCAGGACTCTGAAAGTCTTGTGTGATAAGACAAGAACCTGTCCTTCAACATCATTTAAAGCTGGTAGTGGATCACCCATTGAGGGCCAAGGACCTACTACCAGAGGGACAGAAAGCTAATGGCAGCCCTTCTACAAGTGAAAATAATTAATGAAAAATTTATGACCTATATTGTAGAAATTACTGCTGGATAGTCCCCAGATAAATTAATTTAATAAAGTTGCAGCCTAATTAAGCTGTATCTTTCTGTTTTCTTGCATGGCTGAGGCAATGATGCAAACTCAGCAGAACAGAGGAAAGGAAGGATAGAGTGTGAAGGGCTGAGGTTTGAAAAACAGAAGACTGAGTATATGAAAAAGAAACTCTAAGAAAGGGAATGTAGACAACGTGAGCAGAGGCTTTTGGCTGTTACTATGCTTAATTTTAAGAATGTTCCAGTTAATGGAAGTTTCAGAACTGTACGGAAAAAAATATTTTGGCAATGAAGAAAGAAAAAGGAATTGGTTCTGTGTGATGCTTTTTTGTTGATCGAAATAAGTGAGTGCATTATGGAAAAAAATGAATGAAATCACAGAATTTTAGGTGCTATTATGGAACTGACTTCATGGTTTTGTAAGATTGTTTTAGTGGAAGCTTCCAGGCAGAGTTTTTATCAGACTGGAATTTTCTTGCTGTTTCAGTTTTTTACAGACTTTTTCAGTTATCCTGAATTTCATATTATGTGAATGTATTGTACTTTTTGTGACTACTTCATTACATTTCTAATATATTTTCACATCTTCAGAATGTTAACCATAAAAAGTTATGACAATTTCAATGTTTAAAACCACTTAATAGAGATGGAAAATGCATTAGATTATTCAGAGAAAAAAATCATTATTAATACTACATTATAATCTCATATTCATTAGCTAAACTGTGATATTTGTCACAAAAATAGTTTCTCTTCCAGTACTTTAAGGTGCTGAGGATTTTTTATTCTCTTTAATACTATCCTTATGATAAAGTAGAGTATTTGTTTAAATAGGAAAGTGGATCTTGCTTTGTAAAGTTATTGCTGGTCACAGAAGTTGCAGACCTAGAATTCACTTTTATCTATCTTGAATGTGGAGCTTTCACTGAAAACAAGCAACAACTAGATTTGATCAACTTTGAGTGCCCTCCATGAACAATGCTAAAATTTCTGACATCCTCCTGTATAGTTTAAACCTTTAGTCTTCTCAGATTCAAACCTAAAACTCTCTGCCAAACACAGGGATGAAAAACTATTCAAGCTAAGGATAACTGACATCATGAAGTGCAGCAATAAGTAAATCTAAAAGTAATCTCTTTAGTCTTTTAAAAAAATGCAATGCATCTTAATGCCAGAAGAAGTGCAGGCTTGATCATCCTTTTCAGTCCCACTGACTTTAGGAAGACATCTCATGCTTAGACCAGAGTTTATTTATAAGGGTCTTGCCAAAGTGGGGCTGCAACAGGAGTCATGCTCATGTCTACAGGCACTGCAAAGATCAGAGTTGAAGCCAAGCACATCCTGCTCTGTATCTGACAGCAGCAGCTTATTGGAAATTACACTTTCAGCACATAAAACTCACATTTTCATTTGTTTTCCTTTGTTTTGTTTTGTTTTGCTTTTGTTGTTGTTGTTGTTGTTTTTTCTTGTGGTTTATGGAAATATATTCACCTGCTTTCTTCCACTTGCACAACTGTGTTTACACACTTCAGAAACAGTTCATAATGTGCTATTTTGTGATTTCCAAAGATATTAATATTTGCCTTTTTAAATGTTCAGTACAGTGAGTTAAACCATCTGGCTAATCATGAATTGTACAGACAGAATAACAGTACGTGAGCAACGGAAAAGAGTTATAACAATTTTTTTTTGAGTGCAGTGGCATATCTGTTGGCAATAAAACTACATTTTATATCTACATTCTATGTAATTACTGTTTGAGTTCAAAAATTTGCAGATTGAGCTTTCTTAAACTTTCTGACACAAATTGCTTTAGTGGATATCAATTTAAAATTAGAAGTACAACTTGTGATAAAAATGAACATTCGTTACTTGTCTTAACAACACACAAATGAAATTCTTACTTTTGTGAACTTCAGTTTTATTAAGTAACTTTCTGTAAGACAAGTTTCAGCAGATCAGCACAAAATTTTCTTAATTTCATTACAGGCTGTAAATTAAAATTAATGAGGCTGACACCCACAATTAACAATGAAAAATGCAGATTGTTATAATTACTTAAGCAATAACATTGCTTTACATAGAAGACTTAAGGTGCTCCACAAATTATTTACAAGTGTTACATAAAACACAAAAAATGACAATTTCAATTTATTTTGTCAGTATAAAAAACAAAAATCCTTACTAAAACCTTTCTCATTTGGGAATCTCTCGCCATGCATAATTAAGCAAATTTGATTGCAATTAAGTCTGGCTTCTACAGTAGAGTTTTAATTAATGCAAATCTGGCATCTACATCTATAAGATTAATTTTCTTGAATTAAAAGAAAACAACAAAGCATATTTGAAAGTGTAGTTGTATTGTTGAAAGGCTGAAATGCAAAATCTGATTATTTTTCAGTCTTCCGTGTGGATAGCCTTTGACTTACACTTTAAGGAGGGATATTTTATCTGGATCTGTTGTTTTGTTTCTCAAGGCATTATTAAGCAGGATCATAGCAATTACACTAAGCTTCTTCTAAGGAACATCTTAAAATGTGATTATGTACATTTAGAAGAAGAAATAAATGATAATATAGGCTAAGGAGTGAGGGCACCATTACACTACACAATGCTTTTTCTACAAGCAGCATCCTTGTCGCTAGTTCTGGGCCTAAAAAATCCTGTGGAGTCTGTGAGAGTACTTGAGATGTTTTCAGATGTATTTTAATAAGATCTTATCTTAAAATTCCAAACCTGGAATAGCTTTTATATAACGTAGAATTTTTACTTTTTATTTACTTAGCAGTGTGCTTTGAACCGATCTTTTAAGTGTTTTCTCTGTTGTAAATTTGTTTGTATTTAGTTTAGTATCTTTAATATTCTTAAAAGCAAAAGAAAATTCTTTACTAGGAATTCTGTTCCTATGAAACAGTCCCATAAGAGTCACCTCTTCTGTCATTCTTTCCACATAAAAAAGTACTGGTCTCAGAAATCACATGGCTTGTTTTGCTCTTAAATACAGTACCATGTAATTTTATTTTGTCATCTGCACAATAAAACAATCATATGGAAATGGACCATTAGTTAGAACAACAACTATTGCATTAAAAACTATTATTCTCACTGACATGCGAGAAGGTAAATTACTCTTTTTTTCATTGTTTCCCCATGCAGATGTCAGAAGTCAGGTAGTTCCAGGGAGGCATTTATCCAGTTAGCAGAAATGCTCTGTTGTGAGAAGCTGAAATTTTTCCTTTCTTGAAATATGTTCTGATATTTAATTCTAATGTTAGCCATAATTGCTGTCTTTTTCCTTGGTCTTGCTTTTTAAAAAATGTGCGCTGCGTATGCAGAGAAGAGATCGATTCCTTTTTAGTCAAGCGTGAGAAGCCCGAACCAAACCCGTCATGGGAGGAACGTGGGTATCAAGACACAGGTGCCTCTAGGAGAAAACGAATCACCAAAACTCTTCCATGCAGACTCTGGAGATGTGTTACCCTGATGTGAGAAATAAAATTACAAGCAGTGTAGTTTTCCTTCCTATCTAATCCAGTTTCTTTCTAATTTATTTTCTCTGCAGTTCCAAACCCAGAAATCTCCCTTTTGTTGTGTGAAATAACATCCGAACTGAAGGCTTCCCGAAAATGCTCTATCAGGGGAACTCTTCTTTTATATCTCTCTCAGGGAGAGCACAAAAGCATGTCCTGAAGGAGCTGTAACTGCTGCCACATTTGGTTCCTGCAGTATAGTTATTATTATGGCTCCCAAAGGCAGCTTCCAAAGCACCACACTGAGGGTGCTCACAGGGCGCTAGAAACAGCCGGAGGTGAGTCCAGCCTTAAAATCACATGCACTGCTTTTGCAGCAGGGGATTTATTGACATGAAGTGTTTTTGTGTGGTTTACAACATATTCATGAATACAGATTTTTTATTAATTACGTATGTTTTCAGCATATTAAATCATAGTATTTATTTTTTGTTGAAGTTAAAGTCTAGTATTACAAAATACTAATAGCAGGTTTAGACAGAAGATTTCTAATCCTATTTTCCAAATTTTTGGCTCAAAAGCAAGGCAATGTACAGAAGATGTCCTGCAAATCTCTCATTATGGATCAACTTCTCCCTTTGCAGGTCTGTAAGAGTAGCCACATAAGTGCGGTATCTTTTTCACTGAAATAGTCGAGTGTCCATCACTGTCTTCTCCCTCTAATTTAGACATACTTGGCACTAGAAACCTGTATTTAAGCACTTGTATGCCCTTTAAGGTTTGTTGTTGTTGCTGTTTTGTTGTGGGGTTTTTTGTTTTGTTTTTGTTTGTTTGTTTGTTTTGGTTTAAAATTCTTTTTTCTGTGTGTGTCCAAAATGAAGATATTCATAGACTTGTATCATCCATCTGTATCCATTGTTTGATAATTTGGACAATGTTTCAAATTGGGCTCCTTACCCTATATTGAGACATATAAACATCTGAGCACATTTTATAGATTGCTGAGTATTTACAACTCGTTTTGTTTTCAACTTATGGAGTCTTATCGCCTCTGAAAGACTAGGTTGCTTGAATATAGAAAGATAAAGTATCATTTAAAAGAAGATTCAGGCATATGCTTTATGATTCCTAACAGGGACACTGCTATACTTAAACTACAGGTACCTAGTCCCACCTGTCTGAATCAGACCACCAAAGCTCTAACCTTTTGAAAGCCTATGAACGACTTAGAACAGCATCATTTCATAGAATCATTTTGTTTGGAAGAGACCCTCAGGATCATCGAGTCCAACCATAACCTAACCTAACTCTAGCACTAAACCATGTCCCTAAGAACCTTGTCTAAACGCCTTTTGAGCACCTCCAGGGATGGTGACTCTACCACTGCCCTGGGCAGCCTGTGCAATGTCTGATAACCCTTTCCTTGAAGAAATTTTTCCTAATATCCAATCTAAATCTCCCCTGGCACAATTTGAGGCCATTTCCTCTTGTCCTATCACTTGCTATTTGGGAGAAGAGACCAACACCCTCCATGCTACACCCTTCTGTCAGGTAGTTGTAGACAGTGATAAGGTCTCCCCTCAGCCTCCTTTTCTCCAGGCTAAACTCCCCAGTTCCCTCAGCTGCTCCTCATCACACTTGTGCCCCAGGCCCCTCACCAGCTTCATCACCCTCCTCTGCACTCTCTCTTTTACTTTTTTGGGTACCCTAGGAGTTCTAGGAGTCCCTTAGCAAAAACCTTTTATCAAAAGCCATAGCCATGTTCAGATTTTCATGGCTTTTTAGAATGTGTGTCACTTCTCGGCAGACCTCCATCTGCTTGTCATTCTGAATACAACAACCATGACAGGGCAGTTCTCAACTTGCCTTTTCTTCCTTTTTTGAAAATATTTTATTTCTTCTTTCCTCCTTTTTTTTTTTTTAATCTTTGTTCTCTTTTCCTTTTATCCCTTGTTTTCCTTCTTTCCCCCCTTACTTCTTCCCTTTCCCCATTTCCCCCCTTTTCCCTTTTTTTTTATTTCCTCTTTTTTTTTTGAGATACTATAAAATTAGTCATTCCTCTTAGAAACTGAGAGACAGTCTTTGTTTCTCAGTCTGAGTTGCTCAAGCCTTTCTCATTCAGTACCATTCATTTTTTAGTGGCATGTTCTGACCACCACGGTAGTCACTAGTTTAGCTAAAGGCTTAAGGCTACTCCTGCCATTTTGTTAAAAGGAGTGAGAAGGAATCAAAGGAGACATATCAAGGTGGCAAGGTAGAGAAAGTTTGTTTATGTAGCATGATGCTTAGAACAGTCTTCTGCTATTCCAAATCAGTGAGGTTTGAGGGGTTTTTTGTTTCACACTTTTTTTTTTTTTTTGTTTCCCAAGGATTTTCAGCAGTTTCAGCCATGACAGTTGTGTAGGAGATCAGTTTTATAGGCATTCTCTGAACAAAGTTAACATGCACGCACACACACAAATACTCTTGAAAAAAGACACATCCCACAGAATGTAATAGCAACTACTTTGGTTAAAATTGTGGTCAGAGGAAGAAGCTGTGGTTCCCCTTTCTTTCATACAATTAGTTAATCAAGCTTTTCCTGAAAGTTTTATAACCTTATGGGTGAAGAATGAATCAAGACATCAAAACTCTCGAGATCAAAGATTATCAAAGTTAATGAGAATAAAGAAAATTAAGAGATCATTAATAGTAATGACACCAAAATGAGAACTGGGAAACCAGTCCAGGAAAATCTAGAGACTCTTATACCAGTCATTAATCTGAAGACTATGATTAAAATTTAAGAAGAGATTCCATCATCTTGTTATGCAAACATGCGGCAAACATCCCTCTTCTGGCTTGAGTTTTTCCAAGAAGCCTAGGGTCATTAGGCACTCAAATCCTATTAATAAATCCCTGTCTTGGTCTACACTTTTTCAACATCTAAAAAATACTAAAGGCACATTGAGGAGGTAGTTCCTGTTTAATGTTCATTATCCATTGAAGGGGTATTGAAAAATAGTTTTTCTCCTGCAGCTATGAAAGAATTATAAAGGTCTTTCCTGAGTGAATGAAATAAGTGCAGATTTTGTGAGCCTATGCCAAAATCTGTTTAATTAGGCCATCATTCTTAGGAAAATAATGCACCAGCAGCTTCAGAGAAAGTGCAAGGCGTGACATACTTGGATTAACTCCATTTAATGCTACTAGATGCATCTTGGAGCTCAGATTTCTTGTTGCATTTGTCAATTTTGTTTTGTTTTGGAAATACCTTGTTTTATATGGGCACTAATCAGAGCAAGAGGAAGAGCCCAGGCAAGTGGGACAAAACCGGCAGAATTGCCCATGAGTAATTAAATACAGAGGAGAAGATGGAAATGGAAAAGGAGCGAAGAGGATGGAAGAGAGTTCTGAGTAGGGTAAAGAAGGAAAAAAATTAAGAAGGAAAAGGAAAAATGGTGTAAGTGAGGTGTAACACCTAATTGTAACAACAATTCAGGGCTTTCACATGGAAAGTAGTAACTCCTTTTGCTGTGTTTTCGTTTGTCTGACAGCTTTCCCACCTCAGTCTGGAAGTGAAATATTTTATGGATTAGGAAGGTCACGACTAAGTTTCTGCGCACTAAGAATAGAGTTGCAGTTGTTTAGTTTGGGTAGATCAAATAACAGTGCTTTTTCTAAAGCTGTAGAAGATATTCTGACTAAAATCATGTTTTCTATCAATTTTTATAAATTAATAAATTGATTTCTCAGAAGAACATTATTTTTTGCCTTTTTTCTTGAGAGCTGTGTTCTTCTCACCTTCTTGAGTGTGAAGGAAGATGATAAATTCTACCTGACCTTTTTTGGGAAAAAGAGTTGAAGAGTAGTCATTTTGAAAAAGTAGAACAATAATTATGATCTGATCTCATCCCACTGAAAGCAACTAGAGATTGTTAAAAGAGTTGACCTATTTTGGGGGCTATTATTTGAGTTTCTGTGAGATGCTTGTCTGGTTTGCTGGTTGGTTGATTGGTTTGTTTACTGATGAGGGTAAAAAATACATTGTAATCATTAGTGAGGAAGGGAAAGAGGGATTTGGAAGGGATTTGGAGTGCTAGGAGGGGAAAAATGCAAGAAAATTAGGGAGAAGAAATTAAGAGAAACTGATGTGTAGAATATGGGAATAAAGATCTTCAAAGGCTGGAAGAAAGAAAATTGCTGGATATATGCACAAATTGAAGTGATCTATGGAATAAAGACAAAAAGTAAAAATCCATTGTACACATAATTTCCTTTCTGCTGTATTAATGAAATAAAAGAGCTGAATTCAGCTTACCTGGCCAGTACCTACTGTCCTGCTCTAGAAGAGTGTAAGGAAGTGAGGGAACACCAAAAATTAAAGATTCTAAATTAGCCTTTATTTTTAAAAATGAGAAAGGAGAATAGGAGAGACTTATACTCTGTACAGTGAAATTACAACTATCACTTAGTATTACCTTATTTGAAATTGGTGTCTGAGACTTGCTATTTGTAAAGTTGAGCATTTACAGAAAAAGACAACCTAGAGGTGTATTTGCATCTTCAAGACTTGCAAGTGAATAAGAGTAATTGTGAGGTACATCTGCCAGAAGTTGTCTCCAAAGGGAAGTTTTAAACATCCAAGTATGTAGGGAAAGAAGAAGGAGGAAACCCATAACAAAACAGAGAAAGAAATCTAGTGTTTATAGTGATGGTGGTCTTTATACAATAAAACAATTTTCAAATCTAAGTTATCTTCATTACATGATTGCTATGTGATAACTAGAATATTCTTGTAATATAATTTAACTTAGTTCTTTATCTAGAAAGATAACCTCAAGCTCAAATGTAGACTTATTTTGTCCAAATATTTCAAATGTTTTTGTTTTTTCTCCCCAACCAATTGATTTGTTGATTTAAAGTTACTGACATAGAAGCTTACTCAGTTTGATGCGTGATATCTTTTCTCTCGCTTTCTCTCTGTGCTGCAATGATTTTACTGAAAAGAAGAAAATGATAAACACTTCTTACACATTGAAGTTGAAAAATAAAAGAAAAAAATAAAGTAGCTTCTACATTAATCCATTTGCCTTTCAACCCACAAAATTATTTTAGTCACATGCAGTGATTTCTAGACTTTCCTCTTTGCTGAAACATAGTATCAGTAATACAATTTGCAAGTGACTTTTCAAGGTATTTTTTTATTACTTAAAAGGTATATTTGCAGAATTCTGTATGATTCCTTACAGTATTTTATTATTCCACAGTCTTTGCGTACCAATCTCATTTTTTTTGATAACACGAACTGCTCTTACTCATTCATACCATAGAAATTAAGGGCATTACTGTCTGCGTCAGTATTTAATGGAGACTTCATTGAAAACAGGGTATTCTTGATTTCAACTTTGTGATAGTGTTTTCCTTTGTTACATCACTTTCAGTGACCAGAATTCTGCAGTTAATCCAATGGAAAAGTTTAAAACAGAAGGTCAAATGCAATTTACTCATGAAGACAGTGCTCTGCCATCTTGAAAAATATGGTACAAGGGCCTGAATAGATTAGTTAGCTTATGATTTTAAGTCAGCATTAATGGATGAAGAATATAAGAGTTTAAGGTCTTACAGATGAGTCTAGGAAGTTATTTATAAGGTGAATCTGTATTGACAAACTAATTATAGCATCAGTGTTATTAAACTTGTAAAGTGTTTCTGTAGAAAATTTGTTTCCACTTGAATTGCTGTTTATAATAGACAGAAACAAACATTTTAGTAAGTTGAATTGCGAAAGGCCTCATCTGCTTATGTAATGCATTTTTAAAGAAATTTCTGTAACATTTTTTTAAGTAACTTTTCTAGAAAGCTGTAATTAATATGACTAGTAAAATCAGTATATTTCAGCAATTAAATGTTCATGCTTCTAATACAGCATGTCACTAGATGTCACTCTGGATTCCACTTTTCGATATTTTGATGATTTCTACCTTTTTCTGCCTTTCTGTGTCTACTTTCCCCACAAGAAACCCGAACAGACAATGTAAAATGTGCATGAATAACACAGAATTGCTGACTGAATGTCAATTTTCTAGTGTGTGACTTCTATTGATCATTCATTATTGACATGAAGGTCTCTAGTGTCTCTGCTTTCCTCTTTAAACTCTTTCTCAGCTAAAATTTCCAAGCAACAGAATCAGAAGGCCTTGAAGAATGGGATGATTCAGGTCTCTCAGGATGTTTTACAGAGTACTTTGACCTCAGGAAGGCATCAGAGGTACTTTTTATAAAGACTCAACAACTGTTTGGAATAAAAATTTAAACACTGGAAAAAAAAGAACCTCCTACTTAAATCGAACAGCTTTCATTGACACTTTTTTGGTGTAAGTATAACTGACTGCTTTTGGCAAACATAAGGACTTTTTGAAACAGTTTTTTAAACTTATGCATTCCCCTTCCTCGTAGCCAATAAAATATAAATAGCATTTTCATAGTGACGAATGACATGTAGTACAGTATTCTATGATCATGGTTCCAGGATTTTATTTCTTTTAGTTTTGTATACATTAATTAAGCATACACAATCAGTGCTGAGTGCAGAGACAGCTAAATAAACAAATGACACTGAAGAAAGGTCTTTCTGCATACTAATCATATCCTACATCTGCAAGCAAAAGCTCTATAAATCGATTTGCTCTTTCACATCAAAAGACAAACAGTGAGGCAAGTCAGCAGTTCCTTTGTCAAAGTCACAGAGATTGCTGTTCTTCACAAATGCATTTCTACAGAGCTGAATTCAACCATTTGATGATTAGCATTATTGGCAACTCTTCAAAGAAGATTCATCAAGTAATTTGCAATTGGATTGGTTGCCATTTTTGTGATTTTACCCCATGAAATTGAACAAAAAATGATTGACATTTGAATTCTTACTTGGAGGACAAAGTGAACTAGCATAAGAAAAAGAAGCAATCGGACTCCCAAGAGGTTGTGAAGCTGCTGTGATGTCTCTGGTGATTCCCAGATGGACCAGATCAGATAGTTCTGAAAACGAAATGACTTGGCAGGAAGATGTAGCTTTCTGTGAATATAAGAAAAAATAAATAGGCCCAAAGTGCTGATTTTTTAAGATGTCAATTGATATATCTGGATGGATGTGTTTATGTAATCCCTCTAAACACTCCATCCATTCCTGTGTGAAAAATCTCACTGAGAAGGCAGGAAAATCAGTATATCAATTAATGTACTTTGTGTGCAAGAATTGAGTTCTCTGCTATTAGTGCACATTAGATAAGTATTGCAAAATGAAAGACAACATATTTGTGAGTGCATGTAAATAATATGCAGCTGTGCAAGAAACTGCAAAGTGGCGTGATTGAGTACAGGAACTATTCAGCCTTTGATAACCTTACTTGCTCACAGTTTTCCATTTTTCAAAATGAATACACAAAACAAACAAGAAAAAATTGCCAGAGATTTTATATTCTTCTTTTTTTCTGTTATCCCTGTTTCAGAAATAATGAATCAGAACCCTCTCTCTACACCAGTAAAATTACAAAGATGTTTGAATACCTCCTTTCAGTGTGCTATTCCCTGAAACAGGGGGAGGACAGAACTTAATACAGAAAGGGATGGAAAATGAAATAAACATCAGCTCATTTGCTGATAGCTCCGTAGATAGCCCTTCTTCTGCAGGATATTTATTTTGTGGGGTTTTGTTATGATGAAGCTCATACTCCCATAGCCTCAGTTTTGGAATAGATTTTCTCTCCTATGTTTTGATCTCTAATGCCTACAGGTATTTTCAGACAGATTGATCCTTCAGTTACATATTGATGGTGCATAAGTTCCAGCAGATCTACTCCATATACCGTTATGAAAGTTGAAACTTGCTGAAGACTCATTTCTAATCCCTGAATTCTCTAATTCTGCAGTATAAATAATCCTCTATCCATTTTTCTTTCTTAAAAAAACCCCCCAAAACAACAAAACACTTAAATCAAATCAGTTCCTTAATTGTGAGTTTTGACTGAAGTAGACTTCCATCATCCAAAATTACTGACCCATGGATAGCTAAAGGCTGAACTTGAAATCATGTTGCCAAACAACATATGTTTCCAAACATATTTGTTGAGTAATAGTAATGAAAAAATTGCTTCTCTAGTCATGGCACAGATGAGAATACTGCTTTATAGAACACATAGTAATTGAATTTCAGAAGGTTTTGAGTTACATTGTCCAGGATTAATTTGTCTCAACAAGCGTCTCTAAGTGGGGGATTTCAAAGATAGTTGGATCCCTACATACAGGATGCAGGGACTTCCTAGTCTAAACCTGAGCTGGGTGGAAGCAGTCATTAAAACATTTTTCTTTTACAAGCTCAGTGGCTGACCTTATGACCAAGGCTGTAATACCTATCTGCAGTGTAACAGTCGCCTATCCGGGCTATAATACTTATCAAAGTAGATATTTTGCTTTGTGATAGGATTGATGCAACTGCCTGGTATTGTGTGAAATCATACAAACAGCTCAAGGTGTTAACCTCCTGCCCCAGCTTCAGGTGTTTAAGTGAGGCACTAAGGCTGGCAATGTGGTAACCCCAAATCCTGCCGGTCATCAGCTGGGAGGCTGACTGGGAGGCAGAAGCTCAAATTGAAGATAGACAGATGAGAATCCCTGCTAAAACCCTTATTAAAGGTAATAGGAAAAAGATATTCCAAATGCTCTCTAGGGGCATATGACACCACACTTCTTTTGGTGAAGCTATCATGCATACATATATATGTGTATGCATACACGTATATGTGACAACTGTAAAATGATGAAGTTGAGAAAAATATCTGATATTTTTCATTTTTCTTAAAATGACTGTCCATGACAAAATGGCACATATATAGTGTTTTAAAGACATTGTTGTTTGTTTCTTCTTCATCATATTTCTGCCTCTCTTGCAAGTTATGATATAATGTTAATGTTGGTGGTAATTTCCAAATAAATAAAACAAACCTGTCATCTCAATGAAATGCACTGACTTTTAATTGAATGGAAACTTGAAACACAAAGTAAGCAAATAAACCAATTCCCTCTCTCCACCCCCCCCAAAAAACAAAACAAAACAAAACAAAACAAAACAAAACAAAACAAAACAAAACAAAACAAAACAAAAAACCCACCACTAAATAAAAAATTACTTCAATCAGTGATTGTCCTTATTTATAAGCTTTGTCAGCTAAATCCCAGTCTGTGTTAAGTTGTTTGAGAAAATTCAGCAAAATACAAAACAGTGAATCTGTCAAATGACATGAGTTTTTTGAATTTTTCACAGAAAATCGTACTTACTTTAAAGGTCAAGTGAACAGAAAGAATCAGCAATGCTGACTGGTGTTGATATTCCAATAGCTTTGGTCTTTGCCCCACTATGAGATCCCTCACAATATAATTGGATACTATGAAAAAAATGACAATATAATTGCTAGTTATTCCAAAACACCTATGACTATTGTATCTATGGCCTTATTTGAAATAACTATAATTTTACATATCTGTTGATTTGACTTATTCAATGCCATATTCAGTTCTAGAGTAAATAAATGTGTCTCTCACAGAAGTGAACATATTTGCCTTTAGTGCAAATCTGGTCCTCTGTAACAGACTATCGATGAAAAATTACAGCAACATCTAGAGAAACCGAAGGCCTTAATATTACTCTCTTAGTGAGTTTGAAGAAAATGATTCATCAAATATTTTACCAAATGCTGATTCTTGTATGTACTTTAAGTGTTTCTTATATATATTTTTGGTGTGTGCTATTCAATATATGTCTTCAAAAAGAAATTCATTGCCTTGATGATCCAGGTTTTGCGTAATGGTATCTGAACTCTTATAGAGTACCATCCTCACTGTTCAGAAAGTTAGTTCTTTGAGTATTATATCTCCAAATTATACTAGCATTAGAGAGAGATTGTTTTTATGAGCGGAAGTCAGGATATCAGTCATATTAATTGGCTAGGTCATAAAGCTGTGAATTGATGAAACTAACTGCTGTTCTAAGGGGAATACTATGGTAATGGATTTTAAGAAGACATCTGATTCTGGGGATTATATTAGCCAGACTGACTATTCATTCAGTAGCTGCTCAGAAATTACTGCAGTGCTCTTTATTTTTCTAACTATGGTAGAACTAGCCATTTTCAATGCAGTCTTCGTAGTCTACAAAGTCTGGCCAGTGTTTGCCAATCAGATGTAAAACACCAGGCCATATGAGTTACAAATGCCAAACGACTAGAGTTTCCTTTGTTGTTGTGAGAGTTCACCTTTAAAAACCTGTCCATTTTGCTTTGGGTTCAGACACAAATAGAGACCTGAGTGGTGCACTACTTAGCATGGAAATAACTCACTTCACATCCCTGGGACCAGTCATTCAGCATTTAGCCTTCGCACACAATGCAGGTACAATGTGAGGTGGCTCAAAACTACACTCACAAAAAGAGTACCACCAAGCTCCTTAAGCAAGTAGATTTCATTGGACTAGAGCAGGAAATCAAGACTAGTGGTTAAATCTCTAAAGACTATTTCTATTATTTATTATTTTATTTTTATTATGAAATAGTTAGGAGATAAAATACTTAAATAATCTAACAAGTTGTTGAGTGCCTAGTTATTAGTTTAGACTGATGTTACCTCTTTCAAATGTCTTGAACACCTATTACTGATGGTAACCTAGCTTCAACTAAAGAACATGTTTCCGTTTGGATGGATTCATCCAGTAGATGGGCACTTCCTGACCACATGGAACATATTGGCTTTGTCCTCCTGTGCCAACAGAAAGATCTCTGTTCCTCTGGGTTAGTTCTCTCTAACCTCTTGAATGCGAAGATAACCATACAGTTTCTGCAAGAGGACAGAGACTATCATCAGTATAGTGTTTAGGTTGGTAAATCAAGCATATTCTTAGTTCATAGATTAGATGTATTATTCTTCTGAGTTAGCTAGACCACAGCAGGCTTTTTTTTTTTTTTTGCACAAGGAAACTGCAACTAAAAGTCTCATGGATCATCCATTGACTACCCATGGCATGCCCCAATGTTCTGGTCTCTTACTCCAGACTGTGGTATGCCACGGTTCTCATCCTGCCATGAACACTGAGGATGTGGAATACTTCTTTACTTTGCTCCTTGGGTGTTCTTAACACTTGACAATACAAACATGAACATGAGAGTTTGGAAGTGATGCATGGCATTCTAGTTAAAAATAGCATTTGTTGACCAAGATTCTATGTCATGGGAAATATTTAAAAGGAAGAGATGGAAAAGTTCTTCCCTTTTCTTCCTGCTTCCTTTTTTTTTTTTTTTTTTTCATTTTTCTTCTCTTTTTTTCTGCTCTCTTTCTTCTTTGCTAGAACTCTCCATCAGTGTTCAGCTTTTCTTACAGACAGCCTTTTACCCCTGAGGCACTAGGAGGTTTCAGCCCAGGAACCCACAGTTATTTATTTCTGTTTGCTGTCTCCTGGACGTTACAGTGATTACTGCACTGCAGTGTTAATCCATTTTCTAAAGAATAGGTGTCTTCCTTCATAAAGAGCCATCATAATTGACACCATTGGCTGTAATCTAGCTGATACTAGATTTTTCTCAACTGTGGCTTGAACTATGCCAGGAGTAGCAACCCATTTCTTGATTAGGATAATAAGAAACCACAAAACTACTAAAATAAGCAAGATAACTTATTAAAATGAGTGTTTCACATTTGAGATCTGTGTCTTAAGCTTACTCCACTGTAGAGAGACCTTTATCCTCTTGTAGTTGAGCATGTATAAAGAATGACTATAAATCATCAAGTGTTGAAACTTGGGGCATATCCTTGATTAATGAAGTGGATGACATGATGCCTCTTGAGCTGTGGATTAGAGTGCTATAGTTTATGTGCTTATACATTTTTATGTACTGGAGTTGACTCTTACTCTTTAACTTTTAACATGCCAATTAAGTCTATGGTTTAAGCGTCTTAAATAGCTGTCTTTGAGTGCAACCCATTAATTTATCTTCTATTGATGAATGGAACTGTTTAGCAAAAATACCGGAGAAAAGCAGTTTCAAAACTAACAAAATTAATTAATCTACTTGTGGAACATTTTAATAGGCAAAATTAGTCTTTCCCCCCACCTACAATGAAATACATTGGACCTTTGGAGAATACTGCTCTTTTGCACTATGCTCAAAGCAAAAATAACACCTGCAAAATTGTTCAGAAAAGTTGTAAAATTACAAGGCTCTGTTTTTCCTATCGTTCTGTTACCTTAAGGTGACCTAAACTCTTATTGCTATGACAAAGGAAACAGGCTGAAAATATTTTGTATAAGAATACCTGGCTTTCTAGGGCTTCTGATGAAACATATCTGAGCATCCTAGTGGAAATAATTTTTCTAGAGGCACAGAAATTCAATTAGTAGGTACATGTAAGGTGTCTTTCTCTCTCTCTTCCACAGTACTGGAAATCTAAACCTATAAATACAACATTATTTTCATACTTTGTTTGTAAATGTAATTTTTCAATGTGGTGTAACATTATTGGTAAGTTATGTTACATTTTAATATAGATGTCTTTTTAAACTATGTTTAGTCGACAGAGTACAATTTGGTAAAAGTTTGAATTCTTCCTTCCAACTAAGGGAAATAGTAGTTGTTAGACATTTTTTATTGATATTATATGAAAATAAACACTTGCGGAATGTCTTAAATTTCTAAAAGTATTCCCGTTTTGTCTGATTTTCGAGTAAATGAAAATTTCTTCGAAATAGTAAAGGTGGAAGAGGAATATATTGTCTATCAAACTTATATTTTCATTTTCATGGTTTGTTTCATATCTCTATCTTTGAAATTTTGGGTGGGTTTTTTTAGCTTTATATAAAATAATGACATACCAAATAAGATGAGCTGTTCTTCTGGTCTCCAACAGCGACCTATATAAGAGGTCTTCAAAGAAACTTCACAAAAACATACAAGAGGCAACTGTAGAAATACACACACCTGAAAGTTGGAGCTTCTTTCTGGTTTGTGTCTTGAGGCATATCTTTCTCTTTGTTTCTTTCTTTAGATGGTCTCCTAATGCTCAAAGAAGGCTGTACAGAAGTCACAAAAATCAAAATTAAACTGCAGAAATATTATCCTTTACCCTCCAAACGTATCTAAGAATTTTCTGAAGAAGGTGGTTTTTCAAATCTCCTGTGTAGCATAGACTGAAAAATACCTGCTGTGTAGTGGAAGATACTAGAAGGCCCATCAATCTCTTAATAGAAAATTCAATGGTCAGGAGATGTCATTACAGTACAACACAGTGTGTTGCTTTTTTCAGTTAGTTGTATAAAACTGTCTGTCTCTTTAGCCATTTTATCTTTTCCGTCTCTTTACCCTTGTGTTGTTGTCTTCATTTATCACGACTTTTTTCATTTTTTGAGGCTTCAGGATTTTTCTTTTCACTCACAAAATGTCTTCATCATTTCTCTGTTAGTCTTTAACATCTAGCAATTGTTTTCTTACCCTCTTTCAGTCATTATAATGAACAGAAACGTACTTCAGCTGCACATAGATCAAATCTATTAGAGGTTTGTTTTGGAAGTATTTTGAAAGCCACTGCAGAAATGCTAGTAAGTGTTGAGAACAGAGATTTCTTAACCTTCACAGAGCTGACTATGTGCACAACTTTCACATCCAGCTCGCTTCATGCACTAACAAAATTGCACCTTTGTTGTATGTTTTCCTTTTATTGTCTTTAAGGGGAATCTATCACCATAAATCTTAAATATCTCAAAAAATACAAGTAAAATACATAAATATATGTAACAGATGCAGAATTACCTCCTGGGATGCATGTATTATGCATACAGAGCTGTCATAATATCCCTCACACAATCACATCTTTTTCCTCTGCTCATGCTCTTTATACCTATCTCATTTTGACAATGCAGCCATTTGTAATGTGGATACTAAAATGTAACTAACACTATAAAACCATATTTGTCACTTTTTGGGTTGCACTTATTTATACAAATACAGAATTAAATAAATCTACCTAGATTAGAAAAAGCATTAACCATATAAAAACAATTTCCTTTGCTTTTTAACTGATTTACTGAAAATAGAACTATGATTCTTGAGAAACAATTGTCTTCTAGACAAATGGGTACTCTGAGTCTAATCCATGCAGTACAATTTCTCAGTTTTGTTGATATTTTAGCTTTTATTTTAGAGGAGATAAAATAAATGAGATTTTGTTTTTAGCACTCTAAGATTGACAATAATACGGTAAGGGGTCATACTAAATCTGGCACCAAGATCCTTCAGATGGCAGTGATTACCTGAGATATCAGAAGTGCAGTATTTACTCTAGAACCTATGGGCTATTTCTTGTCTGAGAAACACTTACACAAGGCTAATCAAGAGATTTTTTATATTATTATTATTTTGAATGTGCTCAGTATAACATGCACAATGCAAAAGCTACAGGGGTGACAGGATGTCTTCCATTCCCTGCACTGGGTATGGAAGCTTTAGAAGTGTTCATCCTACAAACATTTGGAGCTGAATTTGGAGCAAACAAACTTTACAAAAGTTGTGCTAAGTCCTAGCTGCCGCTCAAGTCAGAGACAATGCATAGAAGCAGAGAACAAAGTTTCAAAGCCAATAAGCACATAATATCTAGTAGCATCATTACTGTATAGAAATTGCCTGTTGACACTGAATTCTAATATAACAGGAGAGTCTTTGAGAACATTTCCTTTTTTAGTTAACAGAAATGACCACAAAGTTAATGATTTTCTTTTAAAACTAAAATAAAATGTATTGATCTGGTTATCTTGTATAGCACCTAATGTATGAAACAAGTTGCTTTGGGCTTTGGCAAACTCTCAGATGGATGGCCAAAGATTTTTAATGTCTTATCAGTTAAATGCTTCAATAAAGTCTACTACATGAGTTAAGATATTTCACAGCACTAAGTGGTAGATAAGCAGTAACTAAAATTATGCAATGAATGCAGGAGGTAAATACATCACTTTTTTATGACTTCATTTCTTTGCACTGTATCAGGCAAAATGACTGAACACGACTGCCTCTGTCTTTGCAGTTTCGTAATGTGTGTCATGAGAGACACAGACACTGTCCTCAATATTTTTATTTTTAATTGTAATTGCTTTCTAAAGATATAGATGAGTAAAAAGGTTTTTGAGGACAGCTCTGTGCTGCAGCCCTTCATATCAACAGTATTAATAAAAAATCAACAAAAATGTATGGAGAAATTATGACAATTTTAACAAACCATTTCTAAGTAATGTTTCAATTTTTTTTTATTGTATTGCATATATAACAGTGTGTACTGCATTCAGATTAACTATGTTTAATATCGCAACTCTTTTTCTGCCTTACCTTTCTTCCTAAGTATGTGATATGAACCATGACATTACAATCTTAAAGCTGTAACAAGAATGAGTTATGTTTGTACTATTTCCCATTCTCATTATATTCTTTGTCACACAATGAATTAATGTTGTGCCATTCTCTGTTCTCATTACAATCTTTTCCTTATGAATGGGGCATCAGAATTTTAATGTCTTTTGTAATCTCTGAGTTATAGGAGTGTGTTACACTACTATGACCTTGTTAATATTTTGCGTAGTGATTGGCTAGCTGCACACTGCTGCGTGTGAGGTTACACTGAGCAGCCAATCAAGTGGTTTTGACAGGGGCTAATTCAAAGTGTTCCACTAACCTGAAGTAAAGCCCAGGGACCTAAGTGTGTTACTGCTGCTCCCAAAGACGGCTAAACACAAGAAAGTGTTCATTCCCTTCCAAGATATTAATCAAATATCAATATTTTAGCTTCTGCAAATTATGATGCACTTCCATGAATGACAATATGCAAGTGTTTACACTTTTTGCAAGTCCTTTTGTTCTTTCTTTGCTTATATGGTTTGCACAGTTTTAAAAACTGTTGTGTATTGCTCCATATTAAAAATAAAATAAAATTTAAAAACTTGAGGTTTCTAAATTTCTGTTGTTCTTAAATTAAAAGAAATTGGAAGTTTGGACTTCATCTACATTCTGGATCTGATGCACTGGGAATGTGGCTGACAAATTAGAAAGCTTAATAAGTGAGTGCACATACAATACCTATTTTCCACTGCTGAAACCTGGAAATAGGGTACATCCACTTTCTCTATGCTTGCAGCTAAAATTCTGAACATTTTCTGTCATGTATTTAAATGTCTTCTTGTCTTTTTAGAGGATATCACTTGATACAGGTTTTTATGATTAGTTTAAAAATCTTTATACTTAAATCATAATGTAGTCTAAGTCAGAACATACTGCAGAAACCTGGAAAACAGAATATAAATTATAAAAAGGATTCATGTTTATCAAATATGCTTTTCATGTTAGTTGACTTTTGAAAGCATTTTCCAGTTTACCCAACGTAAATTATATATATGATAATGAATAAATGTGGATTTGGGGTTTTTTACTATTTTTTCATCCTATCATGTAGTAAATACATAATTCAGTTAGGAAAATGTTAATACCAGCAGGTTGAATATGATGACAAGTAAATTGGCATATGTCAGTCACTACTGTGTTGGAATAATGCCAATAGCAGTCTTTTTGAGAGACCATACTTTTCCATTTAACAGAATAGTAACTGTAAACAACAAACAGTGTTTTACTTAGGTGCTGCTGAAACCCGTAACTACTAAATCACAACCCACCCATCATTCTGAGATATCTAAGTGGATTATTTTTATTATGAAGCTACGCCATTGAGAATTGTGCAAAACCACTTTGACCCTATGGAATCTGTGAGAATGAGAACACGTACTGGAGCCTAAGAACTCTTCCGTAAGTCTCAACAAAGGATATGTAGAGCATATAATTCTTCACCTGTTGTCCAGCTTTATTTTCTGTCCTGGGCTGGCAGCGGAGTGGTATCAGAAACACCAGTCAGCAGTAGTTCATTCACTCTGATTCTTTCTTTAAATGTTTTTTCTTTGGAACTCTTCACCGTGCATTCTCAGCATCCCACAGATTTTAAATTAATTTATCCACCTAATATTCCCAGTAAGGTAAAGAAATATGTTACAGCTGGTGAACTGAATGTAGATAAAATTACTCGCCTGACTTGGCCTAGTAGCAATATCATTAACTTTGTCTCTTTACACACAGTCAGGTGTGTGAAGGAAAAGTCAGGGTCTGGAACAGAACCAATGACCAGGGGACTAGTGAGCAGGGTTATTTTTATTATTTTTAAGGAACACCACTCCACTGAGGAACACCACTCCACTGTAAATATTTAGAGTGTGGGGCAGAGAATGCACAAAAGAACCTCTATACTAGAAAATCTGTGTAGGTCCAAATTCACATTGTGAACAATCTCAGCAGGCATATATTCTGGAAAGGCATTTGGCTTTATCCCTTCTGCGTGACTCTTTAAGAATAAACTACATATGGACAGGGAACTGCTGGAGATGGTCCAGCGTAGGGCAACGAAGATGATTAAGGGAGTGGAGCATCTCCCTTATGAAGAAAGGCTGAGGGAGCTGGGTCTCTTTAGTTTGGAGAAGAGGAGACTAAGGGGGGACCTTATTAATGCTTATAAATATATAAAGGGTGAGTGCCACAAGGATGGAGCCAGGCTCTTCTCGGTGGCCAACAATGATAGGACAAGGGGTAATGGGATCAAGCTGGAACACAGGAGGTTCCACTTAAATTTGAGAAAAAACTTCTTCTCAGTAAGGGTGACAGAACACTGAACAGGCTGCCCAGGGAGGTTGTGGAGTTTCCTTCTCTGGAGACATTCAAAACCTGCCTGGACATGTTCCTGTGTGACCTCACTTAGGCGTTCCTGCTCCAGCAGGGGGATTGGACTAGATGATCTTTTGAGGTCCCTTCCAATCCCAAACATACTGTGACACTGTGATAAGGAGTTCTCTTCCATGTGTTCCTTGCTGCGTTGCCGTGTTTCTCAGGAGGGTGCATTCAGGAAACTAAACCTATCACTTCCAGTGGGCTTTTCTGGGAAGAAACAGAAGAGGTTGTGCTGTGACACAGGATCATAAAACAATATTACAGATTAATTAATTTATGCAAGAGTCAAAGGGCAACAGCCTTAATAGATTAGCTCATTTGAAACTAAATAAATATCTAAAGATATACCTATTTTTTTCTCTTTGTTTACCTCTTTTTACATATTCAGTAGATACTCACACTCTGGTCCTTCGCTTTTAAACTCGATGTTCCTGTCAGCATTTAATCTCTAACAGACTCGACTGCGTAACAAAGTCAAGTGAGGAATATCTGTAAAGTTTTAAAATTTTCTTTGGACACTAGACTTGATTTGGGTAATGTGGTTAGGCTAAATTAAGTTCACATAACATAAATTCTGTCCCAAAACCGTGGTGTCCACAACTTATGTGAGGATGAAAGTTCATTTATTTTGAACTTTGAAGTAGTCCTTTAAAAGGTTAGGCTCATAACTCAGAGGTTTGTTACTACTGTGTTAAACGCAGTAAAGTTAGTTAGTTTTATAATTAGTAGCTTCTAACAGATAGAACGTGACTTCAATTTCCAAAATTTTTTGATGCCTAGACCTGAGACTACTTTCCTTAAAGGAAAACTTAGGTGGTTTTTAGTTTTTTTTGTCTATTTTTCACTTACTTGAGTTGTTGAATTGAAAACCGTGCTCTCTAGAACATTCTTGGTGCTATATTCCACCTGTTCTTATGCATAAATGTTGTGTGTAATACTAAAATCAGTTTAACAGCTGGTTGTATTAATGTGATTAAGAGCTGGGATTCAATATCTTGTGCAAGAGTTCAAAAATATCTGAAAGCAGTGGCTAAAACTGAAATAGAGAAATGAAATGCCAAAACAAAGGCTACTGCTGCATCCTGAAGTCTGTCCTCTTCCATAAGGGCTTTTGTTTACATGATTGATGTCCTTTGTTCCACTATATCTTTTTCATCTCATAACCTCTGGCCTCCCTGAACTGGAACAGAAAAACTAACTGTGATTTTGCAAGATAGGAGCATGAAGCTCAAAAATATGTATAAATGGGAACTTGTTGCCAGGCTGACTGAAGGAAAAAGACCTAACACAGCGTATATGATTTGACTACAAGAATTAGGTTGGTTTGTTGTTTTCTATCGGATTTTGTTTCTTTTTTTTTTTTTTTCTTTTTAGTAAGAGAGTAAAATGGTCTCATTCAGAAATCAGTTTTCTCATTTATCTGAATGGTTTGTTCTTATGTATACTTACTTCAAGTCACTTCCACAAAAGAAGCTTCTGTAAAATATATTTTCTCTTACAAAAAAAAAAAAATAGAGGGCAACAAACAGCTATCAGTAGCCTTGGAATTCATGGTTATAAGTATAAATATCCTCTGGATTCGGAAAGTTCTAGATTAAGCCCAGCAGTATATAAGATTTAATTGACATGACTGCCGGTAAAGCATAGGTCTTACCTGTTTCACCTGTTCGTCTCTGGTTTAGCCAATTTTATAGCAGTTGAAGGCTCTGAAGGGCTTTGTAAATTATGCAAACATAAACAGTAAATTTTGAGAGAGGGAAAAATCATCAAAGTTTCTTTCCTGTTTTTTTAATCTGCTTAAAACAAGAACTTAAAAAAAAAATAAATCTGTTCTGAATGGATATAGAATATGTTTATATAATATATTATATGAATCATTAATTGTATGTGTGTATGTGTATATTTAATTCTCATTTCCTTGAAACACACCAAGTCTTTTAGGCTTTACATCTAATAGTGACTTCTACTAGCTGCATGTTATTTCTGAAATTAGAAAAAATTCTACATCAAGTTTCTATACAAAGATAGTTTCCCCAGTATTCCCTGAAAATGAAAATTCTCACGAAAGTAGTGACCAAAATGCAGCCATCTCTGCTTATAAGGGCTCTAACACTGCACTTCTCAGTGTTTTAGCGTGTGAAGCAAAACAATAGGTCTTATTCAGCTGAAATTGTGAGGCAAATTTAGATAAGTAGAAGGTAATCATCCAGGTTAGAATTTGGCCGTAACACAGGAGCTGACACCTCCTATCAAGAGATATGTAATCACATTACGTGATTTTCTGCAAGAAACACTCTACAGAACAGCACTAATTTTCAGTGTTCTTGTGAAAAGCATTTCGCAATATATGTTATTTTCAAGACTCCCAGAAAATTCTTTGTAACTGCATTGAAGACATTTCCCCTAGTGCAGAGACATGTTTGGGTTTTTTTTAAGAACATCTTCTGAAAAGCACTGACAGCCTCTTCAGCAAGAGAGCCAGGATTGTCAGCCATTGATGCAAAAACCTGAATCTGCTTTGACACCCCAGAATAAGCTTCTGGCAATGTTATGTCTTTCTCTTAGCTGTTTGGATAAATCACACAGCTCAGAAGCTGCATCACACATTATGCCTAAGTTATAAACAAATGCTGCTGAGGTAAGGGTATTTCTCAGGCCAGTGTACTGAATCTCTGGATGTCACTCGGCTGCATCAGAGAAATGTTTGCTCAAGTCTTGGCTGTGCATTCCAAGCAGCTTATACAGATCTTCCACAAGACCCAACCAGATGTCTGTATCACTGCTCGCTCCTTTCTTACACACCTGCATTTCTTCACCAGCAGCAACCTATTTGGTGAAGCTGTCAATCCAGAGGAGATCCATTATAAAAGAGGAGAGAAGAATTTGTGTCAATCACTGGTGCTATTCTACCTCTAACCTCAGTAAGGCTTGTGATCATAACACGGGAGGACTTTCGTTCCCCATGACTGTCCTTGTGTGACACTTGATCGCTGCGGATTCCTCCTTTCATGTGGTTTGTTGTTACTGGCAGCTGACCTGGACAGAAATGAGGATACACTTAGGTATAGTGGTACCACTGAAATATTCACAAGCTTTTTAACAGGCTTACCTCTCTATCTAATGACTCTTAAACTTCTTTGTTCCCTCATTTGAGGCACCACCTGCACTGTGTGTCTTCTTGAGTGCTGCAAGTTCCAAAGCTTCAGTATCTGCTCCTAGTTGGGAACAGAGGCTTGATGGAGATGGTGCTGGAAGAGTCCTGCAATAAAGCCTCTGTGAGGGAGCATTACCAGAGCAGTCAACAGACAACATGAGAAAGATGCATTAAATCTTTCTTCTAGTTTAAGGGGCCTTTTCACAGCCTTGAAAAGCATATGTATGTGAAAAAAAAAAAAAAAGACTAGGCACAAAACTACCTTCCTAGGCTAAACATCTAACTTTTTGATGAGATAAAATTAAATGGCATGAATATCAACACCACCTGTGTTGGTTGTTTAGTTTCCTTTGAGAGAGAGTGGTTCAGAGACTTTTAAGGCTGTTGAAGAATGTGGGAAAGGCAAAGGAAGCCAAACCAGGTACGTGGCATCGTGATGACCAGAAAGCATTAAAACAGCTGGTGAGTCAAGAATCAAGAGATGATAAAACCTAAAAAGGGAAATTAAAAGATCACATACAGGACATTTTGAACTTGCTAACTCCAATACGTATTTTGTCATTGAAAAGGTAATCACATTGAGATAACCTTGTGAGACAATAGAAGCCACTAAACAATTAAAAGTCAAATACTGAAGGAGAAAAGAGACATCCCGTCCTTTTGTTGGCCCTTCGGAAAATCAAAAATAGCTCAAGGTTTGGGCAGGAAAGGGTAGCATCATCCACCTACAGATACCCAGCTAATGACGCTATAATAAAAATGAGAGGTTTCCTTAACAATGCCAGGGAATTTCCAGAACAACTCATGCACACATCACCATGCTTTGCAGTGTATAACCAAAATAAGTTCAGTAGTTTTAGAAGAGAATTGAAAATAGACCAATACTAATGATGGCAAGCTTTCCTTCTCATATTAGAAGTGGGTAAAATAAGGGGGAGGTCAGCCCTGAAGACACAAAATGTAAACAACAAATCTATGGATTAGTTTAGAAAATTTCTTGCTTTGTTTAGTCTTCAATTAAAGCAAAAAAAGTTTTTAAAAAGGTTAAAATTTGAAACTTTGAAGGATGCTCTTTTATTTGACTTGGTTTTGTTTTGCTTGCTTTGATCGTAGGAAGAAAGTGGAATGGTAGTGTTAAAATCAGATTTGACATTTGCAAGAAGTCATATTGCATCTCACAAAAGAAAGTACAGAGGAAGGTGGAATTACTCTGGATACATAAAGTATCAATGAACTGAAGTTCTTATAAGTGTCTGTAAAAGGCAAACAAGACAAATGAATTTCATTTATTAATTCTAAAATTGTGGGCACAACTGAAACAGACTGGAGTGATTCTTGTAAGTGAAACAAAACTGAAGGTGTCCCCCCAAGTGAAGAGGTGAAAAGAGAAGATACTGGAGAGCAACATCATGTGTCAAGACACAGTGCCAGTGCCACAGTTTCAGATGGGAAGATTGCTGTGATGGCAACATTTTTTGCATAAAGTTATGAGCAACAAATAAATAAATAAATAAATACATAAAGAGATAGATAAATAGATAAATAAATAAATAAAAGAATAATGAACTTCTGCTGCAGACCACCACACAGGAGGAGATAAAGAACTTAAAACTGCTAGCTTAGCTCTCAAGAGACAGTCCATGACACTTATAAGAACATAAAAAGGAGAGGTGAAAACAGATTCACACAATATATTTATGTGAGTTAAGGAATTTCAAAGGTAATACAAAGAGTTTACGAAGTATATTACTATGAGAGATGCTATTGAGAAAGAAGAAGGATACATAAAGGGAAGATACATACACCCTAACAGGCTCCTATGCAATACTGTAATCAGATGGGATTAAATATTTATACAGCCAGATATTCCTGTTAGTACTGACACTGGGAGTAGAGGCATCTTGCTGCAGTTTATAAATTCCAAACATTATTTGGATACAGGCACTACGTGAGTCTGCATTTGTGTTTGTGAGCACCCAGTGCAACCTTAAGTCCTGAGTGTAATGCCCCTTTAGGATCCTGAGCGCTCAAAAGATCTCTATCTTGTGAAAATTAGCTGAATTGTATATTGATATTTATTCAGTGTGAACAGGGTTATAAAACATGCTGCTGTTATTTCCACTTCCCCCAGATGAGATCACTGTTGGCTGCCTGAGTGTCTCCTCTGCTCCAGCCTAAAATCAGGCAGGTGGGCTTAAACCTGGAGGAGACGTGGAGAAGCCCTCACACAACCCCACAGCAGGCTCAGCTGGTGTGTGGCCACTAAAAGCACAGCTGGGCAACTGAGACTGTGCCTCCCTGCACAGAAAAACTTCTCTGGATCAGAACAAAAACCTCTCGGTTGGCACCATTCTCACCTGGGAGGCAGCAGCTCCCAGCTGAGAGGCAAATCCGGAGCCTGCTGCCCTCCTCCCAGACGTGTGCCTGCCTGCCACCTCATTTGGAAACAACAGCAGTAGGTTGCTCGAGGTCACACACGCAGAGTAATTGCAAAGAGATATTGTGGTGTTATGGAAATAGTCCAAAGGAAAGAAAAGAGAACAGCAGATGAAATGCATGCAAATTTTGGTTTCATATACAAAAAAACAGCATAGAAAATGTTTTCAGCCAGGACCATTATCATGTGAATTATGAGCTGAGTGAAAATAATGTATGTGACAACTAATTGATGTCATTTTTTTCTGATATGGGAAAATATCTTACGGAATATTGGTGGGTTTCAGGTTCAGTCTTCTATCTAACCTTTAAATTAATAATTTGGAAGACATCATAAATTCATTGAGAGGATTAATGAGAAGGACAGAAGAGCAATAAAAGGCATCCTAGAGAGATTAGGATAGAAAACTGCAAAGTTGAGTACACGCTGAGCTGGTGTGAACAAACACAACCAGAGCAAAATAATCTGAAATACCAACACCATACAGAAAACAGAAACTGAAAGGATTTTATGTGGGATGAGGAAACACATTAAACGTGAAATCAAACTGTGATGTGATGTGGTAGCCAAAAAATGCCATCCTTTTTGGAATGAAGCACCTCACCACAGAGTATGAAGGTATTACTCCTTTTCACTAGGACTCCAGTGTGATCCCCGTCCACAGTACTTCATTTCTTCCTATCTCATTATCAGAATTACAGTTTGGAAAGAGCCAAAGAAATTGTTAACACTGGGTGGCTGGGGTGGGAATAAGTAACCTAAATGTGGAGACTTAGCTAGCAATGTTTAAAGGGAGAACATAGCACATTAAAAATGTCCTGGAAGTGCCAGGGATGGGAAGAATTGGCTGCTACAAATCCTGGCCTAACTGAGCTAAGGCTGAAAAAAAATAGATAAATGCAGGCAAAATAACCAGGTATATTTCCTGCCAATTTTCTCTATTAGGCTATCTTCCAAGGGAAGCTTTTTTACTTGAGACATTAAAAAGTGGATTGGACAGAATTCTGTGAGATGTATTGTTTTATATAGCTTAATAAGTGGTTTCTGTCACTAATATGGGCCAAATATATCAAGACTGCATAGAGTTCCTGCTGCTATTAGGAGCAGGTATTCAAGCACAGAATGTGTCTCCGTGGTTCTTCTATGGTGTTCTTCAGCGAGGTGCCCTTGCATTTACCATTTCCTAGAGATCTTTGATCTTTTCAATGGCATGTAACAGGCTGTAGGGATCAGCGAACGCAATGTTTCTTACTGACTGGTATTTAACGTGAGATTTCTAGCTAAGAGTGGGACCGTGTTTGAGTATGTGCTGTTTCCAATTCACTGGACTTATTAGCAGTTTATACTCTGTGTTTGGTTAAGAATGTTCTCAGTCACTATTCTAGAATGTTATTAATCCTCTTCATTATTGTTTTTAATCATTGTGGGTACATACCATGTGCCAAGAATAGGCTGTGAGGTTTAGTTTTCTTGTCTGATAGTTTAATAATTCTCTCTTGAATAGAACTTGCTTTCAGAAAGATTTATCAGGTTAAAAAAAGGTTTTGATTTAATATTTGAAGATGGAGTTAGCCTCCTGCTGTGCTTTAAGCATTTGAAAACCTGCTGCAAAGTGGCATTTCAAAGATAGCTTAATATTAAATTCAGTTTGCAATATTCATATCTAATTGTTGTAAGACCCGTTGTTCTGTTAATAAGTGGCAGAATAACAATGTTATTATGTTTGGCTTTCACATGCATTTTTAGACCTTTGTTAAAGGACATTGTTCTTGTAAAGGCTTTCCTCAAAGCAAAGAAAAACATTTACATATACAGTAGATAAACTCCTACAGCTTCAGAGCAGACTGGGTGTTTATCATCTTGTGCAGAACTGATTTGAGTGTTATTCTGCTCAGCTATTCTCAGAGTACACATTGTATTCTCATTTAAGCATTGGCTAGTTGTGTTATCCAAATCACTGCATTATGAAAATAAAATATCCAAGAATATGAAATGATATGAATAGGAAAATATGCCATTTTTTATGAACAGCATGTGATCTAGTCCTCTGTGTTTTCTTCTACAGCAGAGGTAATGTAATAAAGAATTTTATATGACTTCAGCACTGATATTATTGAGTGATTTAAAACCATTTTCTCATTGTAACTCAGCTGTTCTGCATTTTTAGAGATTGTTTTTACCAATATTACTGAAAATATCAAGAGAGCAGTTGCAGAAGTGACACTGGCTACTTGCTTCTGTTGGATGGCTTTTATCTCGCATAAAACTATTAAGCATACAGTCATTATGAATCATTAATAGCCTGACAGCAAAGTTGACTGCAGTGGGAAAATCAAGTCAGTTTTATTATTCATTAAGACATTCCTGAAGGAGCTAACTTTTCACAGAAAGAATAGACAATAGAATTATAATATTTCATACTTATGAATGTGGTCATGTGTTAAACTACTTTGCCTTCTTATAATCAGATTTTTTCAGTTACTTATGCTAATCATTTTGGTAACATTTTTATTGCATGCATTCTGCTTAATTCAAAACCTGTCTTCCACTACATTGAAGTAAAGTCGGAATTTCTTTATAACGGTTACATTATACACACCTTCCCATATTAAATTTTAGTTTCTCAAAGGAATTTTATAAACTTAAATTTGGCCAACTATGAATTTAAACCCAGTCTGAAGACAATGCCTCACAATCCTCTTCACACAGGTTTTACTGTTTCCCAAACAGAAAAAAATATCACAGGTTTTGAAAAATTTAGTGGAATTCATGCAGGTCAAGGTCAGGGAAAGACATGTATACTGCTGGCTTCATGTACACATTCCAATAATTACAAATGCACCGACAGGTTTGACTTATTTATTTGATTGATTGATTGATTGATTGATTGACTGATTGACTGATTTTGGCCTCTTCTAATATGGGACAGTACCAACAGCTCTAAAAATCAGAGCCAGAGAATTAATCATGGGGTAGGGTGCTGCAGACACATACCAGATTTCAGCTGTTCTTAGGGTAAAATTTGCAATTTCCCTGAGATTTGTGAACTCAGCCTTTTAGAGATACTTTGGATACAGGTCCATGAACACAGTCTGTGGGGTTGGCTCGGAGTTTGCCTATATGAGAGAGTGAAGCTCCCCCCAGCTTCTGTGTATTTAAATCATGCACTCATTCAGCATCCCATTCTCTTCATGTTGCTGTCTTCAAAATGTGAATTTCAATACCTCACAAGGAAAACTAGGAGACTAATGTAGGACATGTTTCAATATTTTTGGTCATAAATATAGAAATGGATTCTCCATGGTCTCGAAGAGAACAACACTGGACTTTGTAGACCAATTTCCCCCATATCCATGCACTTGGAACAGTGTTTTGCTCCTAGCTTTTGATTTGGTCTGGTTTCTGAACATGGCTGAGAAGATGAGCTGATATGACTGTGCAGAAAAACTTATTTAAAAGGAGGCATCAAATTCAGAGATGTTATGTCTTAGACATTAACATCACAGCTTGGGAAATCCAACGCTATCACCAAACTCCTCATATTGTTCGAGACTGTCATTTTAAGATGTGAAGACATTATTCAAAACGTCACCTGGTATAAAGGTGCATTCAGAGCAATCAGGACTAACGTATCTAGAGCTGTGAGTGCTGAATATCTGCTTGCAAACTTTGGTTCAAACTGCTGTAAAATATCACTTTAATATTAACAAATATAGGTAATCTTCTGGCACAAACCATGCTTCCTTCACAAGCATAGAGACAGTGCTTTTCATAAGCCACAAAGTCAGCACCAAAATTAGGGAAGTGGTACTAAAAGAGCTCTATGGAAAAGCTAGCACATCCTGAGAACAATCTGTCTTCAAGTAGATTCTGGTTTCTACCACCTATTCCGTTACCCTAGCTCTTAAGGTCTGACGCAGATGACTAAATCTTGCAGATGACGCCCTTTACTGTAGAAGGGTGTTTGATATGAGGGACACCTCTAAAGGAAATATCTTGTTTTCATCCACCTTAAACCAGGATGCCCATATTCACAGTTTGATTCCTTCCTTCATCTCAGACTTCCTTTAATCTCTATCTCCAGAGTAGCTCTGATCACTGACAGCTCCTTCTTCAGCTTTTTCCCTTCCTGCTTTCATTTTCCTGCTTTGTTGTTGCACCATAGAATTAAATATTGTTTTATTGTGGTACTGCATTTTACTGTATGGATAATTACAGTAACATACTGATTAAGAACTTCAGACACAGGAGCATTTCAGTATACTAAGCATTATATATAAAAATGACTCCATCAAAGAGTGCTTACAAGATACAGATGGATCACAAACAGATACTGACAGATAAGGGAATACAAGGATACAGTAAAACCATATTCGTAAGTATGATAAGCTGTTTTCTTGAAAGCATAATACAGTGCAAACTGTCACCTTTGGTCAACCTCTGAGAATAAATGAAAGACAACATTGTGCAGGGCTTTCATTGAAAAGAGATGAGGGAGCCACTGAAGAATTCCAAGAGCCAGCTAAAAATGATAAGCCAGGCCAAGGAAGCATTTGTCAAGATCAAAGAAAAGGACTTACTTTTCTTTTCTTACTTTGTAAATATTAAGACAATAAGCACCAACAAAAAAAAGCCTGAGTGAGTGAGTGAGTGAGTGAGTGAGTGAGTGAGTGAGTGAGTGAGTGAGTGAGTGAGTGAAAAATGTGGTTTGGAGATATTATACAACAAGAAAGTGCTAGACTTGTTGAAGACATTGGTAGAAGGTTAATGATACCTTAGTCATCTGTGACATTGGGCTGATGGGCCTGAGTGACAGATAGGATGCAAGTATTCTTTGCGACGATTAGAAAGCAGATAAAAAGGGAGGGATTGTGAGGGAAGAATACCAATGTTAGTTCAACCATGTTCTGTCATTGTTCCCTATGCTTAGGTGAAGAGGTCTTACTGTCTCTTACTGCTTCACAGTGTATCTCTGACAGTTCATCCAGGCTCTTCCGTTTAATCATTTGCTTTATTCCTTTCATCTGCATTATTAAGTGGTGGCCCATCTCTCTCACTCCTTTCCCACATTCCCCTCAGGAAGTTTTCTAAGGTTCCTGACCTCAGCTTCTCTCTCTACTGGCACTTTAAGTCCATCTGCTCTTCTCTCACTGTCTCCTCTCATAAGACTGTAAAAAAAATCATTTTTTCAGTTATTTAATCAAGTACATATGACAACTGTTTTTAACAAAGTTCATCCCATACTTAAACTTGGAAGTACCTTGAGAACTGGTATGTTCAGGACACGGATGTAGGTATATGATACATACTAATTTCTGCAGCACAATGTAAAACCCCGGAAGAAAATCACCACTTTATTGCTGGTGTCATCCAAAGAATCTATAAATCTGAATTTTATATCTGCAACACGTAAGTAAAACCTGGCCTGTATTTCTTTTTAACATACCTTCATTCTAATCATTCCCCACATTAACTGCAAGTGTCTCAAACTTGACAGCTAGTTTAGCGTTAGACAACAATAGAATATTTCATTTCTGTAAGTTTACTTATCTTGTTAAAATTCATATTTGCTTGTAAAATACTGAGAAAGGCTTTTAATCATTTGCTGTCAAAGTGCCAGGAGGGTTTTTACATCAAGAATTGGTAAATTCAAAAGATCCTTTTTAAATATTTTTAAAAATATATTTTCACACAGGCTGAAAAAAAAAAAACAATAAAACATATAGCTTTAAAAAGAGAGAGAAGAATGAAAGATAAAGGCCAGACTTGCAGCTCCATGGGATTTCACTCCATGCAGCATCTGCATGGGTGGTGGGTCTGGGGTTAAGCAAAGTAGACAGGAGGATTTTCAGGCTCGAGAAAAGAGAAGAACCTGGAAGGAGGAGCTGCCTGAGATCAGCTCCTGCAGGAATCACATCAGAGAGAATGCAAGCAGGATGGAAATGGGAGCTACCATCTGCTGCCAAGCACGAATGAAGATGAAAAGTCTGTCAAGCACTGGGGAGGAGGCTGAAGGAGGAGGAGGAGGAGGGAAAAACAATGAGTTGAAACATAGTCCTCTCTGTTGGCAAAACAATCTTCTCCATAGCATCTTCTCACAGCCCCAGCTGTTTCTTCACTGCTGCTCTGCTGTGATTGTTCTAAAAGCTGTAATGAAAAAGCAGTGAAACCATTTTGTGGTACCTTTATTAATAATAATAATATGCTATCTATTTGTATTTATAGGCCATCCATGCCCAGGAGCCTTTGGTAACATAACAAAATATAACTAAAACACAGCTTAGTTTTAAAAAAGGCAACATGGCCCAATTAATTCCCCAATTAATTAATTTATTCTACATAGCTTTGAATTTTGGTCTAAGGATTTTATGTAGGACATTAAAAAAAAGAAAAAAGAATGGTTCCACTGACAAGACAGGTAATTATTTTATTCAATGATTTTTCTCAATGCAAAGCTATTAATAGCTGGATCACTAGTTGAGGGGCCAAATTCTGCCCTGAGGTAAATCCAGCACCATTTCACTGACTTCAAGGGAATTACTCTTTTACTGGGACCAGAACTGGGCTGTTAAATTTTAAGTGCCCAGTTATTCAGAGAACTCAACTAAATTATTTTTCTTCCTTTTTTTTTTTAATTTTAATTTCCTTCAAATATAGCAGTTAGCTCTAAATCAAATAAGCAAACACGAAGTATGTAACGTGATGTGGGTCTAGTTCCTCCTCTAGGAAAAAGAATAGAAATAATCTCTGTCCCAGCTCCTTGAGAAGCATCCGCAGGCCTCATCTGTGTTCACACGGTTCTATAAAAACACAGCCAGGGTTTGACTAGACCTAAAATGCAGTTCACATTGTTAGAAAACAAATGGTATATGAAAGGTAAGAGAACAAAGGCAAACATGTTCAAATATTTAATGTAAAAGGCTGTACATTTTTTTCCCCTCCTCCCAAAGCTTCCAGGACATTTGTCACAAATACGTCATTAAGTATCACAAGAAAAGGTTGTGTGTGTGTGCTTTGATTAGCCTTCGGGTGCTCTGGAGAGGAAAAGGATTCAGGTTTTAGGATCACGGTGTCTCTATACTGTCAGCCTGGTGATGGCTCCTCATTCCTGTGGAGGGAGGGAGGGAAGAGGTGGGGAACGAAAGCTGATCTGCCCCTCTTCTCCATGGGGCATTCACACCCACATGCTTTCATGTGCCTTGGTATGTTTAAATAAGGCCTCATCATTAGGTAGCAATAACATTATCTGTTTGCCATAATTTACTTCCACGTTTCGAAAGTGGATCACTGACGTGTACACTGACACTGGCAACCAAATGTCAGACTGAAAGGGAATTTGTGCCTTGCAGATGGTGCTAAACCAACACACATTGGTAGCAGCCTTGAGAGAATGGGCATTAATGTTTCCCTACTGCACACAGAAATCTTGCGCCGTGAGGTGTTATCAGGTAGTCCTGCCTTTCCTGTCTTATGAAATGAAACATGCTAGCGGCACATTTTTTCACCTTAGCAGTAACAGAAGATATTTTTTTCATTGTTAACAGCTTTCTTTCATTCTTTTCCATCCTTCTGCATGCCTTCTTAATACAAGTAGCAAAAATAGCCTACAGAACACCCAAATTCAAATTGGAGTACAAAACCACACTGACAGGAAATGTGATTTAATAACTTGTTAACTTGGGACTAGAAAAATTCATTTTCCAGCATTATTTTAGAGTGCTCAGGTGGACTTGAACAAATCCCTCTATCCCTCTCTTTGCCTAAATTCCCCATTTATATAAGAGACTCAATGAGTCATTTATATAAAGAGAGTCTTTACTTGTCAATGTAAGGATAAGTACAAAAAAGCTCCAAGTGAAACACAATAAAGTATCTGAGCAGCAAATATTTGCAAAAGAGTACCTTAAATTTCAAGTACACTTGTTCCTCCATCCCTTCTCATCTCTAAAGTTTTAGAAACAGGGGGGTTAGTAAGTACATCTGTTCCTCTCAGATGTAGAATTAAATGTTACAAATAATTTTATTAAAAATGGCAATAGGCAGGTTTCAATCAACACAAAAATGAATGAAGATGTTTCCTTCTTTGTTTGTTTATTTAAAAACCACTGTAGATACCACTTATCAAAATTGAACTGCAGAAAAATTTGCCACCACTGATACATTTTCAAACATTTAATAAAACACAACTTAAACAGTAAAAATGTATTTTTCAATACCAAAAGCTTATAGTAATCACCAAAATTACTCTATTGAAAATGACAGTTCCAAAACCTTGTCAGCAAGGAGTCCAGTTACTATTTAATTGTAAAACAGGACAGGAGAATCCATGTTCAGCCCAATCTGTAACTGTATTTAGTTATGGTCCTTAACTGCCTGACTTTGGAGGGGTTATTATACTTCAGAACATTACTGTATACTAATATGTAGTCCACCAAAACTGCTTGAAAGGTGGGGAAAAGCCACCCTTGAAGTAAATAATACTGAATAAATATGAAGCGAAAAACTATTGTGTGAGTAAATGTAGAAATCTCAGATAAATACACAGGGTGTGCCACAGTTACTACACAATGCTTCCAATCCAAATAATGTGTTGCGTTGTGTGGGGATTGTGAGACCTGCTAGGATGCATTTGTTGCCAATTATTTTTATGGGAAAGATTGTTATGTTACTGGTATGTTGTACAGCATTTGTGCTGAACTCACTCTGGAATTTGTGTTGCAACATTCTAAAACTTATTTGACACTTGTGGTATGGAATTTGATGGCCTTAAGCTTTTAAATTTAATTTTTATAATATCCACATTGTGAAATATTTGCGGTACACCCAGTTAAGCTAGTTCCTAAAGCATGAGTGAATTAATACTGTGATTTTCAAGAAGGAATTCTATGCATTCCAAAATGAGTCTATGTGTGTGCTACACAATTGTTTTGCAAATGATGCTGTAAATATACACTGAAATTGACGAGAATAATATTTTACTACCCAAGAGACTAATGAATACCCTATTTTTGTGGTTGTTTTCCTGCTTACTGAAGCACAGGTAAATGCTTCAACTTGTTACTAAGGTGTTTGTAAGCAATTAGTTGGGGTCTCAAATAAAAAGCTTTAGTATCACAATCCAGGTTTTTTCATTTCCATTAACATTCCCTTCAGTTGCTCATTGCAAAGAATTCAGCCTAAGAAAAGATACAAGTCTGGGCTGCCTGCCAAGAGCTTTGGGTTCTTAACAGATTTTTTTTCCCAATTGGGTTCACTCACTTCCTGTTTGAGATGTCCATTTTTGTCTGTATTTCCTGAAACAAGTCACTTACATGCCTAACTCCTATACATCTTGAGTGCTTAAAGAAAAGAGCATGTTGGTAGTGTTATCACCAATTTTTGTCAGCCATACTCAAATACAAAGGCAAACACTTTTAAATCGTTCTCTAAATGCTGTTCTCAAAATACTAACTTGTTACTGCTATTGCTTGTGAATCACTGCCCAGCCTCACACCTCATCAGTGAACAAAGCAATTTGAGACATCAGTAAACTATATAATCTAATGGACTGGCTTCTTATTTTGATGGACCTCCCAGTAACATGGATCAACTCAGACTCTCCTGTCTGACTGGTCCCCTCCTACACCACAGGTGGTCAGACAGGTGGGCTGTGTCAAGCATGATCATGGTAGGTACCACTGACCTCATGCTTGGAGTTCAGTGCTCATAAGGTCCACACATAAGACAAGTGTGATGTAATTTAGAACTTGCATGCATTTAAAGTAGGTCACTGGAAGACATATTCAGAACTGATCTTGGCATTTTTTTGTTCTTGACTGAACTCAGATTTATGGGTTTTTTTGTAGGACCTAAAAAATTTGCACTTCTTTCCAAAAATGCTCTTCAGTACAGTCTTAGAAAGCAGAAGTTGGAACCAGTAGACAGAGTACTCTATATCATCAGTGACAAAAATGAAAGATTTGATTTCTTAATGACAGCTGCAAATGATGCCTTTTTGATTCCTCAGAGTATCCCTTTCTTTGGCTACTGCTCAGAAAGGATGCCACATCTGCCACAGCTTTGTGTGGATGATCTATATTTTAAGACATCAAAGATTTCTCTGTCCGTGCATGTTTAGGCACCTGAATAAGTATCACAATGTCATCTGTAGGAGAGACCTGAGCTTTCTGTATGTGAATTACTATAGTAGGAGAGTATCTAAACATATGGACACCAACTTGTGGTACGGGTATTCATGAACTGCACTGCACTGCACTGCAAAGTTCACCTGTGTTTATGAATTTGAACACATGGTGGATTTTCTTTTCCCAATAAACTATTGTAAGGACAAGACTCAGAAGTCAAAAGGAGTAGCAATTACAGAAACTGAGTTGTGAATACAGGCATCTGTCTATAAATCTTTGTTTCTGCTTTGGAAAATCATGATGAAAAACTGTTGAATATTTAACTTTAGGGAAAATATATTAAGAATATCATGCAAATTTTCTGGATCAATAGTAAGTTATGTAGTGTTCTCCTAAATGTACTATCTAATGTATCACCCAATAAACCAGGAACTAGGCAAAATTCACAATGAAGGTGACTTATCTTGAGAGTGAAATATATTGTCAACGCAAACATGTGGATTTAGAACCTGAAGAACAAGTTTTCATTTCTTTCATTTGTGAATAACAACAAAAGAACTAGTTCATCTTTAATTTTTGAAAGATGAAAAACAAACTATGACAACCACTCATGGAACATAAATAGAACATCAATGATAAATTATAAAACAGATAATTTTCCTTAGTGAATAATGAACAACAAACACTGAAAAATTAACCATTTCATTTTATGTTGATAGAAAACTTAAGACCATACCAAACTAAGTTTCCTTGTTTGAACAGCAGAAAATGAATGGCAGTTTCAGCCTTCAGAATAATAATGAGTTCTGGATTAATTTGTGTGTACTTTGCTGGTGAAATTCAAGAAACAGATATCAGATTGAATATTCTCATGATTTCTGTGAACTGACTGGGAGTTCATCAGCTTCTAGAGATGTCAGCTGTACTCTTGTAAAAGCATAAGTTTATTAGGAAATTCAAACATGCATTGCAGCATTTAGTTTGAAGCTCAAAGAATACTTTGATATGAAGAAAGAGCTGGGGAAACTAAGGGAATATATCGCTAGGAATATGTATATTTGTCAACGTGTGTATACCGCACGTGTTTTCATGTTTGAGGCACGTGTGCCAACTATCTTTAAGGCATTTGCACCTCCAAAATATTTTCCCGTGCAGGCCTGCAGGTTGTGTTTCGGTTAAACAGCAGCCAACACACTGCTGCTCAGCAGCACAATTTCAGTCTGTGAAGCCTGTCTCAGTTTTGTCTCTTTACACAGTGTGATGGTGCTGTGAGCAATATAACCTGATGATATGTGGCCTACATTTAGAAAGCGTATATCCATATCCATTCCAAGACAAAGCTTTGCTCAGTGAAGGAGACAATTTCCATAATACATACATACATATACATGAATAATGTATTTCTGCACTTAATTTACTACTTCTGCACATTCCTCTTTAAGAGTGTTTGAAGAAAAAGCACCCAAAACCCTCTCCCTCTCTCACAGAGGACAGTAGTTTCAGAAAAGGAAGCAAAGGGACACAATCTTTTCTGTCACTGGGTGGACAGTTTCGTGCCATTTTTTGGCCAAAAACTCCTTTTACATTTCCCACTGAGGCTTCTGACTTCCACTGGAATGTCCCAGTACCTGGGCATATCTGGAAGCTGTGGGATCCTGGTGTTTCATAAATGGTTTGTGTTTCATAAAGCCTTGCAGACATTGCAAAGCCTTTTCAACCAATATTAGGGGGTCTACTAAAACCTCATTGATCACTGACAAAGTGCCCTATAATCTTCAGCAGAAGGACTGAAGTAATATTGCAAAATACTTTACTTTTTCCTCTTTCCTCTTAACTTCCTTTCTGTCAAAAATGGCATGTAGTTTTCACGATTTTTATCAGATGCCAACTAAAAAAATGAACAAAAGATAAACATATTTCTCAATTATTTTTTTTTTAGAGCTGGCCACTTCATTATTTATAAACTTTATCTGTGAATAAAACCATTAACGTTACCTGGTACTAAGTGGCCTACATCCTTGCAGTTCTCTCTTAAATAAAGCAGACCTCGAAAACCCATGGGCATTTAAATACCCGTACTTTGAGTGCAGCCTGAGCTGAAATGCAGCTTTCAATGATATGCAATTTTCCAGCTCCATCTTGTTTTCTGAAAATAATTCAGCTGCCCAGCACCTATCCTAACACTGGCAGTCTTGTGCCATTTCTGTCCCTCCAGACCAGATCTTGAAGCATCAAAGGTCTTGCAGTCACCAAAAGGTGTCAGTTTCAGCTTTGCCTGCAATGGAAACTCATCCAACAGTGGTTCCCGCTGAAGTCAAGAGCCTTGGTTACATCATTAGCATTATCCTCCTGGTGCAGTTTGGATGTCGATCCCCCAAATCTCCCCACTTGGGTCCATTTGCACGATGGTGTCATGTGAACAAGACACATTTCTTTCAGTCCAAAGGAGAAAATCCTGAACTTCAATCAGAGGAGATGTAAAGCTCCCAGCAAAACCAGCTCTGACCTACTTATCAGCTCCCACTGTGCCAAACTACTGGCTAAAACAGACATAGTCAAAGGGAGTTTTGACATGTTTCATCTGATGACAGTCTTGTATCTGTGAAATCAAACAAATGGTCATTTTAAGAAATTAGAACAGATTTTGAAATTTACTGATTAGTTTTGTGAAAGACATTTCCTTTGGAGCACTTAGAAAAGACAGAACTGCTTGAAAACACAGATGATGTTTTGAGGAGGCCACCAATTTCTACAGCACGTAAACTGGAAATCCCCTCACTTATTCACCTTCTTTAGGAATCATATAAGTTAATTTTGTGTATATACATGAGCCCTTTTAAATGATAGGGGAAAATTTCCCTTGCTCCATATCTTAGTATATTCCTGTTAATATGTATTTGTTTCTTTCCTTCATCAGGCTGCCTTAGGCCTACTATCATGAAGAGCTGTGCCTTAATACATATGCAGAGTCACCCACATGTATCTCTGTGTAGTGGCTGTTGCTTTTTTCATGCTGACTTGTAGCATTCATCCATTCACAGCACTGAAAATGCAGTGCTTTAAAGATCCTCAGAGTGGAGCTCAACCACAGCCTACCAGAAACACGGGATCAGACGCTGGCACCTTGGTGCAAGGTCACTCCAGTTCCCTCTGTTTTTCTGTTTTATCCCAATGGGAATTCAACAATGCAATCTTGAGTGGAGTCTTCAGACTATACCATTAGCTTATTGAGTAACTGCACCTGCTTTTAAATTTTAATGATGCATTTTTAATATGATAAATGTATTATACTTCAATGGTTTTATATGCAGGTCGAATAAACCATGAGTTTTGTTACTCTTCAAATATTACTTTCCAAAGAATAGTCCTATAATTGTATAGGTTACGTAGTTGCACATGTGCCTGGTAGTCTGAAAGTTACTGTGGTTCTGTACCAGCGAACGCAAGCTACTTTTGACTGCAAATGGGAAGTTAAGGTTTTTTTCGTAACTTGAGAGCAATATTACCTAGAATAGGGCTTATAAAGTATTTAGCCTGTGTGGCCGCTGTGGGAGGGAGAGGATGTTTTTCTCCTGATGGTTGATTATAGCAGGATTCATTCAAGAAAGGTTTCCAACATTTTGTTTGAACTGAGTTGCTGGAATACGTTTGTGGTGCACATAAGGTTTTATTGTACTAGCCAGCTGCTGAAGGAAGGGTCTGAAAATTATCATAAATAATAACTATTGATTTTAGAGAGATAAGCAGGCAACTACAGTGAATAATAAGAATTCTGCCTTTTAATGTAGCCACCAAACATTTTTGATCACCAAAATACTGAGGTGTAAGATACAAATAGAGAGTTTTGCTCAGGAAATCCACACTTATAAAACAAAAGGTTTGCATACTATTGGTTTTATTTACCTGTTTGAAGTGAAGCATATTTGACTTAGGAAATATTACCAAATATTTGTTACTGGTTAGCTTGTTTATTTACTATAGAACAAACACACTTTAGCACGACTTTCTCTACCTTACATTGTCAGATTCATTAGTGCTGACCTAAAATACTTCTGCATGGTTCAAATTAGTTGTTCGGAGGTTTTGCTGATTTTCAATTGTTGATCCCCTTTTAAGACTTTTAATAAACGTGTCATAGGGATGAAGGTGCTTATTTCTGGACACTTATCTTCAACCAATTAAACTGAGACCAGAAGCTCAATCTTGTTTTAGTGTAATGAGTTCCAGTTGTTGTGTTTTGGTATGTTTTAATAAGATTAATTATCCTTTGCCTAGGCTAATTTTTTCCTTCATTCCAGTGGCTAACAAAGAATGGACAGTCACTGAATTACCTGAGCAAGAGATAATATCTAGTGTAGGAATATTATCCAGCTGGCAAAGAACTAACGTTACTGGTTTACACCAGCCTCCAGGCAGAAATGGAGTCAAACATCTGTCACATTGCAGCAATTTTCATCTGGCTAATGGGCTGTTGGCTCTATATGCCAACTAGTGTAACCACAGATTACTTTAAAGTATTTCAGACCACTGCAGAATGATTTTCAGAATAAAACAGTCTCAACTAGGTCTTAGTTATTGTCCTTCCACTAGTCTCTATCAGTAATGGATGTAACAGAAAATATTTCAACCTTGGTAGGATTCCCTTCCCTTCTTCTCCCTTCCCACAAAGTAGATGTAAGATCCCTGTCAGAAAACATCTGAATTCACAAATGTCTCTAGTGGTTGATCATTTGGCAGAGGTTGCATTTAACTTCTCTTTAAAGCCTACAAGATTAATAATCTCCTGAGTCAAAGCATGAAAGTAACTACAAATGCAGCCCATTTGGTTACCATCAGGCTTTTCATAAGAATAAGGTCAGATACATCCTTCTTGAAGGATGGTTGATAACAAAATTGCACTCGGTAACACTGATTCAGTCCAGGACCTTGGTCATAACCCATCCCTCATTCCTCTGTACATAAATGATGCTTTCTTATTTAGGCTTAGGGGGATAACCCTAAATATTTGAGCTGTACACACAAATGTCACCAAAAATTGTAAATTTATCTAAGATGTAGCACAATTCTGAATCACAGCATGGGCAATTTGTGATAGCAGCTGATGAAATGTGTGTCTGATATTGGATTAATTCCCTTCACAAAATGTTCATGGAAAACGTGAACTTGAAGACGGATGTAAATGAGAAACGTGGGTCTGGTTCTTTTCCTGTTTTTGGTCCTGAGAGTTACTTGGTGAAATTTTTCATTAGGAAAACTGAAAGTAGATTTCACAAACCGCTATTTGCAGTTCAAGCCACCTCCTTACAAGGTTAGAATAAACTGATCTAGGGCGAGGAAATCTGTAAAATTAACACAAAATGCCTTCCTTCAAAAGTCTGGATGTGCTGTATGTCTGTTTTCCTCCGGCAGCCTTTATATTTTCACACTGCTAATGAATGAGTGCTTAATTGCCACAGTGAAGCTGTCTGGGGTTACTTCCCAGCAGAGTCTCTTGCCAAGGCCAGCTGGAATTCTGCTTGTGTTCTGCAACTGATTAATGGAGGTTACTTGTGTTAAACATAAATAAATAAGAACCCCCCACACCAAAAAGTATGGAGTTAAAGAAATGCATAGTGCTCCCCTGAAGTCAATTTTCTTAAATCAGAAAACTTGACAGTGAATCAATACAATATCTCCTCATCTATCCATAGGAAATAACCAGCTGAGATCAACCTAACTGGTTACTGAGTGCCACCACTTTCACACAGAAAAGCAATTGAAATAGCTTTTCTCTGACATTGAGAAATCAGACTTTTTTTTTTTTTTTCACCAGACAATCTTGAAGTGATGCTTTAGAGTAATACAGATATCTGGGCTCTTTCCCGTTTCACAGAAACAAGAACTGTTCAGACTGATTTCTCCCTACAGGTTTTTTTTTGTCTTAAATATTTAAAACTTGAAAATTCGTTTGATGTGGCTACAAGACACTTACATAAAACACTAACATTACATACCTCCATTCTCCACTAGATTCAACTCCACTATTTCTCTTGCGTTATATAAGCCCTGGATAACCTTGGCCTTTGTGTAATAGTCATCTACTTACTTAGATTCTCTGTTAGAAGTTCAGTAGAAAAATATGAAGTTTTTTGTTTTAAAATTAGTCAGACCCTTTAAAGGTTATCAAGGAAGAGATTAATAGACAGTGCTCTCTAAAGGATCTTCTGCATGTGGACTAGAGGTTCACATCATATCTGTGGTGATTTTGAAGATAACATCTACGTATGAGATGTACTGATTAAGTTGGTGGTAGTTTTCAGTATAAATACATGGCTGAATAGGGAGAATATGAGGTACCAACATGAGTGCTGATTTATCCCTGTCCTGTAGAAGTAAACTGCAAAAGTACCTACCTGTAAACTTTAGGTTATGTTAGTACAACACCAATGCTTCCAGCAACAGAAATTCTCTGCCAAGAGATGTAAACTATAACAAGTATTAATGGAATGAATGTGCACACATTGTCAGGCAAAGTGACTGAAAGGAAAAGCTTTGATTTCCAAACCTAGAAGTTGCCTGAATGTTTCAATGTGGCTGTTCTGGCAACTATTTCTCAAGCCTGTTTTCTGTAAGGCAAGTAGTGTCCTATAGCTCTCCCTATTTTAAGCAGAAAGACTTTTATTTTTTTCCCACCCTAAAATGGAAAATGGTGGTTCATCCCACAAGCTGCTACTTACCTGTGTAGATACTTAACAGCCGGGATTTACAGAAATAGGCCTAAAACTGTTGTCCTTGGTTTCCTGGTTTGCCAGTTGGTTAACCTATTTTTAAAATTTATCTGAAAAAGACCCCAACATTCTGAATATCATGACAGCATTCCAGGTGAGAGGGAGACCCTCATGAGTCCTGGTCTTTCTCCACCACAGAGCATTCAAACTGTGGGATGGACATTGGGTGATGCATCTGTGTTTCTGAATAAGAAAGGTCAGGAGGCATCCCTTGCCAAACAGTACAGGTTGCCTGACATGCACACTGCTAGCTCTGTCTCAAACAGACTGTAGAGCAGTATTTGAATTTAAAAAAAAGGGTGTTTGAAATGAGATCATGTATCATCTTTGAAGGGGCAAGGCCTGTTGGGATGGTGCTGGAGGACGACATAAGATGGAGAGATCTGCACCTGACACAGATCTGCCCATTGCACCTTTCGGGAGTGGTCACTGTTGAACTGTCCCCAGACAGTACCCAGGCTTTGCCTGCAGTGAACATATGCAGAGAATGGGACAGGGGAGAGCTAACAATAAAATCAAGTGGTTGGGAGTGGTCTAATGTTCAAACTATTTTCCTTCTCATCTTTTATTTTGAAATGTAAATATTCCCTTCAGCCTGTGACTCTGAGGAAGCCAAATATTGCAGCCCGTGAACTGCGTGCTCCATGGCCTTGAGGTCAATCTGTGGACACAGGTGCAAAGACTATAAGACAAATTATTTTTGGAAACAGCATGTGCTGATGCCTCTGCAGCAACATTTTAATCAGAATTTCTCATTTGTATGGAATTTGGAAAATTTGGAGAGTTGATGTTCTTTAAGTTGAAATTTTTAAAAGTTCTCATGAAGCAGAAACTCTACCAAAAAATCTCAAAAGTATTGGGGAGATTTACCATCTTTCCACATGTATTAAGAGACTGTACTTTTAGAACATCGACCTAAAAACATAGGAATATAGGGCTCAATCTTTTAAATAATATTTATGCAAAGTAATTATACAAATGATCACATTGACTCAATGGATTGCTTGTGGGACAGAGGTTGCAGGGTTGCGTTGTTGCTTTACATACACATTTACTTTAAAACTCCTGTCTCTTCCAGAAAGAGTAAGGTTTTAAGCTATCATGTTAACCACCATTTTATTACATTCCCCCCAAAATATTTACAAGTGGTACTTTTATGAGTCTCATGCCTGCTTATATGGTTATGATCAAATTTCACTATAATTTAAACTGAGATAAATAAGGAATAGTGTCAGATGAGATTACTTGATGTGTAAATGAAAGCAAAATTTAGAAGTTTAAACCACTAGGTACTTAAAATAATAATCTGACTTCTTTTTTATGTTTTTGATGCTACTGGTGGGATTCTTCTGCACACGTTTGTTAGTAGCCTCAGCTACAAGTATAGTGAAAGGGAAAGGATATGTATCTCTGGAAAGAGCAATTCTGGCCCAAGATAGGTGCCTAAAACAGGTTGGATGAATTATGCTCTTCACAGGCTAAGGAAGAGATAGGTAGTTCTGATATTTTGCTCTGGGAAAGGCAAATAAAACCCCCAAGACTATTGCCAGCAGAATTGCTGACAAGAAGTTTCATGCTGCTTTTGGAAAATGTGTGAGATCCACAAGCTGAAAAAAGTTGAAAATTGTAAATGGAGTCTGGATGACACACTAAGACTGAATGCCTGCTTTTGAAGTTGTTAATATAATGGGAAATACTGATTTATACCCAATTGTTGTACCTTGTTGTTTCTCTATGAAAAATTAAGGATGGACTTTTAGGAAAAGTAAAATATTGAGAATCCATTGTAAGCTTTTTGCTGAAAATAAATGGGATATTGGGGAGATCTTCACTTGTTATACTACTAAATGGTCTATAAGTCATTTAGGTCTTACTGGGACTTCTGCCAGTTCAATACATCATCCTTTTTAATTAAAATACTAGTACTACCCAAAAGCACTAAAACCCATCAAAAATTTCAAAAAATCTTCTCCTTGTTAATGTGAAATGTTACTTTGACTGAAGCAGGGCCATGATTTTGTCCATGGTATGATCCCAACAAGAAAATATGTTTCATAAGGCATTACGGTATCTATGTGGATTTCTACATACAAATAGATAATTTTTTTCAAGGGGTGTTTAGAAAATTATGTTTTATTTAAGCACAGATTTCAGTTTTGTAACTGAGTTATGCAATGTTTCTTTCCATAAGCTCAGTCTTTGGACAAATTATAAAGCACCCTGTCTGAGGAATTGTGTTCTGATTAGTTTGTTCAGACACAACCATTTTCATAGCTGCCATTGCGCGTTGACTTTCTTATATTTACTTTGGACAGCAAACTGCCAACTACCTGCAAACGCTAGCAACTTCATACAATTTGTTTTGGCAAAAGGTCACCATGCAGAAAATTTTCTGTAAGATGTGGCAAGTCAGATTTCATACATACTATCCTCACTGGAACTAAAGCTCGAGTTTGCTGATTCTATAACACTCGTCAAAGACCGTGCAGCAGAGACAGATATGCCAGTCAGGTTGCTCTGTTCTTTCACTACTGAAGTCTACTGCACTGTTTAATTTCTGATCTTGTTAAAGTCCTGTGTAGCTCCTACAGTTAAATTAGATCTGATCATAGGAAGGGAACATTAAGTTGGATTTTAATCTCAGTTGCATTCAGAGCAATTCCATGAACTAAAGTCAAGATATTTACTTTTATGTAAATGAGTTCAGATTCAGACTCTTAGCATTTGTTTTATTTTGGAAGGGAAATTTAGCAGTTCACATTGACAGCCAATAACCTTCTTTTATCTGTACATCACCGCAGAACCAAGTGTTGTGTTTTGTTCTCCTCTGTTCTTATGGCAGCATATTTTTCAAGATATCATATTATCCTGTTTCCTACAGATTCTACTGTTTTTTCTTACAAAAAGCCTTATAGATAACAGGTTTGTGTCCAGCTTGAGGTAAATCAGATTAAAGAGATGAATGCTTTGAACTGCATCTAAAAGTATCCAGATGCTTGATACTGACAATTTCTAATTCTCTTGTTCTTCATTTAGGCTTCATTCCCCAATACCTTTGCTTTGTTCTCCATTACTTTTACCAGCAACAACTTTTTGAGTCAGAGCTCTGGATGGACCAAAATGCTTTATCCACAGAAGAAACGAAAAAATGTATTCAGCAGTCTTGCCCTCAATATAACAGTCTTGCCTACTGACTTAAGTGTGGATCAAAGGTAGATTTTAGACATTTCAGTGAATGCTTTGCTGTGCACAGTCAGAAAAAGACACCAGGAACCAGATGTGAGTGCAAAATACCCTATAATCCATGGGACAGAGCCTCCCTGGCACCATGGAAAATTATGTTAGTTGACAACAAAATATGAACAACTTATACCCAAGAGCAGTAAGGTCTTGACATCTGCTGGTTCACAAGGAGTCGAAGAATCCTCCATATGCACATATTTTAAGGAAATGCATTGATTAGGTCATTATTCTGACACTGGTGTTGCAGACATTTATAATCACCAGTAGCTTAATGTATATTTAAGTGGCACACTGCTATTAATAAGAGCATTCACAAACATGCTTTTTTATGTATGTCTCTCTGTATTTCAGTTACTGAACCATGTACAACACCGAAGAAAAGCTTAAACTTGAAGGCAGAGAACATTCCCTCCCACAGCAGCCTCAGACCTCCTGGTTAGGGCTCTTTCTGGGAAAGTGTGTGATACAACTTTGAACTCAGCTTCTTAAGTGTTAATCAAGTTACCCTTTTGTTTTTGTGTAGCAAGCTCACACACCTACGCCCGTTCACAGACGCTTGTTCCCACTCCCCATCAGAATCTCTCCCCTCAAAGCCAGGAGACTCAGCATTTCATGAAAGTGTGGCAACAAAAAGCTGTTGAAGGAGTTATGGGACAGGGAAAAGAATTAGGTGGAAGAGGAAGGAGGAGGGCTCCTGAGGTGTTTTGGCTGATGATAAAATAAATGTCTCCATAAGTAGCAGACCCACCTCAGGACATTTTGCCACTCCTTCAGCTTCTTGTTACTTTCCTTGTCCAGTCAGGCTTTAATCTACTACTTAGGCCAAGGGATTATCTGTTTGTGTGGCAGTTCTCTAACTAAGAAAGAAATCCTTCAGGGAGAAAGTGAAAATAATATCTTTTTTCTTGATTTGTTTGAAATTGATCGCCAGTTGTGTTTACAAGGCAAAATAAGAATCCTGGCATAATTATTCTGAACCTCCTCAAACTGTAGTTGTGACTGAGTTAAGAATTGCCTCCCTGGTGATCATCCAGCCACTGAGCTATAAGATGAAGTGGAACTTGCTACCTCTTGTTTCCAGAAAGAAAACTGTGAGCTGTCTTGAGTTCCTTGAAAGAAAGGACAGAGACACTGTTTTTCTGAAGCAAGTTATGACTGTGTATTCCCAGTGAACATAAATGCTTTTCTGGAGGTCTATATGATGCACTTATTCCCCTGTAGTCACATTGATAGCCATTATTTTGAGTTAGAATTCAAAGACCTGATTGTTAAGAATAAATGTCATGCTCATGCATGGTCACTGCTAGAAAAATAAGAATGCAGGTTGTTTTCCTTGTCTTTTCCTCTAGTCACTACATTCCAGAGTGAAATATCAAAGCGAGCATTAGAAGCTAAATCCCATTAGTACCGGGAATTATGGCTGTGCTGTAAGAGCAATAGAGACAAAACAAACGCAGACTTACATGAAAGTCTAGGGTGAAGGTTGTATTCCTGCCTGATCACATCATTTTTTTTCTTCCATTTTTTCTTACTTTATCTTTCCACGTCCTTCAAAGGAACATGTTTTATTGGCTAAGCGTTAGGATTCAGAACAGTATGTCCAGCTTTCTTGTGGTCTTGCTCTTTAGGGAAGCCACTTACAGTTTTCCACATGCCACTCGTAAAACGGGTTACTAGTATTTATTTATAGCAACAGATAGAGCTAAGCTAAGCTGAAATGTGTTTGCTATTCTTGACTAAAAGGTGCTGCACAAAATGCAAATTATTATTGTTTCTCTTTTCTTCACCATGACACCTCTTGGCTCTGATTTTACCACAGTATGCTCTTCTGTCTCTCCTTACAATTGTGTTATATTGTTCTCCTTGCTCCCTCCGATCACCTCATCTTTCCTTCCACATCAAGGAGACTTTCTCAGTCATAGTTCTGGCATTTGGGTATAAGGAGCATGCCCCACCGGAAACATAATAATATTAAATGACTGTAAAATGTGGTTATCTTTGGTTCAGCTCTGGATGTCATTTGCAATAGTTCAATAGAATATTCAGTAAAATAACTGATGATGGGCCTGATTCCTTTCACTTATGGCACACTTATCCCTGTGTAACTCCGTTGCCTCAAACAGCATTCAGCTGATTTTAAACACGTGGTGGTGAAACAAATATAGCTGAGATTTTTTTTAAGCGTACATAGTAGGTCAAGTGCATACCATGTTAGTGGGCTCCACATTTTCATCGCTACTCACCAAACAGGGAGGTCTCTCTGGAACTCTACATCCTTCAAAGGCCTAGATAAAGCACAGAAGCACTAAAGATAAAGCCTACAGTGCAGGTATTCGTTTTTCAAAATTGGGCAAAGAGAATTTGCCAGTTTCAGAGAATACTGTAAGATCCTACCTCCTGGCAAACCATTTCTTTTTTAACAAATATGGGTGCTTCTAATACAATCTATTTCCTGTAACTTCTTTCCATATGGAACAGATTAGATTTACAGAGAAGCAAGAAAATTCCTGGTGTTAATTCGCAGTTTTCATGATATAAAGACATTAACTTGAGCATGAATAGTGAGCCAGATAGGATGATTCTTGCTAGGTTTGCATCAAATTATTTCCAACAACATTTGCTATTTACATAACACTAGTACAATGTTTTTAAATGGTTTGTCGAACTATATTTGTCACTGTGACCTCAGTGAAATCGCATTATTTTCTATCCAAGGAAATTTGCTAAAGCCTTCCTAATAATTCTTAGATACAGAAGTAAAGAGCTATAAAAATATTAATTATTGCAAAGCATCAAAAGGCAACCTAAGAAATCAGAATTTAACTAATTTATTTAATCAAAATATTCAAAACCACCTTCTGTTTTTTACTGAAAGACTCCTCCTTGAAACAGTAATAATCAATGTGGATTTGGGCTCGAGAGGTCACACTTAACTAACTTACAGAATTTTTCTGAGATATTACTGCCATGACAGATAAGAGAAATTCAATGCATGTGCTATACTTAGATCTTAAAAAGGTAGCTGACAAGTTTCTATACCAGAGATAAATTGCCTAGGTAAAGTCATGGAACAGGAAGAATAATAGGGTAATGGACAAAACACTGGTACAAATGCAGAACACAAAAGATACCTGAAGACGGACATTTCATCCTAGTAAAGAAGAAAGAGTGGATTAAACATATAAACTAAGAATAACTTTGAATACTAGTCATCTAGATCTCCCAGACTGGAAAGGGAAACCAGACACTGAATTAATCCATTTTTGTGCTTATCCCACTCCTCACAGGGCAGGAGGCGTACAAACCTGCCAGTGGTGGTCATGCAGATGGAATTTAGATCTGCTGTGCCTGCCATTATTGGACCAACGTAGCATTTATAATGATAGAGAAACTGTTATTTAAGCAAAAACCAACAAGTCTTCCAAGTTGTCAGTGATTTTAGTGTCAGGTGAGTGATGACTAACAGAGGGTGCTTCCAATACCTTCTATGTACCACAAAGCAGTGATAGGAATCAATGTTCTTCTCAGGAGCAAGGAATGAGGAAGGAGTGGGTCTGAGGCAAGAGAAGGCTGAGACATCAAAGCCAGAGGCAAGCAATGGGTCTGCAAGTAAATTGGAATGCAAACTGCATGGTTACTGATGCACAGAACAGGGGTAAACAGTGTCCGTGGTGTGGATGGTACTCCCTTCCTCCAAATTCTACTCCACAAAGCTCTTCCACTTGATGTTTGTGTGGGATTCACTTCTATACTACGTTTGGCAAGTATTTTCCTGTAAGCAGTAAGTAAACTCTTGAAGCCAAGCATAAATAAAAAAACCATAATGTATATTAGGAGTAAATGTGAATCAATCAACTATTACACTAGTGCTTCACTGATAAGAGGAGTTGTATTAATGTAATTCTGGCAGCACAGTGTAACCAAAGGGTTATATATGGGACAATGATGGGGAAAGAACATCTGTGACTTCAAGAAATAGGTAGGTCTGTTTGTGAAAGAAAAAATATTGATGGAAAAAGACCACAGGGCAGTTGTGCTGTTCTGGATGAGACTAGGTAAGACTTATATCTTTATTAAGTACTTCTAGGTGGCTGAAGTTCTTAAAGTATATAAATAAAAGCATTCTTAGAGTACTATGAACAAATAAACATGAATATTATAAACATGGTACTCTCAAAGCTTGATCTATTTTTTATTAAATGCAAAAGTTATAGTGGTATAAAATTAAGAATGAGATTCTAGCTGAAAGATTTAAACCAAAGGTTTCTTCAGAAACCCTCACACTATCCCCATGAGTATATGCATAACAATAGGCTCTTTCATTATGTACAGGATTTTTTCATCAGTCACTGAATAATAATTATTGTCTACTGTAGCTTCACCCCAGCCTACCTGGAGTTTCTCTACATTGCAGCAGAAAGTTGATTTCTGAATAGACAGCTCCTCAAACACGCAGTGATCTACCAGATGCTAAGAGGATACACAGAAACATGAGGGAGGGCTTAAGCCAGTATATAGGAGAGAAACCAGATGTGTGAAAAACATTATACAGACACTGTCAAAAATGAGGAAAGAAATAGCTTGGAGAAGCACATGGGTGGAAAAGGTGACAATAATATCAAACAACAAAATAGACAACAAAATGCCTAGAGAGGGGAAGAAAAAAAAAAAGAAAAAAGAAAAAAACAAACCTCACAATACTTGAAGATATAAAAATAAGTAAATATGAAAATATTTGAAAATAATGAGGCACCCGTGGGTTTTTCTGAGATGTATGTATGCAAATCCAAGCAGCATAGCAAAGATAACATCAATAGCAATAATAGTTATAGCTCTGAAATTATCAGGGACTTGAATAGGTTGAGGACTTTGGTGTATCCCTGCATCTAGAGTTACATAGGGCTGAAAAATGAAAGATACAAATACCTAGATCTTTTTAGGCGCTGCTTGGAAATTTAGTCTTAAAGCACATGAATGTTTTAATCAGAGTTATACAAATACATTGGTATAATCTTAATTGATCTATAGCATGTTTAAAAATGCATAAAAGCATCCATGCACAAAGCCATACTGATTTTGTTGATATTATACCAACATTAATGTTATCTTTAACATTTAGTTCACATCATACAAGTCTTGTGTAGATAAAGAATAGTTCAGTTGATTTGCAGCTGTTACTAGTTGACAATAGCTGTGCTAAGTTTTCAGTGGAGCCCCAGGTTCCACCCACAACACTGCAAATTTTTGAACTGATTTATAATTTAGGTGTTTTCTCTCAAAAACCTCAACAGACAATGGAAGGAAGAAATAGGATACCAGCCTAGGACAGTCTTATTCATGCAACGGACTTGATCTTTGTCTGATAAATGTTGATACTCAGGCAAGGCAAGTGTTTCAAGAGCTTTTTCTATGGTTCTTTACATGTCATTTGCATGAATTAAAATAATTGACCAAGTACAGAGTAGACTTGAATCTGATCTACTGTGTCTGTGGAAAGCATGACATCTTTGGGTAGTATTAGAGAAATGAGCTGGCTGAAGAAAATTCCCTTATTTAAATCAGGTTAGGTGGGCAGGGAAAATTGCAAAATGAACACAAATAGGCAACAACATGGAGGAAAAAGAGGAACAAGACTGAAAAAAAGTTTGTTGTTTTGCTTTCTTGCACTGTTCCTACAATCATTTTTAATGGAGGGACTACTGAGTTATGTTGTTGTACATGAAAGCAGAAACCAGGATTAAGTTAGGATAAATTGACTAATAATAATAAGACAACAGCAGAAGAAGCAATAAGGCCCCAAAAAGACAGTGAAAGTAATTTATTGACAGACTAGGTAGGCATTGCTAAAAATTTTAATGAATTCTGAGCCTCAGTGTTCACAAAGGAGGATTTGGAACAGATGTCAGAAACAGCCATAAATTTAACAGCAGAGGTGGAAGGCATACTGAAGAAACTCAAGACTGTGCCAGAAGAGGTGACCTAGAAATTAGAACATTTAAAGACTGACAGAACTAAAGAACCAGAAGGTACACATTTGATGAAGCGTCCCAGAAGAGATAGGGAAACCTTTAGCAAGTTTATTTATAATCTCTTTGGAACTGAAAAGGGCAAAGTAGCACATATTTAAGAAGTGATCTAGCTAAAATCTAGAAAGCTTGAATTGTAAGTTGAAAGGTGAACCAAGTACTTTCAAAGGTAAAGACATCAATTAATTACACGGACTTTCTAAATTTGTACAAGGCCACGTGTGTGAATTTCAAAATCACCCAGAGGTGCATTTCTATCTTTGGACCATATGAATGGTTATTTATCTAGTAACACTCTTAAGTTCTATGTTTCTTGAGTTCTGTGTTCTTTCTCTGTTAATGAGCTCTATAAAATGGCAGGTGATTACTATTAGCGTATATAAACAGTGGAGACTTTACAGTTCTAACAATAAGAAGACATTGGAAGCTTTGGATCCTGTCCTCTGAGAGTATAAAATCTAAGATGTCAAACAGGTTTAACAAGGAAATTGAACCTAAAAATACCAAAAAATAAAGGAAGGACTCTAAATAGTAAACTTTGCTTGTTCCTCTCTGAAGGAGTCCCATTTGTCATTTTGAGACACTGGCAGGACTGGGACACCACAATTCAAGAAAGAGGGGAACAGACTGGCCAGAGTCCAAAGGGTGGCCAGGAAGATGATCAGGGGGCTGGAGAACCTGCCTTAAGAGGAAATACTGAAGGAGTTAGGTCTTTTTTCCCTGATGAAGAGAAGGCTCAGGGTGACTTCATCACAGTGTTCCAGACACAGAGGATGGAGGCTGTCTCTTCACAAAGAGCCACATGGAGAAGACAAGGGGCAAAAGGTACAAGTTGCACCAGGGGAAGTTTCATCTCAGTACAAGAAATAAATATTTTACAGGGAGAACAATCGATCACTAAACAGCCTCCTCAGGGTCATGGTAGAGTCCCCATCCCCGGAGTTTTTCAAGATGCGATTATAGACAGGGTGCTAAATAATCTCATCTAGGCTCCCTTTCCTGGGAAACATTAGACCATATGATGTTTGGAGATCCCTTCCAACCCAGGCAGTTCTATGATTCTATTCTACGATGAATTGGTTAGTTTCCTGTACCTTTCAGTGAGCTATGGAAATGTATTTGGCAATACTGAGAAAATGCTCACTAACACATGTAGCCTTTTACTCAGGTTTTTGTGTTGGAGATGCTCTTGGTATTCCGGGGAGTCATCTGTGCCTCTGCTTCTGGCCATGCACTTTTTTAGGGCCAAATCTGACATTGCCAGGCATTTTTTATGTAGTCCAGAATCTCCTGGCTTTGCACTGTCCACCTGCAGGATGCTTAAAATGTCTGTGATTTCCAGTCCAGAGCTTGTGTTGCTTGACTGCTTTTCTTTAAAAACTTAAATCTGGCCATAGATATGATTTGTTAAACCTCTGCAAATACCAGCTCACTGAAATTTTTACTCATCCCTTACTTGTTCAAAGGAATTTCCTGTGATATAAGCCTTTAATCCAGAAGTTTTACGAACTTAATTAAATTCAACAGAAAGAAACTATGGCAGCTATGTAATGGAGATATTTTGCTTAGTTTGCAAAAAAAAAAAAAAACCCACAAAAAAAAACTTTTGAAGAAATTCAAATGGATTAAAACAAACCAAAGATATAAAAAAAATTCTTTCTGAGCAAAATTTTTTCAGAGACAACCCAAGAGAAGTTTGCTGCAGGCCTGGTGATGTATCGCACTGGCAGTATGTTACATTAATGGCCTAAGAATTGACATGTATATTATAAAGGGTAGTTATAAGTTCTAACAGTTGTGAACATGGGAAGTATCAGATAAGTATAAGGCCAAAGTATCACTATTAAGACAGATTTTATTCACTTTATATAAAAGTAACCTGAAACACAGAATGTGCAGTAACAGGCTGAAATTTGATGACTGCACAAAACTGGAAAATAAGTCAAAATGAATGAGATGGACACTAAAATAAAGAGCAGTTGGAAAGGCTAAGACCAAGGACAGATATATGGTTATGAAATAATACAGAAAAATGTAAGAGAAAGACACTGAAGATGAAAAGAAAGATTTTCAATTTTCAAACAGCAATACAGAAAATCTAGGGGTACTGGAATATATCACGTAAACCTTTGACCCATTGCTTATAAGCAGTAAATTGTAAGGAAGTGAAACTAGAGCTATATAAGAAGGCTTGTGAAATGTAATTGAGTGGGAATTATTTGACTGATGTAGAAATGGGATCATGAAAACAGTGGGTTTTGTGGCATAAAACCCACAACTAATGGATTACAAATATCAAATAAGGAAATTCTGATAAGGACTAAATTCTATCTTGGGAGAGATTTCATGTAAATGAACAGGCTTCTGCATATATCTCCATAAAAAAAAAAAAAGAAAGCTGACATAACCCAGGTAGGTTTCACTTGTTTTTAGCTAACATTCTGATTACATTAACCAATACCTCAGGTAGTTTATCATATTATACTGTTCAGTTCAGTGAATATAAGTTCACTGAAGCTCACCTTGTGGGTAAAAAAACAAAAACAAAAAAACCCAAACCAAAACAAAACAAAACAAAATACAAACAAACCAAAACAAACAAACAAACAAAAACCAACAAACAACCCCCCCACACACAAGAAAACCAAAACAAACCAAAACAAAGACTTGCCCCAATGCCCAGAAGAAATGGGTAGTCATTCGATAAATGGCTGTATCCAGCCCCACACCAAAATCTTGAGCTTATTATCATTGTGCTTTCGCAGTAGGTTTCCCCCTAAGAACAAGTTATCCTTTATCCAGAGATATGCTCAATTTTGGGACTGCTGTACCCAAGACTAGGTTATCCAAGATCTGCGTGTTCTGCCTTCAGTTTGAGCAGCAAAGCTGAGATATCTCAGCAGTCATCAGGACATGTATGTCCTTGAAAGTAGGGCAAGCTTTGTTTCTCAGTGGTGGGTTCTTGCTCTGAAAGTTTCTGGCCTCCTTTCTGTTGTAACAGTTCTGGGGCACAAAATGAGCCACAAAATGGCTTATATTTTCATTCCCTAGTCATCTGTGCAGCTTCTCCTGGAGTTCTTCCTTTCTACAAAAGAGATCTAGTTTATTACCCCAACAGTGAATGTGAGGTTTACACTTCAGTTTTATTTCACATAGATTGTCTTGTGAACTGGTGGGAGTATCTGATGTACGTAGCCCAGTACATGCCCAGTTTGAACCCCTGTATAAAACAAGCCAAATACCTAGATGAGAATGTGACTAGTTCTTCCTGGTCCATCTTCAGTTATCCTATGTTGTTATGTACACACGGAAGAAACACCGAATATAAACAAGATAAAAATCCTGGCCTGACTCCAAACCACCCTCGCTTACCTGTGTGCTCTCTCACACGAACATGTGATTTACCAGCAGGCAGTTCAGTGAATTTCAATGTAACATAACAGACAAACCAAAGTCATTAGATGCACTGAACATTTTGCAACATTTTTAGTGCTTTAACTATAACTAATAAATGTTGTTAACAGGTTTTTGTGAAATGATAGAATGTAGATAAAAGGTATGGATTTTTTTTTTGAGATACACTTTTTATAGTAATTGGGATATAAACACCTCAAATCAGGATTTTATACTAAAAGGGCAAGCTAACCTTACTAATGGTGATTACTCACTGTATAATAGAAAAGGAAATAAAAGCTTTTTTATAAAATGTATCAAATCCTAAGAGTGCTGTTAAACTCATTAAAGAAAAAATGAAGTTAGAGAAACTGGTCTTATTTTTTTTCACTCCCAGTAGAGTTCATTTCTACTTCAACAACTAAGCCAAGGTCACATTTAACTCACTTCAATTTCACCCAGTGCACAAGCTAATGTCAATAGTACAGCTGCCATGCAGAGCTAAAGACTGATGGTTAGACAAAGCCATTTACACAAGGCTGGGTCTTTCATCTTCTCTCAGCTAGTGACATAAGAAAGCACTGAGGTTATTCTCAACTAGAGACTAAAACTGGCATATTAGAAAAAATGTTATTCTCCTTAGCTGTCACACAAAGGATCTGAAGAAATGTAGAAATGTTTTTTTCCTTGGTCATCTAGGGAGATCACAAAGTGACTCTAATAGCCTTCACTCTGAAATTTTCACATGGTTTAAGTGATTGCCAAGTCTGATATTTTCCATTTACACTTCATTGCCATCAGAAAAAGAAAAAAATCAATATACCTACCTACTCAAGTGTGTCACAGGATGAGCTTATAAAAGAAGACATCAGTCTTTTTAGGGCATGAAAAATATACTTATTCAAATATATCTTATTTAAAATGACATAAATTGCAGTGGTTAGTCAAGATTCGATTTCCTCTAAAATATAAGACTTAAAATATTCCCTGACTTGCCAAGGAATAAGAATCCTTCAAAATGTTGATATGTACAAATGTACTCGTTTTCTCTTGTAAGTTATACCCGCCACAGTGTACCAGTATTAGAGACTGTGTATAGGAATTTGAAAACGGAGATGAGATCTAACACATTGTCACATTTTTCTGAGACGGCACAAATAACTGGAACCTTGCCAAAGCATAGAAGCAATGGCTTTTTTGATTTCATTGTTACTTTGAATATTAATTGGAGTTGCCTTAGGTTGTTGACCCTAATATGATTCCACATGAAGTCATGCAGGTCTAACCAGCTCATATGCCCTTCACATACTACAGCTCTTACATGTGCCATCTGTCCCATTAAAGATTTCTAGCAATTTCCACACAACAATATGCAATGTCTTTGGTTTGTATTAAAAAAAATATCAGAGGTGCAAGGGAATTGTCTTGTCAAGAGATGTGACTGCCTGGCCGTTGTCAAGAACATTTGACAAGTGAGAGTGGAATTTGTCCCTGACTCTCCAGCTCTCAATGGAAGCTGAAAGGTCATCATTCACCTTATGATGTCGCTTCAACCCCATTATCTTTTCTACGTTGTTTTAACACCTCACTCTGGCAAAGGGAGTGAGTAAGATGTTGAAGAACTGAGATGGTATTTCAGGCTATCTGCCAGCAAGTGCTAAATAATAATGGAATTTGTTTGCTTACAAATTGAACAATTGAATTTAGACATTAAGCAGGTCACCTCCGTGATTTTTCCCATCCCCACCTGGTCAGTCATCTAAAAAGGCAGAAGTACTACGGTCAGTCCCAAAACTCTTTCCCCCATGTGGCAGCACAACACACCAACCATACAGCTACTAGGCCATCCCCCACAGTTACAAGTATTTCAAGGTCAATTTATCAATTTAACAGCTTCATCTTCTTAATCACTAAACTTCTGTCTCTTTGAGCTTGTGCTGAAAGACTGTGGTTGCTAATTAAAATGGAGCTTTACTAGCAAGTACACAAATTAGATCCTGTCAGTAAGTTTATTCTAACTATTGGTCATTTCTAAATGCCTTTTTAATCCCCTAATTTTTACATTAAAATTCAAAAGCCTAACAATCTTAATCACCCCTACATCAAATTCATCATTAAGAACAGGAAGCCAGATGGTATAATTTTGATTTACCGGACTTCAGCGTGAATTAATGTACTGAGTGCCGATAATGAATACATCAAACCTGATATTGCAGAAACCTATGAATCTGGCATGTTAAATTAATAACACACTTTGCACAATGAAAGCATGTAAGCTCATATAAAACCGAGGAGTAATGGTCCCTTTTATTTTAAATGGTCTTTATTAGCCTGCAGTTTTGACTCTTCAAAAAGAAAAAAAAAAAGAAAAGATGAGCATTGTGCTTAAGAAAGTTCTGTCTCTTTCATATCTGTCCTTTTCATGTAGGCATGAAGTGAAATGGAAATAAAAATACACCTGATTATAAACTTTACAGTTGTGAAAGACATATTGGTGGAGGAAGGGCACCAGCGAATGGACTGAATCCATCTAATTTATACAGAAATTATTGGTAGAATTTGTCTGGTATGCTGAAACTCACTTATCCCAAAATGTTATAGTGCAATGTTGTTTACTGCATTAGATAGTTATTCATTGCATGGAGCGCGTAATGAAATGTGCAGATGATTCTGAGTTTTTTTCTTTTAGTCTTTTCTTTTTAATGTGTATTGCTTCTTGTTTCAATATGTCTTTGCACTGTATGGTGAATATGAAGCCGAATAATAACATTATGTTGGAATGGAGGGTCAGGAATTGGTTTTAGTGAAAAACAGAGCAATCATATATTTGGAAGCAGTTGACATAAAAGAAGAACCAGATAGATAAGGTCCATGTCGACTGCAATTTCTAATTATCTAGCTATTATATAGCATGGACATGGCATAGATATTAGCATTTTAGAAAGAAAATTGATGGATAGTAATTTTAAATATTCCAGAACATTTGAGCCGGTGAGTAGCTTGTGTTCTAGACATGAGAGTGTACACAGGGCTAAAATTACTCAAATATTTCTCTCCGAGTGTATGATTTTACATTTACTTAGTGTAAATTAAAACTGTAACAGTTGTTACATATTCCGGTAGACCTATAAATACGAAAACCCAATCCATTTCCTGTTCAGACCAAAGACAAAATTACCTTTGACTTTAATGACAGCAGGATCAGGCTCAAATACTTAATCAGAGGACCTGCAGGTTGCTTTTCAGATATATAGCAGCAACATGAGTAAGTTCTCCAATACAAATTCTATAATAGCTCTGAAGTGTGTCTGAGTTATATAACTTCCAAATGAAATACAGTTTGAAAAGGTTTATAGTGAATGACCTAAAATTTACAAATGTGGGCCTATAGACCACAAGCCAGAAAGCCAGGGTGAGAGCAGTCTCAGTTTTGGAAACCACAGACTGTTTGCTATAAAAGCATTTAGAGAGTTATAGAATGCCTAGTCCAGGCCCAAGCGGGATAAAGCTGACTGAGTAGGTTAACATGAGCATAAACCCTTCCCCGACTTTATTCTGTCTCTCAATCTCTGCACAGTAAGTGAATGTTTCAGCAGTCTCAGTGTAGCTGTAGGAAATATATTAAATATAGTGAGGGAAGGATAATACTGGGGAATACATTACAAAACTGAATTAGGTGCTACTTTCCAGTTGGCTTTCCTTATTGCTCAAGTGTGTTCTTGCACTTACCACTATGGCATATAATTTGTATTGCTTAGAGATAAACTCGAAAATTGATTACTAAACAAAACAAGGGGTGCATTACGCATTTGTCTAGAGAGGATATAAAAACCTCTTATGCCTCTTCTTTATATATTTTAGTGGTTTTAGCCTTCAAAGAAGTAGTACTTTACCAATATTTGGGAAAGGAAAAGGAAGATAGTTGTTCCCGAAAAAAAGAAATTCATGCTGCAAACTGTTCTAGCAACTTGAACAGAATTAGTCAGTTGTTCCTGGATGAAAATGTTTCTCTCTTTTAAATCTCTAGCTGAAGCTCATTTGACAAACCTATTATAAAATGAATAAATGTAGCTCTGTGTGATTTGTCCATTGTCAACATGTTAACACACTTTATTTGAAGGTAGATTGATGAAGGGTGGCTGAAGGAGTTTACCCTCCTGAGTTAAAGAATAGAAAACCCTTTTTTCTTAGCATTTTTCTTTTTTTCTTAGAAGTTCACAAGAGTAGATATACAATTATCCTCGACTTGCTGATGCAAAGGAACAGAGCATTTAGTTTCTTGTCACTGTCTCTGAAATTCCTAAAGGTACAATTAGCATTTCATTTGACATAATGTTGAAAGGTTCATAGATTGATCTTCCCTAAAATGCAGCAAGAATTTTTTGAAATGCAAATTTTGACATTTATTAACTTTTATTCCAGATCTGTTTATAGACTGTAAAACTGTGCATACATTTAACTCAAAGAAGCTAAAAGGACAATGTTTAGGTGGATACTCTGTGTTATAATAAAAGTCTATTTTATTGTTTCAACAATGAAATTTTTATTATCAGAGATTTATGATATCAGCACAGCAGTTTTTACTGCATGATTCACAGTGTTTTTATAGATGTATATTCAACAAAACAAGGAGAGAAATTGTACTGCAGTGCTCTCTCTCAGGAGTGCATTTCCCCATTGAAATAATGTCAGCAGTTTTCCACCTTCAAAGCCCTATGTTTTCAAATCAATTAACAATTCTAATTGTGCTGGAACAGTTGTTCACTTAGCTTGGCAAATGGGACAGGAAACGTTATTTCCTTTCTTTGCCTAAAATGAAGACTTTAATCTTCTGAACCATATTTAACATGTAAAAACCCACACAACTGAAAAGTTAGGCAGTTCGGAAACGCAATTGTAAATGTTGTTTTTCTCAACATTCTGGTCTTTGTAGAAGATTAGAGCAAGAGCACTACAGTTTCCCCTCTGGGTGCCAGCAAACCATCTTAGGATTCATTCTGAATATTTCAAGTGAGATTTGTATCTGCCTGGACAGCTGTAAGAGTTATTGCTTCTGCAAGATGGTAAAACAAACACTGATTCTGACCGAACTAGTGATACCGGAATGCAGATCCGTATCGTGTTACACAGGGCTGACATAAAGTAAGTAATACAACATGCCAGAGCCAAGACTTAAAGGCCAAATTTACATTCCATTTTATTTATATACATACATATATGTGTGCTTGGATAGGGGCATACTGAAAGCTATAATTACTGTGACTTCATGCAGAGACTAACATCCAACAGTTAAAATAAATATGCCTGTTTCTTCTGCAAACCCCAAAGCAATTTACTAGATGGGCAAAGTAATATTACCCTATTTAACAATTGAACAATCTCATGGTACAATGTAGAATCATGGAACAAGACCTTTTCAGGATTAATGAAGTCAAGGAACATCATGCAGATGCTCTATACTAAACAAAACGAGAATCCTCTAGTAAAAAATTGTACGAATACAAATTTAAGGTTGTATATTTTCATAACACACTTGGCATTACTCAGAAGGTCATAAAACCAGAATAATGTGTATTGTTCATATCAAGAGAAGTACACAGTACAGATTATCTGTATGAAGGATCTGGTGAGCGTCAAGATGTGTATTCACCTCAGTCTTAACCTTGTGTAGGAACTTGCCAAGTATATGGTCATACCTTCTGCATAAAACTCCTGAATAATCAGAACTTCATTTTTACCACTACTGTAGACGTGTCTTAGACAGTGCAGTCTAAGCAGTCTTCACATGCTCAGCATTGTTGGAAATACTGTTTCTAACATGATGCTTATTCAGATCAGTTCTGAGATAGAGCTGGAACAATTTTGATTCCAATAGTTGTAGGGGATTTTTTTTATTTTTCTGTTTTTCTGTAGAGTCATTTAAATTTCTCCAGTATTTATTTGCTTGCCTATGTGATGGTGTATTTAGACAGCAGGTCAAAGTAAAAATGGCATGAAACTTTTTAGGAATTAATTAGGAATTCAGAGTCTAGAGCTAAATTTATTTGAGTACACATAGATTATACATTTTTTCCCACCTCTTCCCCTGTTTAATACAGATTCAGCTGTTCTGCACTCTCATGACTAAACCTAATTGCTCACTACTGAAATGGACAATACTTTCTTACTGCACAATTCACTGATGAAAAATTTGTTGCATCTGCTAGAGAAACAGCATCATACAAAGATATTGGTTCCAGTATTGTCAGGTTTCTGATTCAGAGCCTGAAACTTGACCCAAAACAGACTGAAAGCTAGATGAAACTCATCAGAAACTATGGTCCCCCTGGGGTGGTGAAGAAAAAGCTGTAAAGAAACAGGTGGATAACACTCACTACCTACCTGCCATTCATTAAATGATAACGGTATTTGGCACAGATTTAGTTCTTTTTGTCTGTCTTCTCACCATACATCTCTCTGCAGAGTTCGATATCAGTTCCCTATTTTGTAAATGATGAATTAAGCCACGCATTATTCAGGGTACTTAGTCCCTGTGACTGCAGCATCTAAATTCAAGAAAGCCTGCCTGCCATCCAAGGCTGCCAAATCTTCACTTTTTCTGTCCTCTCAGTGGTGATGAGTAGTCATAACACCTAAACTAGGTAATGATAGGAGACAATATTAATGTGATTTGCTCAATGCTTTTGTCTAAACTGATAGCAGAGACTGCCGTAGAACACAGATACACGTGTGCCACTGCAGACACATAAATATGTTTTGCCCCAGGTGACCATGTTTTTGAAGCAGTACTAGTCCTAAGAATAGACTTAGACACCTATACTGAGACTTAGAAGGAAATGAGAAAAAAACAGCACTTTTGGAAATATTTGGTGCTTACTGGTCACCTTGATCTATCACTTTCCAAGAACAGCAGGAGGCATACTCTGACACCCTAGTTCCTGCCTAATATTCCTTTTCATTTCAGAAATAAACCCTTTCTCTAAGCTTCCACGGGGCTTCACTCAGTGGGTTATCATACTGATTTTGTCCCAGCACCACCAAGCTTACCACAAAATACTAGGCAAATCTTATTCTCCCTGATAAAGGAGGGTGTTCTTTTTTGCCCGCGTCTACTGGCTAAAGCATCCATACAGGCTGTCCCTGTTCCTTCGTATCCTCCTGGGAGAAGGTTTAGTCACTAGAACTGCACCATTTGCTGACACCTCTGCTGAGTATGCATGCTTAGGGCACCTATTTCAGTGTGAGAGCCCTGTGTTTCTTGTCCCTACTTGTAGTATTTTTTCTGAGTTTTGCATTCAATGTTCATTAGCTTATATGTCTAAATGCCCAATATTTTGGGGGACAGAACCTAGCAACCCCACTCACCAGGCTAGAAAACCATACTCCTAGTTTGCTTTTCCCTTCTGGCCCCATGAATCTCAAATCCACCTTGGCACAGTAAGGCGTATCTTACAATCAGGTTAAAATGAGGGTAATTTCTTCCAAAGTGTGTTAAACTTTCAAGACTAAAGCTTCTACAACAGAAGTGTATAAAAGTTTGTGTCCCAAAAAACTCTTTTTCTCCATTTCAGTCAGCTGGTGTAACACATTCTGTTATCCCTTTTTAAAAACCTTGGTTTTTTTCTTGCATAATTTCTTAGGGAGGGTGAACAATACTCCTCCCCTGGAGTAGATCTGTTCTCCTAAATAAAAGATAACAGCAGAGCAGTCTTCAGCACTGAATCCTTGCTGTCCACACTGCTTAACTCAGTTCATACCCTACTTATGCTGCCTGCAAGGCAAATCCACTCTAGAGGAGACTAGTCCTAAGGGGTATAAAAGCTGCCAGTCAGACCCTTGTGGCCTCAAAGCCAGAGGCTGGTCCTTGGTCCTTTTTTATTTACCGGTATAGATACACCCAAACAGAATGCAGTGGTCTACTGTGAGAAACAAGTTTGAGAAGTGTGTTACCTTACATTACACAGGGGTAACTTTTCCTTTAATAGGAAGGAAAAACACTATTAATTCTTTGGAAAAAAAAAAAAACAACAATATGGAGGAGCTTTTCTTCAAAAGTCAGTTTTGCATTATGGATTCTCAGGTGGTGAAGCGGCTTTCCAAGTCCTTAGTGGGACACCTCAGCTTCTCAGCTTAAGAAAGGCATGGGACTTCAGCTGATTTTTCTCACTGGTGTTTCTCATCCAGCCATCTTTACCTGTTTCGGCTGTCACTCAGATACTCTTCCCTCTACCCTTCTATTACATGAGTACCTCATGTGTCTAATACCTCATGACAAATTCTGTTCTGGAGGCAACTCTAAAAGTTAGGAACTACAATATCTGTTTCTGTCCCTTGTCAAACTTAATGCTGTCACAGTGTGACCCTGAACAGGCCTCCTTGACCTGGAAGCTGCGGCTCATACAGAACCTGCCTCTTGTTTGTTCCTCCAGAGAAGAACGAGCTGTTCACATCTGGTATGGTGCAAGGTGTATTCACTTCATGGTCAATTCTCAGATGCCTGTGAGAAGATTATCTGGGTTATGGACTATATGTGTCATGCTTAAAAAAAAAAAAAAAAGAAAAAGAAATCCTTTTCTGACCTCAATCCGTGTTTATAATCTCATTCTTAAAAGTTAAAACAGTAAACAGAATGTGCCAGCATTTACTGTATGTGTGTTTGGTTTCATCTATGCTTAACTTTATTTGGTGATCCTGTCCCCTCCTCTCTCACTGTTCTTGGAGAGTTGACAGTAGTTATGCTTGAAATCTACTGCTATAGAGTTATACGGGGTTTTGTATCTAAAGTATCATGAACACCTACAACACTGTAAAAACAGTCATCATGCTTTGGGACGGCTTATTCTTGATCACTCTTTGCCCTCTCCAGCGTATAACCCGCTCCTGCTATTCCCTTTTTTTCCAGTTCTTTGTACCTGTGAGCAACTGATTTCTTTTGATAGGAAGTTTGATTGATGTCTTGGCTGGGTATCTAAGCATTTCGAATTCTGTTTCAGTGTTTTTAGTGCTTTGTACTGTGGTAATTGTACAACAGTTAAATATTATAGGCGCCTGAGACAAGATTAAATAAATAAAATTAAGTGTGGTATGAAATGTTATCCTCCATTGTTTTTCTTTGTATATTTTGGTTTATTTAATGAATAGCTTGCATTTTCCAACTGGTATCTGTTAGGTATTTAGCATAATAATTTGGTGATTTCTATCTTCAATGTTTTTGTTTTTATACAAAGTATTTTATGACACTTATTCCAACTAAGTTGATTATTTTTCATGTCATGTATTTATTATAGTTCAGTGTCATTGAGATACACCACATAATAATAGGATGATAACATGCTTATTGATCTTATTTTAATCCTTCAGCTTTATGTGAAAATATGGAATTAGAAAAATGATAGGTTTCCCCTTGGTTACCAATATTAATGCCAAAAAGTCTTATCTAATGAAAATATTTCATCTTCTTTTATGGAATTTTAGACATTTAACATCAATTCAACAACTGCATTTCTGGACCTCATATACAAATATGCAAGTGTCTTTAATATTCAGATTTTAAAAAAAAGATCAAATATTCAGGGGAATGATGCATGAAGCTTAATAGAACCTGTCCACATTTTATAAGACTTATTCTCTCAGAGGAACTACAGTGGTTGTTTGGATAATTATTACATTAGTTATTACATTAAAACAAAAAAAAAATATTTTTATATATATATATATTATTAGGTTTATAGTAAATGTTTTCAATACAGTTGGAGCTAACATGTATTTCTGTTAAATACAATAGAGTTTATGGCATGTTTAGGACAGCTGTGAAATCCTTTTCTGTTGTATTGTCTATTTTTGCAACTTATTAAAAGACTAATGTAGTGGTTTTCATTATTTAATATTCATTCACACATGCTACAGGGCATCCATGCATCAAAAATCATCTTTTATTAAAACATATAAACATACTTTCAGTGTCATATCTAGGAACAGAGACTTGAAATTCTGGCCCCAAGGTCTAATACACTGCATCCTGTATGAAACAGTAACCACTAGACATTATTTGCAATGAATTGACTTGATTTTCTTTTAAAAAGTACTCCAAATATCATCACAAAACATTTTCATTTCACCCATTTTAATGGCTGATAAACTGAGGTAGAATATTAGATAAAGAATGTGTCAGCTGTTGTCCCAAGAGAAGTACCCAAAGGCAGTGAGGAGCTAATTTTGATACCTGATGTTTTCAGTAAGAAAACTTTAATTCGGCAGCTCTACAGTGAGTTCAGCAGCATCTTCCAACTTTCTTCCTTTCCCCATGGCCCTTTTGTCAGGATTTTGCGAGGGCTTCTGCCTAGACTTTGTTTTAGATGCAGCCACAAACTCACTTGTGAGAAATATTGACACCAGCTAGAGGATTTTTCAGCTGAATTGCTTTGCTGATTGTTAATTCTGTTGTTTAACAAGTATGTTCGGATGTGTGTAGGGAATTTGGTCAGTAGCTTGTACTAAAAAAATCAAATATTCACCAATCTCTTTGGTTTCTCTCATTAATCATGCAAAGTGTTAGTAATGCAATTATGATCTTTAGAAAAGCTAAAATGTCAATAAACAAAAATACCTAACTCCAGCATTTTATTGAGTTGGGAGTGGGGTGTCATTCATGATCCCTCTATAACTCTGCAGGGGACAAGTGTAAGTGTGAAGGGGAGGTGAAGGTTTAAGAACCAGAGAATTTGCCTGGAAGACCTTTGCTCACAATTGCTCCTTCCTGGATGACCTCTACATCATACACTGATGATTTAGACTATGATCCAACAAATATTCCCATGCTTCCCTGCATTTATTGCAGAAAACTGACTAAATTTCATAAATTCAGCCTGCTTGCAAGGATTTTCGGGATTAAGCCTTCTGAGGGACGGCTTTATCATGGAAATAGTGAGACCTTTGTTAAAATTCATCTTTTTCTTCATATTTTAGATCTACCAAAACTTCTGAAACACATAGCATTACAGGAAAATTTAATGAGAAAGCCTAGTAATATTAATTAAAATCTAGATACCTTAAATTTTCTTTTACTGCTGTATTTGAGCACAGTTGTGTACTGTCCTCCTCTGTTACAGGGCACCAGTTACTGCCAAAACACCTCTGGATACATATATAAAATAGGGCCACATATAACCATTCACTACTGAATTATTGTGTATAATAGGAGTGTGAAAACTTTGCACCTGTCAGTTCTGGCTGAATTTCAAAACTGTGTGCAAGTGTCAAAAAATGATCTGCCAGGCTGTGCTAGTGATTAAGGTCCCACTCACATTCTTCAGTGATTTAAAAAGGGTGTTTATCCTTGAAGGGTTATTTCTGTATGAATCTGTCCATCTCATAACTAGCATGTGAAAGGTTTACTGTCTGAATTAGGGATAAAATGACAGCTCCAGTGACAGTAGCACAGCACTGTCCGTTTTGTGGCTAGTTTGAAATCACACAGGATGACATACCGGCCCCACTGAAGTCAGTGTGAGTTTTGTCATTGATTTCCAACCTAAGTTATTTCTGTTGATCAGCTTTTTCTGGGGACCAAGCTGTTCCCTGAGGGAGTGCCAAAAAGATGTGCTCTGTCTAGGTTTCCTAAATCTTTGTAGGCCATGGAGAGACTCCACGGTCCTCTCAAGGGGGTGTTTCAGAGCACCTAGGTTAACCTCTTTCTTCAAAGTCTCCTCTGAAGAGGGATGTTTCTCTTCATGTTTGTTGAACATACAGTGAGCCTGGGAAGATCACAGACCTCAGTTAGATGCTGAGGTCAGACCATGGAAGCAGTATGCTCAACCATGGCATTTTGGCTGTGTACTGGGTGATGTCGCATGGCAGGCAAAGAGCCACCCTCAGTGTCTGTGAAGAGGTGAGTGGGTATTTCATGACCCTTGCTGCAGCTTGAAGATAGGATTAGTCCATTTTCTCAGCTAAGGATGAGAAATTTATTGCATCCAGAGAGAGAAAGACCTGAAAGAGGTAAATGAAGGTCAGTGTCTTCTTCCCAACCCCATTCTTTTACTTGGCAGTCTGAGGGGAGCCATGACGTGAAGCTTAGTGATATGCTGGGAATAAGGGCTGGTGATGCCTCCTGTCCTACTGTACATTGAAGATATTCCAATAACAGCATTCTGGTGTATGCATTTAAATTAAAGAAAGATGATTATACTAATTACATGGAAACCAAATGTTCACCTAACCTGCTACTTATCAAACCACTGTATATGATGATAGTGTAACAGTTGCTGCACATATACTGAGGTCTATTCAAAGAATTCACTGCCCAGAGCCATTTAAAGTCAGTATTCATTAAAAACATGTATCTCTGCAAATGCAATTTGTGCACAGTGGAAGGCATAACCTCCTGACAAAGGCTTTCAGAGACTGACAATGCTTGAAACATCTAGGAATGCTCCACAGGACCACAGTCAAGAATCCCTCATGGTGGTTAACACTGAACAATCCTATTTTAGTTGTAGAAAGGGACGAAGTCATGAGTCTCATCTCTCTCTTACCTTCCTCTGTGCTGGACAAGAGTTATATATTAACGAGAGCAAATAAATGCAGAAACACTGGGTGAAATAATGCTTTCTCTGAATAGGTGAATGGTCTATCCCTTCAGCGGGACCAAGACTTCATCTAACAGGTTTAGAAACTTGAAAAAGAGATTCCCTTGTGGGACTTGATCTAAAAGGAGCTGACTATTTCTTGCATGAGAACACTGACTCTCATTTCCTTCTCAACAGAGGTTTGTGTTTTGTGGTTTCTTTCATGCCTTTTTTTTTTTTTTTTTTAATAGTAGAAAGGGACTTTTTTGGCCCTTCTGTCTTATGAGAAGGAGTCAGCTACTTGCATCATGAAGATATAAAATCAAGAGCCTAAGAGCTGAAAGAAATAATAGATTTTGCCCATAACTTTCTCCAAACCCTGTTGGGTGAACCACAGAATCGACTGGGTTGGAAAAGACCTGGTAGATCATCAAGTCCAACCCTTGGTCCGACTCCAGTCCATTTACTAGATCGTGGCACTCCATGGGATGGTGAGTCCACTACCTCCCTGGGCAGGCCATTCCAATGCCTGACCACTCTCTCTGTAAAGAATTTCTTTCTAATATCCAGCCTAAATTTCCCCTGGCAGAGTTTAAGCCCATGCCCCCTTGTCCTATTGCTAACTGCCTGGGAGAAGAGTGACACAGACTCTGTCAAATTGTTATCTTTATAGCTGCCCATCTTCCTCAACATGCTGCTTGTTTCCTTGGGCTGTGCTCTGATTTCTAGAATCTGATATAGACGCTACATCACTTGTAGTGCTTTTGGGGGAGAGGGCTTTGGTCAGATTTATGCCGACTTCTTTTTCTACATGCTACAATGATATAAAACAAAATTAAGTACAAATCTGTTTTATAAGGAGGATTTAAGAATTTTTGAATGATGTTGCACCTGTAACATAGACTTTAACCATGTTCTGGACACAAATTACAGAAGTTATCTAAAGTCTCTGGTTACAAATTTCCTTTAGAAGACATTTTCTGATTATACCTGACTTCTTTGTCACTGCAAAGACAAAGCAATTGCTGATTAAAGCAATTAAAACTTTCTTTTGTTTGCAGAAAGAGACATATTCAGATATGGGTTTTTCTTTGTAGACATCTTGATTAGTACCAACAGATCGAAATCAAATCTGTCGTCAGTTGTATTTTCTCTTAGACTGTCTACTTCACATACATATTAAGAAAGATTTGTTACCACAGCTCCCTTGTATGTTTTCTATTTGTTGTTGTAAAATGGTAAATGCTGAAATAATACTAGATCTATCAATCTGATAATGTAATGCAATACATCTGACAGCTGAAGAGAGGAAAAAAATGTAATGACTTACATAGTATTTGGAGTACTGAATTTTTTTGTTGTTATGGTTTTCTTCAAAAACACAACTGTGCTGTTTGGGTGTCTGCCACCATGGAGGGATATAAAGCATTATTGTGGCTGGAGGTTTCAGCTTTAGCTGCATATAAATTAACTGCCATGTAAATATAAACATCAATTAAGTTCTGTCACTTGTTAAATATTTATTTACTAAAATGATTTAAGCAGAAAATCTTGCTGAGGGGAAAATTGTCTGCTTCTATCTATACACTGCTCGTACCTCTTAGGAGTCTGCTTTGTTTCTATTGTTTCTTTATTTATAATCTCTTATGTGTAGTTGCACAGGTTGCAGTTTCAAGCAGCTGAAAATTTAAGATGCATTTCTCACCGATGCTGAGCAGTATTAGGCATGTAACTCCCATTAATGTTAATGGGAATTAAGCAGATAAATACCTTCTTGCATTAGTGAATAAGTGGACTCCCATTTTCTAAGGTGAAGCAGACTTAATCTGTGCAACCAGAACATGGTTGTATGTCACAAGATCAGAGCCGTGCCTAGATATAGAGGGGAAAAAGAAAACATCTGCAATATATTTATCCTTTTATTTTTGCTGTCTCACCAGAATAAATTATCAATAGCTTTCAAAGGATGGTTAGACTAACAAAAACTTACAGGGAAACACTGTTAAGTTGCATGGTCTTTTTCCACTCTTGGCTAGGTGATACATGAACAGATACTTATGACACTCAGTACTCCCTCGTTTCTTTCACATATTAACAATATTATTCAAAAATGGGTTTCCTTTCACTTCTATTGCCATGAAATCAGTACATTAGAATAAAATCTCATGAAACAGAAGTTACAGAATGAGTCATTTATACCACTGAAATATGCACATCATCATTTTTCTTTCTGGAAATAATAATTGTTATCCCCATTTGCTCCTTGTGTTACACTGGATCCCATATTAGTTTGGCTCAGGCAGATGAGATTTTTTTCAATATTAACCTAGATATTTTTAATTAATGTCTATAAAACTGCAGGGAAAAAAAAATCTAGTCCTTTTCTGGAAATACGATTGATTGGAAGCAAATGAAATACCACAATGAAACTTTCTGATTTATGGTTTAACTTTTTTTCAGATCAGGTTTAAAATACAGAATGTTTTCATCTGGTGTCTAAAAATGAATGGGATCAGATACACAGACATAAGAAGGCACTGCAAAGTTCTAAAAAAGCATTAAAATATTAAACTTCATGTGCAGAAAAACAACTCTTGGGACCCATGTGTAAAAGGCAAATAAAATTTGTTAAGCCTTAACTGATTTCAAGACCAGGCATATGCTTTCTTCTAGATTTACTTTTTAAAGATCATAAGCATGCCCATACAGAACCGAACTAGTACGTACAAACCACACCAAAAACTTTGAGTTGCCATCGTTAAAAGTGTCCAAGAGGTAGGTGCCTAACTGCCATAAATGCTAATTCCCAAAAGTTCTTTTTGCATTCCCATCTAAATTTTCAATAATGATAGCAACCATACAAACCATTTCAAAATCCTAATCAAATGCCTTCTCAGTGCATTCATAAAATGAAATGCTGATGCAGCACATTCTATTTAATTGAGATACACTTAAACTAGGAAGTCCGCTTAATCAGGATGTCTCCCTGGGAACAATTTCGGTCCGATGATACTTAATGGCAATGACTACTGCTTAATGGGGATGGCAATTCTGCTTAATTGAGATTTCTTCCAGTGATGTAGTAGTTTATAGCTGTACACTTTTAAATAACTGAGACTAATTTTGTTATTTTTTATGTTTTACTAAATGTATTTTAAGTAAATGTGAGAATTTCATGTAATAACACTTGAAAAATGTCAGACTCTGTAGCAAACAAGGCCTTATAGCATTAAGAAATCTATCGGGGGCAAAGCAGAAGGAGATATGCTAGAAACATATTGACTGAAAGCAGTACTGTTAGAGGAAACAAAAAGTTTGTCCTGTAGGGGTTTTGTGTGTGTATGAAACCTGTAAAAAAAGTAGCTGTAGTGAAAGGGGGCTCCAGATTTCAGATTTGAATCTAGATCGGTGTCTTCTGAACCTTCAATCATCAAAAGATGGGGCAGCAAACAAACAAGAAGTGCAACCTAACAACAAAGCTATGGAGTCAGCACAAAAAGCAGCAGATATGGCACATCCACTATGTACATAACGTGGAGGGAAGGAGGAGAGATTTCTGAGGTGTCTTTGTGAATGACCTCTCTTGTGAACGCCATGAAAGAAAGCAGGAAGAAGCTACGTGTTTAACGTGTAGTTATTCAATGCAGACCAGTGAGCAACAGAAAGGGTATCAACCATCTGAATAATGGGTAGAGTAGAAAACCTCCGGGATGGATGTTAAGAGAGACAAAGTGTGTGAGGAAAGGGGGTCCAAATCCTACTAAAGACTAGTCACATCTTTAACCACTTTGTGGAAATAAAGTGGGATGTAATGTGTCCCTCATGGGTACCTAATTTAACTGCTGTATGGAATTGCTAATGAAGCATATATTTGGTCTACATGAAAGACCCCATCACCTACACTACAGAGTATGTGCATGTTGAACAGGTAGATGAGATTATCATTCTACAAATACTTGAGGAGCATTACTGTTAACAGTTAACAGGACTACTGTGCACCGGTATGCAGCACACCAAAGCTCTCTAGCTTTGTCATCCAGAGCATGACTTGGGATGTGGAACCATAGACTCTAATGTTAGTCACTGGGTTTTTGTTCGAGTAGCTCACCCACAGGATGCATTTGTAAAACAGGGAAGTTCAGAATTATGATTAGACAAGACAGGCTGCTATTATGCCAAGGAAGGCTTAGAAGGATATAATATTGAAAGAGGGTTTCTCTTCTGGGGAACAACTAGACACCAACATTGCAGGATGAATTATGGATTTTGAAAACGCACTTTTTCTACAGCGGACTTTGCCTGCTGAAGAAATATTGCACAGCTGTGATAGTTGATAAGCATATTCATCAGTTTTAAATCTAAGTTGCTTAAACCTTTAAAAAACTTTGAGTAAATATAGTGCTTTTAGGACAGTAGGATTGTGTGGCTAAGAAAGTCATCATGCTGTCATGTTTCACAGTATTGTCTTCATACAGATCTGTAAATGGTGCTTAGCTCTCATCTTCAGCACCCTGTCCATCCCTTACCGTGTCTTATAGTGAGACCGCAGGTCATGCCAAATTTAGTCTAGTTGCTTTATGATCTGCAGAATAACAAAGAAACTTGCTATGGTCTTTAAAAAAGTAAAAATGCAATCATGCTTTGCTTAATACTGTACTTCCTTCCACTTCCTATTTGGTAGCCGCAGCACAGACTCTTAGAGGTGGAATCTAAAATATGACATTCTGTCAAGGCTACAAAAATCCTGAATAATCTGTAGCAAATCAACAACTTCCATATCATCAGTGAAGGAAGGTGGTTCTGACTTGTTGAACCCTGGTTATTATAGGCTTGAACAACTCCTGATATAGGGGAGAGATATGCATGATTATGCAGGCAAGCACAAGTTAAGTAAGGCTGACTCGTGCTCACTGCAAATCTAATTGACAATTTTGTTGCCCTTCTCTGGCTATTTAAGAAGAGTAGTGAGGTCAATGGTAATGACATGTCTCATGGTTGGAAAATGCCACCCACTTGGTTTCTTTTCACAAGGCATTGATTTCAAACTTATAAGCTCAGCTTTGTTACAAGGAAAGAATATTTTAAACAGCCTTTTCCAGTGAATTTTCTGCTTGTGAAAGGTGACTGGCTGATGACTGCATAGCCTGGAATGCTCTGTTTTCACGGAGGAGGTGCTGTACCTTTGCATTACTTCTTTCAGTATTACACTGGCAGTTCAGTCTCCACCTCCTCATGTTTACATATGTACTTCAACCTTGATCTTGATGGGTTATTCCTAGGCTGAAAGCTTCTATGTCTTGGCAAATTCTGGAGCCTTACAAAGAGACCCCAATTAATGACATTCGCAAAGATTGTTAACAGATTTTTCAATGTTGCTCATTTTAAATATATAATAATACAGTTTTCTTGTTGTGAGCATCATGATTAACAACAATGATGCAGAATAGAAACAGGAAAAGGACAGAAATTATGCAGTCAAGCCTTCCATCTGTATAAACAATTCTCAGAACCAACACACTCGAACAAATGTCTCCTAGTGCCCTACAAACCAGGAAAGGTCCTTAAATTCATACAGTATAAAATTACGTTTATTAAGAAAGAGATTGAAATAGAAACAGTTTCTCTGATGCCAAAAAAGATGTAACAAATATGTCAGTTATATTTCAGCTGTTATTAAGACTTTCTGGAGAATATTCATTAACTGATTGCTGTATACACAACAATTTTTAGAAGCCAGCAGTTCACCACCATATGGCATGAGAAGAAAGGATGATTTCTATTTTGCTGAAATGAGACCCATGTTTAGGAGTGACTTATGTGCGCTTCATTGCTACCTAACGTACATTAAGAAGATAAAAGATAAAGGTATTATTTTTTCTCTAGTCAGAATACATTAATGAAATAGAATTAAACCTTGACATTTTAATGATTGTCTTAACCCTTAAATAACCCTTAAATAACTGGGCTGCATTTGGCAAAGTATTGCCAGCAGGCTGAGGGAGATGGTCCTTCTACTCAGCACTGGTAAGGTCACACCTGGAGTGCTGTGTCCAGTTCTAGGCTTCTCACTATGAGAGATACATAGACACACTAGAAAGAGTCTAGTGAAGGTGCATTAAGATGGAGCATCTAATCGATGAGAAAAGGCTGAGAAAGCTAGGGATGTTTAGTCTGAAGAAGGTTTCTGGAAGAGGGGTGGCTGGGAAGAGGGCGTGTGTGTAAGGATCTTATCAATGTGTATAAATACCTAAATGGAGGATACAAAGACAACAGAGCCAGGCTCTTTTCAGTGGTGCCCAGTGGGAGGACAAGAGGCAATGGGGCACAAACTGAAACACAGGAGGTTCCATCTGAACATCAGGAAACATTTTTTTACTTTAAGGGTTACTGAGCCCTGGCACAGGTTGCCCAGAGAGACTGTGGAGTCTTCATCTTTGGAGATAACCCCAAGCCATCTGAACACGGTCCTGGGCAGCTGGGTCTCAGTGGCCGTGCTTGATCAGAAAGGGTGGACCAAATGACCTCAAGAGGCCTCTTCCACCCTCAACCATTCTGTGATTCTGTGACTGAAGCATTCATCAAAGATGAGAGCAACTTGGATTCAAGCCTTCCTCTGTCTGATATCAAATAAGGAACCTGGATATTTCACATGAGAATAAACTGCTACCTAGGTAGAACTTTGATGTTCTGTACCTCAGGGTTAGCTACAAAGCCTTGTATATGCTTTGAATCGTATGGCCAAGGTTGTGGAGAGATTAACACAGGTCTTTCAACAGTGAAATAATTCCCTGTTGAATCACTCCTTTTTACCCTGTGCCTTTTGGAGCGTACTTGTAGGTGCTAACTTATTTATATTAATAAACATACTCACAAGATTTCCTGTATAAAGTCCTTAACTTCTCTTCTTGCTTTGAATAAAGGGAGGTGCTTATCTTCACTGCCATGGGGAAGAAGTGTGACTCAGAAGTTTTTAATCATTCCCTTGGATCTCTCTGTTGTTACATTTTCTTTACAGTACAAACCAGCCTTCCCAGCTCAAGACCAGTAAAAGCATGAGAAGACACAGCAACTGTTCTATCCATTTGAAATTCATCCTGATTCTGTCACTGTACTTGTAGGCAAAGGAAAAAGCTCTGTCTGTTTTATTCACTTTCTCCACTGCATGGAAAAATCTCTCTTTATTTTATCACTGTTTAAAAAGGAACAAATGACAGATAAGGTTTCATTTTGACTCTTAATTCCAATCAAAATGGTCTCCTGTGGGTACTGGACAAATTAGTAAACATTTAATTGAAAGACAGCTCAGAATGTAGATATGCCCATAAGCACTTAGGAAAATTTAGATGCCTCCAGGGTTCTGTGCCAGGTGAGGAGGGGTTATCCTGTTATTATACAGAATAATAGAACGCTTATTTTATATCTGCAGCTCTGCCAACTCTTCTTGTACTTAAAACCCCAGCCCTGAGGTCATGTGTATGTGCTCAGATTTCATTTTAACTAGAAAAACGAAGTTTCTAGCATCATAGTAGAATAGAATGCTCAAAACAAAAAACTTTAAAGACCTAAAATGGAAACAAAAAGAAAGATCTAATCATAGAAATGTTTAGGTTGGAAAAGATGTTTAAGATCATTGAGTCTAACCATAACCAAACACTACCAAGTCCACCACTAAACTGGATCCCTAAGTGCCGCATCTACATATCTTTTAAATACCTCCAGGGATGGTGATTAAACCGCTTCCCTGGGCAGCCTGTTCCAATATTGACAACCCTTTCTGTGAATAATTTTTTCCTAATATCCAATCTAAACCTCCTCTGGTGCAGCTTGAGGCCATTTCCTCTTGTCCACTTGCTACTTGGGAAAAGAGACCAACACGCTCCATGCTACAACCTCACAGAATCGCAGAATCACAGAATCACAGAATGTTAGGGATTGGAAGGGACATCAAAAGTTCATCCAGTCCAGTTCCCGCACTGGAGCAGGAACACCTAGATGGGGTTACATTGGAAGGCATCCAGGCAGGTTTTGAATGTCTCCAGAGAAGGAGACTCCACAACACCTCTGGGCAGACTGTTCCAGTGCTCTGTCACCCTCACTGTGAAGAAGTTTCTTCTCATATTTAAGTGGAACCTCCTGTGTTCCAGTTTGTACCTCCTTTCAGGTAGCTGTAGACAATGATAAGGTCTCCCCTCAGCCTCCTTCTCTCCAGGCTAAACAGCCACAGCTCCCTCAACAGCCCCTCATAAGACTTGTGCTCCAGACCTTTCACCACCTTTGTTGCTCTTTTTTGTTGCTAGAATTAATATTTGTATGTGCGTGTACATTACATATATATACACACATATGCACATACTTATAATTAACCCTGGTTATCTGTTGGGGATTGGCTCAAGGAGCACAGACATGAGTCCACCAAGCAACTGTACGAGCAGAGCCCATTTTAATTAACATAAGTAGGCCTTAGTTAGCTTGTCTATTAGGCCGTGGGAAAGGGGGGAACGGAAAAGTACTAACTAAGGCAGGGTCAGGATATTTTTGAAGAGATAAGTTAGAAGAATGTGGGATGCGCATAGCTAGCTAAACCCAAGTAGGTGGAGCAAGTAAATGTAACCTTTTAGTGCTTAGCCTATTAGATAGAGACAAGTATGCATAATTATGGTATTTGGTATAAATGCACGCTGTCTCGGGCAATAAAGTTGAAGTATGCTTTATCACTCATATTGAGTCGGCTGCATTTCTTCCTCCGTCCGCTCGGGTCTGGAACTCTGATGGGATTTCTCTCCGCAGTTATCAAGATGGTTTTCTTTTCTTTGGGGCTCATGACTTTTTACAGTGTGGGTGGGGAAACCTATTTCTGCCAGTTTTCGGTATAGACTTGTATACGTATATATAACTTCTTGAAGAATGAAATCCAACTCATGAAACAATTAAATATTACCATAACAAAACTGTGAAAATCTTTCTGCAAATTGCAGTTTCCCAATTTAATAGTGATATGGGTTTGATTTTACTGATATGAACACCAAAAACTATAGGATTGCCACTATTATGAAAAGAAACTAGTTTAAAGTTTCATCGTTGAAGTCTCTCAGAACCTCATCTAACTTCAGCAAATAAAACCTAGACTGTGCATTTACTAAAATGAAAAAATATATAGTCTACACACATTATTTTATTGTTTAAATGGTTCTCATTCATGTTTCATTTCAATAATATTTCCCCAGCTTGTAAAGCTTATGTTACATTGAGCTCCTCTTTAAATTCACAATGCATAAAACTGCCAGGTGGCCTAATAACGGAGTGCATTAACAGATTGAACTATAAATCAGATGGTTGTGTTCACATACTGTAAAAACACCACCATTTTCTTTCAGATCTGAGTTTGTACACAGATTCCTCAGAGAGCGTGATTGCTCTCAAATATTAAAAAAGCCCATATAGCTCCATTTTAACATTAAGATTGATTTTATATTTCAAACATAAAATTGTTCTCTTCAAACCTACCAGAAAATGTGCACAAAATCTGGTCTGGTTTTGACACAGGAAAGAAAGAAATGGGAAAAAAAAAAAAAGAGGGAGTTAGAATGTTTTCACTTATGTCACAATAAGACTGTGACTCTAAACTGAAAGTACAACTTACAGCCTTTGTTACCACTGCAAAATATATGACTTAGAACAACTGAACCACTCTCAAAAGTGTCAACAACAATCATAGGTTAAGAATATTCTGGTGAGGGGTATATAATAGATTCCAATGACTGCATTGGTTGGCTTCTTAAAATAACCTTTTCAGTGAGTTTTCATTTTGGTTTCCCTTACTAGAACACAGTAAATTTATTTCCATGGAACTAGAAGCACTGAATAAATCTGAAAAAAAAATCCATTTAGAAAACTTTAATAATAGGAAGAGCTCATTATTTGTGTATTTGTATATATACATATCTCTTATACACATGTATGTAAAAAAAAAAAAAAAATTACATTTTTCTGATATTTTGTTTCCAGAAGAGGCAAAGACACAATGAAATCCAGCAGCTGAGGTTCATAAGCTCATTGGATAATTCGTGTTGCAAAGGATCTCAGGAGGTAATTTAGTCCAGCCTTCCATTTAAAACAGGGTCAGCTGTGATGTGATGAGATCAAACCAGGTTACTCAGGTCTTTATGCAGTTCGTTTTCCTTCAAAACACTGGATACTTCTACCACCATCTGTTTTTCAGCATCAACTATTATTATTACAATATATGCATGAAACATTTGTGGTTAAAGGAACTAACTACGATTATTCTAACTGCTAACTTCTGAATAAGATGGTGAAATCCATTGTCTCAAGGAGCTTGCAATCTAAGAAAAATAAGTATAGAGAAATAGCAATAGATATATGGTTAGCATTAATGTGCCAAGCCATGTGAGATACCTCTTTTGAGAGGAATTTTTTAGAAAAATAAAAGAATCACAACCTCATTCAGTAAAAGGAAATTATTTTAATCAAGTGAGTGAAAAATCTATACCTCAGAGGGTCTCATCAGGAGAAGTTTGTCAGAAGTAGGGCACCAGAAAATAAATAACAGCTATTCAAATAGTGATGAAACAGAATACTAGCTCAGGATGTTAAGATACAGTCTGAATTTTTCCTTTATGTGCAGAGTATATATCTTTCTGTATGCCTGTGCAAGGTATAGCAAAGACTGAAAACAAATTTTTGAAACAGTGTTAAGAATGTTAGTATGGTTTTCAGAGGAGCAGCTCCTATATTTTTGTAATGTTTAGGGCATTTGTGTGTAACGGTCAAAGACCGTGGATGAATTTGTTAAAATACTCAGATAACTTAAGAACAGTTTCATTTTTGGAAGTACTAAATAGTCCAAATAGATGACCAGTTTGATATCCACAACCCCTGAAATGCTACCTCAACTTTTTTTTTTTCAAGTTTTCCAGAGGATGTTTCCAATGAGAACATTTGCATCCCTCCAATGTTTTCCATAACGTACAAACATGCATCACAGTGCTAAAGGTGGAAACAACCCCAAAAATTAACAGTGTAAAACTACAAAGCTGAAAAACCTGTGTAGATGCTCCTGTTGTTAAAGGCTATTCTAGATAAAAAGAAGTTCACGACTGCTCATCTTGTGAAAGTAGACAAGAAATCAAGAATGAAATTCGTCTCACTTTATCTTGGACATTTAAAAATTATTTTCTCAAGGTATAGGTACACAATCAAATAATTTAGCTTCTTAATTCATTCCTGGGTTTCAGTTCCCTAGTTTCTCACATTACTTCACTTGTAAACTATTCAGTTTGAGTTTTTTTGTTAACTGTTTAGGTCCCTCCAAAAGAAAACAGGCTTGTTTTGGTGATAGTTTGTGCCAGTAGTCATTCCCAAAAGACAGACTAGGCAAGACTGAGCCAGCCTTGGCTTTCTCTGACACATACGATTCCAAAAGTCTTCCTCAAACACAGGTTTACATCCTCCAGCCAGGCCTCAGGGGATGAAATGCACCCTCAGTTTCGTGTTATAAACACACCATCATGGTAACCTGCAACACAGGTTTCACATCATTTCAAACCCTTTGAAAGAGATGAAACAAAAAAGTAAAAATGTTTTAGGCTCACAGGGGGTAACACAGGGGGATAGGGGTCACCTGTTACCAGGTGCCTTGTGGATGGAGACAAGTTACTTCAGGTGAGTCTACTCATGATCAGTGTGAAAGTTGAACATCATGAAAGTGAACCTCTTGTACCACTTGGCTGGAAAAAATACCTTTACTGATATAGTCCACAGAACATAGATGTTTTAGGAGTACAAATAGCACTGGTCTAAGTTACCGGCTCTGGCTTCTGTTATCTTCAATGGACTGTAAGTGGGCCAGTTTGGACTTAAACAATCTGTAAATGCCTGAGATGGATAAGATCAATCCCATTGCCAGTGTAAACCATGACCATATTAGGAGGATGCATCTCAGTGAGTATACAATAAACTTGCAGAATTTAAAAATATGTTTAAGATAAGAAGAAATACATAATTAGCAAAAAGTTTAAAAATGGCTTAGAAGCAACAGGTGGGGAATAAGAGACGCAGGCAAGCACAGAATTGCTGGCTTGGGGACTGTTATTGCAACAAGCTGTTGATTTTCATTCTCTAAACCCAGAAGCTTTATTTAATTTAGCAGTTCATGCAGTTCTGGTCTCCAGTGTCTTCCTTCATCTACTTAAAGGCATTTTTCTACAAACATTAATTTTTAAATATACGTTTCCAAATCCACTGTGCTGGTCCAGCTTTCAAAGGCGCAGGCTAGGGAAGGTGCTCTGTTAGTCACTGCACTTCAATTTTCTGACTGACAGAGGACTGTTAGGGAACTGGGACGTGTGTCTATACTGTGGATAGAATAGTGCAACACATTAATGCAGAGACACTGCAGAGACACTTTTGCCTAAAACATCCAGTCCTAAAAGGACCCACAAGGAGCTGAAGCAATCTTACTAAGTGATCCTAACACAACCACCAAACTGGGAAATTTGAGTCATTGTTTGTATAGCTACCCCACAGATACACACCTGCCTGCCAAAGGATTGCAATCGAAATGCTTTTACTCTCACAAGGTCAGTTGTGGTTACTTCTCTTGTTGGAACCCTGGAACATGGGTTGGAACAACACAAATGAGTCAGGCTTGGAATATGCAGACTTCAGCTCTTTACCATCTGACTGTATATTGTTGACGTTTTTAAACAGCGAACACTCCCATATAGAAGAAATCAAGGTGAAGAAATCTGAACTTTAGAAGTGGATATTAAAATGAATATATGATAACCTCAAAATGGTGATATGGTGATATACCCAACCCTGTTACGTCTCTGTTTTTTTCCCATTCTTATAACATTTCACATACCTGTAGCTTTTCACTATGATGTGGGAAAACTTTCACGTTCAAAGGTATCTTAAAACATACAACAGCTGATATTTACAGCTACAAGTGTTGCAAAGTGATGCCCTTTAGCACTGCACAACATTAAATTTAAATAATGATGATTATAAGAAAGCTTAGAACAAGGAAATACAAAGGAAAGGAGTTCAGTTAATGACTGCAATTTGCAATTGCTCAAGCCTTTATAGAATTTGATCTCTTCATTTTAATTTTCATTTCTACAGCAACAAAAGTTATTTATCTCAGCACACATACCTCAGGAAATTATTCAAAAATCCAGTTCATCTGCATACTCACAATAATCAGCATATGCTATTGGATAACCGTGAAACTCAAACAGTAGCTAAAGACCACATATTGTTCTGGGAGAAATATTAATTTGCTTATTCTACTCTCTTCTTAGCTCATTTAATCTCTTCCTCTGGGTCCCCAAAAGTCCTTGAGCTTTTTGGTTTTGTTTTATTTTTTCTTTCCCAAGTCTGTAATGATTTTTTTTTGGAAAACAACTAGGGCTAGAACACATAAAATTTAGAAAATTCCAGTCATGATGAGTGTGATGAGTTTGTTGCCCCTCTCAGCAATCAAAATGTCCATGCAAAAATAAGACAATCTAATGATGATGTAAGTTGCGTATCAACCCCCCCCTCCTGTTTCACAGATATGAGGCCTAGTGCTTTTCTCCATGTTTTGCATTACAGCACACAAGGTGCACAGATTAACGATGCAACCATAAAGCATGCTGAGATGGTTGCCGAGATATACTTTTGTTTCTTTTGCTTACTGCTTTCAACTATTGCATTCTTTATGTCTAACATTTGATGGAAGTATTTATTCAGCTTCATTTAATTTCTTATTATGTCCCACTCTTTGGCCAATAGTGCAGTTGGAGAGCATGTTTTCAACGCTTCGCACAATAAGATTTTTACTGCTGATGCCTTGACAGAAATGGGGATATTGATGCCAAATTATGGAGTTTTATATAAATTCGTTTCTTGCCTGTATCAAGTCAAAGAGGCAGTATACAGGTTGTTGCTAATATTGCTGTCTCGTGCTGTACTGTTCTGGGCCAGAATGACTTTTTGTTGCTGAACCATAGATCCAAGAATCTAGAGCTTACCATGGATTTTCTATTGATATTCAAGACTTGATCTCAACGAACAATTCAGATTTTTCCCCTGTTTTCAAAGAGAGATGGTAGCTTATAAAAAACTTAGAAGAAGACAGGAAACACAAGGATTTCAATAAAGGGATCTGTGAGGGCATGCTCTCTGCTTCTAAATATGCAAAGGTCTGTGCACACACAGCAAATCACTGAGAGCTGATGGAGTCTGTGTGTACCAGCTCCAACCAGGAGCAGGCAAAGTCAATGGGATGTAACACAAGGCTCTAAATGTGCAAGAAAAGGCTGGTACATATAAGAAATACAAGTGTCTATAACAACTCAGCAGTTCCCGTTTGACCTATTTACATGAGATCTGGGTTTTTTTATCTTTGTTTTTCAGAAACTTGCACAGGGAACACCATAGTCAAGTCATGATAACCATAAAATTTAAAAAATTATGTTTTAAAGAAGTAACCCAAAGCAAGAAAGGCTATATCACACAATCCACTGTATCATACAGCCCACCAGATCATACAATCTACCTGAGCAAACTTTCAAGCCAACTCTAGAGCAGAAAGTTTTGCCTCTTTTGATAATGAGAGAGTGAGAAGAAAGCTGATAGAGAAACACAAGAGGATTTTCTAGCAAGCAACGAAACGAAACATAGTGCAGGGAAAAAAGAGGAGGATTATGGAAAGGCAAGCATGAGTAGATAAGAATTTAGCAAGAGAAAATAAATTTAGATATCAGTAGTGTTAATACATTAAAATCAACTTGCAGGGGAAAGAGCAAGTATTAAAAAGTTTTACATTCTACTAAAAATGGCATGACTGAGACCAGAAATGGACCCATTTAATCATAGGCTAAGGCTGTTGTAGGCCAGTGATGTAAGCAGTATGCGTATGCTCTAAATGTCAAATATTTGTTATCAAAACACTAGTGAGCAGGGTGGGAGGAGGCTTTGCTTAGAAAAAATGCAGAAGAACAGAGAGAAAGCTTTGAAAGCTGCACATGTGTAGAATCAGAAACAACTACTAAAAATGGGTAGATATCATCTACTCTATAACTATTTAGTAAATTCTGCAGTAATAACTATTCACAAAGACATGTGGACAGTAGTCTATTATGATCCTAAATTCCAGGAAAAGAATTTACCAAACCATCAGCCCACCTGCCTCATTAGTCATTGGAAAGAAATGTTATTATATAACTTCCTGAACAAGCTGCCACCTCTGGAGGAAGTATTACTAGCAGAAAAAAAATTAAAAAGTTTCACAAGTAGGTAATGCACAACAGAAGAGATTTAAGTCTAGAATGTCACCTTATATTGCTTCATTTTTTCCTTTTGTAGTATCTTGTTTGTTTTTGAGGGAGTGGTGCATACACTATGAGCTCTTTGAGACAAGGAGAACTAAGTATAAACACCTACAGTATAGAGATGTACTCTGGTTTACAGTCAGTGGTGAGAAATAAGCAAATTTAGGCAACAAATTACCTTGCTCTAAAGTAACAATTAAAATAGGTTAGATATACCATGAGAATCATGCCTCAGCATAGTTTCTTTCCTTTGATAACAAGTGACAGGTGACAAAGTCAGACGTACACATTTTGATCTTAAATGTCTAAATTACAGAGATAACACCCACTCAGGTCCCTGGTTTGTATTTTTTTTTTGCACTAACAGTGCAGTTCTGATGTTTTCTTGGGGCTTCTAGGCCTCCTACAATACATGTAAGTGAACAGAATTCAACATGTAAAGAAAATAAATGGTAAGGTCAAGCAATGAGCTAGGAAAGTATTTTTTGCCATAGACTTTTGAAAGGCTGGGTGGGAAGAAGAGGCAGTAGTTGAGACATGAAAAAAAAAAGCATGGATTCATCTTTTCTGTGTCTTTTTACTTCTGTGAGAGACCCTTGCAGTAATCACTATTGAAATTTGTCTTTCATTCTGCCACTTTGAACTTGTTGAAGAGTATAATGGCATAATTGGCTGTAGTTTTCACTTGAGCTCTGAGAAAAATAACAGTCCTTGTTCTACATTAGATTGGCTTTTTCTTGGCACAGAAGTCCTTTTGAACCACTTTGAGACAATATGTCCTATCTGATGCTCCATTGCAGTATCTGGTAGGATTAGGCTCTATGACATTCATCATGATTAACCTCAAAGAGATAAGAAGCCAGCATAGGTGGCTTTCTGCACCACTAAGAGACAATTTAAGGTCTTGGTTTGGAATACTGGGCTTTCTTCTGATGGTGCATTTTGGGAATTCCATTATTTTCAGACAGCACGTCGTTGAGTTTTTTTCAGTATCCACTGAGATACTTATATTTTGCTTACTCAGTTGCCTGTGTTTGAAAAACTCTCCTATGTGTTGACATATTAAAAGTAGAATCTGTACTATTCTACATGAAACCTATTTTCTCATGGTTGGAATAGAGATTTCAGACTACTATGAAAATGTCACAATAATACTATAAATAAGACTCACAGCATTATATTTGATCCAGTGGAGATTCATATATGAATTCCTATATCACCGCTTCAACATACTGTCTTCCAAAAAGGGAGGTACTAAATCAAGTATTCTGAATGTTTCCAGGGACTGGTGTTGCAGAAGAGAGAATCTCATGGTGTGGCGTTGTTAACATTTTCCTTTATCTCTGAGAAACTCTGTTGTGATGGTTAATGTATTGGCTCTAACGCATTTGTCCATAACAAATTGTTAAATAAGTGTTACCAACCATTATGACCCGCACTATATCATATCACCCGAAGTATTTCTTTCTTTCAAAAGCACTATAGGGCCTAACAAAATACATTCCTTCTTTAAAAGGTCAGTGCAGTGGAAAGTCACTGGAGTCAGATTGGAATAGCTGCATAAGCCAACCTGGCTGAACTTGTTTTGTCTGAATGGTAATCAAATCTGTATCTTCATATAAACTTTTGTGCTTGCTTAGCCTTGTTTTAAAAACAACACCTTCTAGCAGTTGGGATCAAATCCAATTTTACACAATTTAAGGATGAATATATAAATATTACTTAGCATGAAGATGAAAAGTAGAATTACACTTCTAACAGTGAACGTATTTATCCAAAAATATTGCTCAATAACATAACCACAACAGCAATCATTTTAATTAAAAATACCTTCTAATCTCTATGTGTTTTGGAATAAGGATAGAAAATCTCTGCCACAAATACACATTGATGCATGGAATAACAACCAGCTTCAGGAAGAAGACATAGTGCTGTTATTGCTGGTTATTCGTCAGCTTTAAGATGTAAAAAGCACAAAATGTTTGGATTGGAAAAAAGGAATAAAATTTTATTTTTAATGACTTTTTGATAATTGCAGTATCTAAGATTATTAAAAATATGTGTTGTGATCCAGAACCTTCATTTCAACTAACCAGCTTGGATTATGGACCAGGGCCTATCAATAAATCAGTCTCTGTGTGTCAGGTTAGTTATCTCAAGAGGGACAATTAAAATCACTCTTCACATTAAACAAAACAAAACAAAAGCAAAAGCATAAAGACCACAACACAATTAAAAAATTTTGCTACTGAACAGGTTTTCCTTGAGTTTGGAAAGGTTCAGACATTAAGACACACCTTAGCTATAACCTATACTATAACCAAGTCTGCTCTGTTAGTATGATGAAATCCAGATTATGTCTCATTATTCACACTGTGTGATGAGACATTTAGAATTGAAAGAGTGAAAACTACCTTTTCCCAATAAACTCCATATAAATTAGCATTTAGTTGTTAAAACACTGTGCAGAGTGCATCAGAGGGAAGGCTAAGCATTGGATAGCTGAAATAGGAAAGAAAAGTAACCTTTAAGTGTCTTGTCTTTCATGTTAATAATATTGAATTTAGTGAGTCCTTTCCAACGTTTTACTTGCAGAGCAAATATTTTCTCTCTCAGTTATTGAACTCGTGGTGTGATGTCAGCTAACAGCACCTTCAATTTCTTTAACTAATGAATAAAGATCACCAGAAAAGTGATGAACTACTACAAAGTTTTAAAGGAAGGTGAGACAAATGAGTTTTTACATGTAGTTCAGAGGTTATCTTCTGGGGTTTTTGAAGATAAGTAATGTGGGTTTGATTCTGCTAGATGTAGGCTCATAGAGTAATTATGTGTCTAAGAAAGGTTCTGTACCATTCTACTGAGACAATGTGGTAAAATTCAGCTGGCCTGTTGGAGAATATCTGGGGTCTGGTACTACGCAGAAAGCAAAAATGTTCAGGAAATTTTGGTTCTGCTTTCATTTTTGCTATGTTAATGAAGATTAATAACAATTCAGAGATAAATTTTAGGTGTTAATGAATTTATCACTAATCTGGCATTTACAGTTTCAGCAGCACTCAGTTGTGGGTTTTCCTTTCTGGTAAAGTTCTAAATACAATGATCAATGCATTTGCGAACTCTGACCACTGTAAAGTTTCACAGGGATTTATCTACCCTAACTTAGGAGTCTAATAACAGCTTATGCTTTAGTATCTTAGCTAGTGCCTTACAGTTTCGCTGTGGAAGCAGAAAACAGAATTTGGAAAGAAATAGTTACCTGCTGAGAGTGATACCAAGTGTTGTTGATTTAACTTGCCACATTCTCCAGAGCTGGGGTGCTCTCCTCTTTATTTGTTCACATAGCTATTCATTTTCATCACTGCAAACAAAAGAAATGATCAGTGAGATCAGTAAACTGTAAATTTGTGTGATTGTTAAGGATGGATGAAAGACCGACATCACTATAGTTTGGCAGACGTGGGGTTCTTGCATTCAAATTCACGGCTGTTCTATCATTATATGTTAAGTGCCAGTGACTTCATTGACATTGCATAGTTATCTTCTAGTGCTCCCACTGTTTACATTTGTGTTTTTGTGTACTACAGAGAAACTGCTGATCCTCTGGTCCTGCAAACCAAAGTCTTAGCACTGCTTTGTGTGAGATCTTGTCAAAGGCTGCAAAGGGAAACACTGCTTCACTGAACCTGCCAGAGCTCTGTAAAGGTCTCCTACAACTGAGATTCTCCAAGTCAGTGGGCGTTTGAACATATATTGAGGTTTCTAAGATTCAGCAAATCGTTTTAATTTAGGATTGGTGGAATATAATATGTTTTTACAGTTAAGTGAAAAAAATCCCAAAAAATTAAATATCTAGACTTCGTGGGGGGGAAGGGAACAGAATATCTTAAGCATGTTCAGTGAGTACTTGAATAAATATCAGTTCTTCTTCTTACTTTCCTGTTATTTATTAAGTGTTCTGCAAACTTTCTCTCTCTCTCTTTTTTTTTTTTTTTTAATGATAAACTGTCTTCTGGTCTTGGTATTATTGAAAGCAACATATCCAACATTGTAAAAATTCTATTTAAACTGTGATTAATCATAAATGCATGATACCACATAACTTGGTTTAATGCCATATGTCCTAATTTAATTTCTTCTAGATATATCCTGGTTTAATCTTTTCTGGATTCAATTTACCCAATCAAGAATTCATCTAGTTCTATACATCACAGCTCACACTCTGCATATGCTTTCTGTTCTACAAGTGACATGCCGTAAAATCTGCTGCTTATTCCTAGCGATTTTATTCATTTTCCAACCATTTACCAAAACCGTTTGTTGGGGTTTTTTCCTTCCAAAGTCACTCATTACTACTTCCTTGAGTAAAGCAGGTATTTCTTTTAAAAGTACAGATAAGGTCGTGGTGGTTATACACATTTACAAAAAAGTAAGTTTGGTCATAATAGATGGCTGCAGTAATGAAAATATACCCAGGAAAAATAGGAGGAAGTTAGCAAAACTGAAGTCTGAGAAATGAGAGTCCACAACAGATAATAAAGGGTAAATACATGATACTTTTATCAAAACACATAAGAATCTAAATATTAGCATTACCTGGATTTTGATGGATTGATGGCACAATGCTGAAACTTAATATACTTTTTGTATAAAAAAATGATCCTTTTAAAATGCAACTTTTCAGGATGAAATAGCCTGTACAAAGCCTATAGAGTCAGGATCATATTTTTAAAATGCCATTTTGAAGGACTCAGTGAAAGTTCTCAGAATGTTTCTAGGAAACACAGACAGATAGGTGAGACCTCAGGATAGAAAGACAGAGGAATATTACTGATAGAATCCAAAGAGAAGGACAAGTGGAACTTTGTAAAGGTCAAGTTCTAATGATAGGCAAAATATGTTGGAATTTGGTTGAGGCTAGAGTTTGGCTCAAAGGTATAAGCAAATAAAATTCTTGGACTTTTTTTTTTTAATTAAAATGCTCGGTGTCAAGCAAAAGCAGTCCATGACCTTATAGCAACTTTTCAGAATTTAACAAATAAGTTTCTAAGAGTATTATCATGCACATATGTGTTACAATGTGTTCAGTAAAAGGAGTGGTTTGCAGTGAGGCATTTTATCCATGCTCGGTTAAAACAGCAGAAGGAAGAAATTAAGCAAATAACAGAATAAGAATTATAGAAAGTTCAATTTCTATATGATTTGAGACTGTACTATGCCATACATGTATACAGGGACAGCTGGTATTGAGTGTGCAGTTCAGCATTTTACTGCTTAAATATTAACCAAGCAGAATCAAAAGTCTCTTTACATTTTTCTGTTCTTCCTTAGGTTGACAAGCTAATTACTCTGTAAGCAATCTTCCTTATCTCTAGGACAGTTCAAAAAGTCAAATACCTTATTTTCGTCCATATAACCTAAAGTTCAGGAAATATATTCCTTTTAGAAGAAGAAGAAAAATACAAATTTAGAGAAAACCTTATCCTGAGATAATTCAAACACTCATATTTTCCTCATAAAAGCAGAAATAAGGGCATGCACAATCAGAGACCTTTAGCAACAGGGGGGTGGCTGTAGAGTACCAGGACCTGGAGACCCTTAGGAGAAAATGGGAGTATAGTATTCTTCAGCATGAGGAAGAATGAGCAAAAATGACGGTGTAATTCATAACATTACTTGAGTTTCTTATCTGAGAAAGTAGGTACTAAGAAAAAATTTAGAGTTTTCTTGTTTGGTGCTTTTGAAGTATAGTCTGATATGGCAGAAATGCAACAGCTTTTCTATTCAGTGCTTCAATACCATCAACCTGACCCTGACAACTATCTGATTAAGCCACATGCAATTACTAAGGTTTATCTACTTCCACAAACTTCCTTTCTGTGTGACTTTTAAGGGGTTTTATATCATGTTTAGATACATTTAATCAGAAATGCAATGTAACTGTAGCTTTCAATTGCAGTATAAGTTAGAATAGGCACTATTTTGGATTTGAACAAATGCTGGCATCGCTCATAAATTGACAGTGTTCCTATATCACCACTACAGAGAAATATGTAATCTATCTTCTGGTGCATAAAATTTCTCTGAAAGAACTGTAAAGAATACAGTTCCCCAAAGAACTTAAATGCAGCATGAGCATAGTTCATAAACAGTACTCAGAAGTTAGCTTAGGGTTATAAGCTAATTTCTTGGCACATTCTGAATTCAGTGCCTGTATTGGTAAACTCATGCATGAACAAATTAAAATAGGATATCATTTATGAGCATACATATAATCAAATATTTGGTAATATGTGTATAAAAAAAAATCCATTTTTTTCCTAGCAATGAGATATAAAGATGATACTGTAACATAGATTCTTTTTAATTTGTTCAGTTACTTTAACTGATCTTATGGAACTCTTGTCTGGTATAATATTTTTTAGTTATCACCAAAACACTTCCTCCACAGAAGGTCACACACTTCGACACACATCCTCCTATGATTATGAAAAATAACTAGTAGTTAGTGAAAACAACTGGCTTATTAAAGGAAAAGAAACTTAAAAGTCTACTGATCCAACCACAAAGTCTCAGGTTGGTTGTATTATATAATTTTGTGAGTTATAGGTAAAAGTATGTTTTAATAAATGCAGTGGAGGTGTTTCTAATGCACTTTTCTTTAACAGCTCTTCAATAATGATTTAACACATACTATAATAAAGGAGCTTGTACATGGATTTAATACATTTTATTTTATTGTGCTCTGCTTTATCTGAACCAATTTTCATTCTACTTTATCTCAAGTGATGAAACATTTACTGCCTGTAAGCATGATAAAATCATTTTAATGTTTCAAAGCGATAGCTAAGGAGTTCTAAGAACATATATACTCTTTCTTTGTCTGTTTCTAGTCAATAAACTAATAATGATGTCTCACTGGTTAGATTACAGTGCATTGCAACAGTATGACCAGTTTGCATTGTCAGCCCTACACAGATGGGCTGCCCCCCTGAAGGCTGACAACTTTATCTCAAACAGTTCTCTGAACTTTTTTTCTTTCCTTGTCCACATAAGAAATTCCCACTCTGAAATGTCACCTCCTTCAGCATTCACTTTTTTTTTTCCCCCACCCAGCTTTGCATTTCCATTTGGAAGATCCTAATTTCCCACCTACATTTTGGGGAGAGCTCTAGGTGACTTTTGGACATATTCACATTTTTCTTACAGGTATTCCTACCTGCAGATGACAATCACAGCTTTCTTCCCTATATGTGCTTCCCACAGAAACATTTTGTTTACCTGATGTTGTTTTCTCCAGCCAAACTAACAATGTTATATTCCTTACCAGCATTCTTTGACACCAGATTCCAGTTTAAAATCAACAAAATCAACATGGTCATAACTGAGGATCTCACCTCATTTTCCTTCTTCTCTTTTCTTTTTGAGTCACTATGGATCAGTGTTTCCTGTTCTTCTTTGGAGGCCCTCGTCCCTCTCATGTTGTCCACCTACACACATAAGCAGATTAAATGGCATAGAGCCAGTGTGGTCTTTGTCTTGGTAGCTTCACATCAGCTAGCAGAGGTGAGACTAGCACCATGTAGACATTCCAGCTGCCTCACACTAGCTACCCTGAGTACCAATAGCAGTAAACCACAATAAACCAGAAATCTTGAAATTTAATCTTACTCCTTCTTAGTCTTCATTAAATCCTGTGCTGTTACAATTACCCAGTAAGCTTGTTTAAAGTTAACTCAGGGATTTCTACACTATACTTCAATCACTCATGGCTGAGTGAAAAAATACTCTTCAATGCAGGCAATGTTTGCTTGTTTTAGTTTTACATTGTTCATAATTCATTTTATTGCACTGTTTCCTTAAACTCCATAAAGTATTTGTATACCTCTGCTTCTTGTTTTCACTGGCTAATAACTAATTTACTTCTAGGTTGTAGAGAGTGACGGCCAGGAAGCTCAGAAGGGATAAGGCTGTGGTCAAATAAATAACAGGCAAATTCAGGAATCACATTCTTCTCCCTTGTTTCTTGTGAAATGGAAGCAAGAGCACAATATTTATGGATTGAGCTGCAGCGATTCAAATAAATATTATTTTTATATTAAATTTGTCTTTGTTTATAGCAAAACTGAAACAGCTTTCTGTTCATTTTCTTAAATTTTAAAATTATGTCATATGGTTTCCCTCCTGGTCACATCTTCAGCTCTCATTCAGACATTTTCAGCAATTTACTAGCAGCCATAGTCTAGTACTAAATATAAGAAAATGGAAGCTCTGAAGTGCATTTTAATGGTGTGTTATAGATATTAAATACACAATCATTATAGTAAGGGTTACCTTTTACTTTTGTTTTATTGCTGGTTCCAAAAGTAGGCTCGGGAGAAGAGATGTGGGAACAATAAAAATTTCCAGAAGTTATACTCAGTAATTGAAATGTGTGAGTTTCATAGTGGCTTGGCTGTTTTTTCTTTTCTACATGAATATTTACACCCCACGAGGAAAGAAAACAGGAGTGCCAACATACCATAAGTGCATCTATCTTGATATTTTTTGGTCCTAACAAGACTATCAGGTCAGTATTTTTGGTCTCAGTGTATTCACATCAATTTCCTAAAATTTGTCTGTCTGTGAGAGTTGTTGAACTACTTGAACACCTGAATTTAGTCACCACTATATTAACACTAGTTGACTGTGGGAACACTATTCCGTGTGTTTACCTTCTTTCATAATGGACAAGAAAAACCTACTTTCTCAAAAAAAAAAAGGCTTGTATAACACCGTGGATGAAGTGAAGCCATTTGACACATATAAAATATGACAGATTTGCTAAGAAAAATTTACTTTCTTAGTAACAGTTATTACAGTTTAGGACAGGTTATATATACAGAACACCTCACCCTTAACCTGGGAACAGTCCTAACAAGATACTTTTCACATTGTGCATTTTAGATAATTTTTGATATCCAGCTTATAAAAACAAGCATTTAGCTTTTCCTTTCCCCTTTGCAGTGTCAAGAAATTGTGATTGTGGGCGACACACCAGCTGAGTTCTCTCTAATGCATCTGACCCCACTTAAAAATTAATGAAGCTGTACATGTGGTTGTCAGTAAGGCTGGGCAGGACTGATCAAACTAGCAGATGTTCATTCTGGACTACAGAAGGAAACTAAAATTCTACGGGGTTCATACAGGAATGTGACAATTTTGACCAACATGGTCAAGATGAGGGAAAGGCTGTGGATGTTGTGTACTTAGACTTCAGTAAAGCATTTGACACCATACCCCACAGCATTCCCCTGGAGAAGCTGGCAGCTCATGGCCTGGACTGGTGTACTCTTCAATGGATAAAGAGCTGTCTGGATGACCAGGATGAAAGAGTTGGTGAACGGAGCCAAATCCAGTTGATGGCCAGTCACGAGTGGTGTTGCCCAGGGCTCAGTATTGGAGACAGTTCTGTTTAATCTCTTTATCAATGATCTGAATAAGGGAATTGAGAGCACTCATAGTAAGTTTGCAGATGACACCAAATCGGGTGGGAGTATTGATCTGCTGGAGGATAAGAAGGCCATACAGAGGGATCTGGACCAGCTGGATCATTGCACTGGGGCAAATTTTATGAGGTTTAACAAGGCCAAGTGCCGGGTCCTGCACTTGGGTCACAACAACCCCAGGCAGCACTACAGACTCAGGGAAGAGTGGCTGGAAAGCTGCCTGGCAGAGAGGGATCTGGGGTTGTTGATTGACAGCCGGCTCAACATGAGCCAGCAGTGTGCCCAGGTGGCCAAAAAGGCCAACAGCATCCTGGCTTGTATCAGGAATAGTGTGGCCAGCAGGACTAGAGGAGTGATTGTGCCACTGTACCCAGTGCTGGTGAGGCCCCAGCTTGAATACTGTGTTCAGTTTTGGGCCCCTCATCATCAGAAGGACATTGAGGTGCTAGAGAGAGTGCAGAGGAGGGTGATGAAGCTAGTGAGGGGCCTGGAGCACAAGTCTTATGAGGAGTGGTTGAGGGAGCTGGGGCTGTTTAGCCTGGAGAAAAGGAGGCTGAGGGGAGACCTTATCACTGTCTACAACTACCTGAAAGGAGGTTGTAGCATGGAGGGTGTTGGTCTCTTCTCCCAAGTAGCAAGTGATAGGACAAGAGGAAATGGCCTCAAATTGTGCCAGGGGAGGTTTAGATTGGATAGTAGGAAAAAATTCTTCACAGAAAGGGTTGTGAGGCATTGGAACAGGCTGCCCAGGGCAGTAGTGGAGTCACCATCCCTGGAGGTGTTTAAAAGACATATAGATGAGGCTCTTAGGGACATGTTTTAGTGCTAGAGTTAGGTTAGGTTATGGTTGGACTCGATGATCCTGAGGGTCTCTTCCAACCAAAATGATTCTATGAGTCTAACATAAAATTTATGCTGTATATTTATTTCTGATTTGTCAGAGGGTCCCTAAAAGAATATATTTGATTTTGCCTGAGAGTTACATTTTCTTTGGGAGGTCTAATTCCATCAGAACAGGGTCATCATTCAATACAACTGAAGTTGCCTTTTGCCTATGGTAGGAGAAGCAAAATTTTTGCCTTTAGGTGAAAATGCCATCTTGTACCAGTATCACAGAATCACACAGAATCACAGAATGTTAGGGATTAGAAGGGACCTTGAAAGATCACCTAGTCCAATCCCCCTACCGGAGCAGGAACAGCTTTATTTCAAAGCCTTGCTGGTACTAATGCCCACAAATACAGTCTCCCTGTTCATGGGCCTTCATCCCCAACTCTGTTGCCCAAGGGGAAGGGGCAAAAATGGCAACTCAGTGCTTTGTGGTCACTTGTGAACATGGACAACCTGGGTGGTAGCCCACCTCCTTCTGCACTGTTGCCTGCTAGCAAGCAAAGAAAATCAGTAATTGATATTAAAAAACTAAGAAAGTTCCCCATTTCTGCCCTAAAGCTGGACATTTTCCCAACAAAGCATGGCATACAAACAGCTGGTTCTGTACAACTGCATGGGTAAAAGCAGTAGGTACAGAAACAAGTAGCTGTCAGCAGGATTTACCAAGAGCTGACATGCCTCCACCAAAACAGAGGGCTGTTCTGCTAGGGACTGATATTTTTGAAAGGGTTTGTACCTCACATTCACCCTGATCCTTCACCTTTGCTGTGGATTACCAAATATGACAAACAGTGAATCAATTCCCTACTTGACTATGATCAAATTAAAAAAGAGAGAGAGAGGAAGAAAAGGAACAGAGAAACTGGGATAAGGAAAAAGACCATGGTTGTTATTCTTGAAAGTGGCAAATCAGAAACCAGGACCAGCTCCTGTAGCCCTAAAGGACACAAAGTTCTAGTCTCCCTCAGTGTGAACAATAGTATTTGGAAGTACTGCTCACTTTTCCAAAGGGATTAAATATTCCACAATGGGGAACTGGAGTTCAGAGCTCCCTTTTCTCACTTTGTCACCTACCATGCAATAGTATGTAAGGCCTGGGGTGGAAGATGATGTGATTGAAGAAACCAATTTGATAGTGGTAAAGACCAAAATTTTGGGCACTGCTTTCAGTACCATTCATGCATTTGACACACAAGCCCAATGTTTTAGAATACTTTGTATTGTAAATGACAATTCAAATACAATACATTGTGTTGTTTTACAATATTTCACTTCACCACTATTTGAATTTTCACCATTCAGAAAAATCGATTCAAGCTTATTTTTAATTATAATTTGCATCTACCAAGATAGTCAACAACACTGAGAAAATTATGTTCTGTAAAATAAAATTATATAGAAGGTGATAGAAATTTAGAAAATTTCAAAATTAAAGTTTCTTGCTATGTGAATTATCAAACCACATTCATATTTTACATAGCTATTTATGCAGTAGCTGTGATCATCACAACATCACAGAAAATTTGGAAGACTGTATTTCATGTAAGCAGAATTATTATATTTAGGCAGAAAATACTGGTCTCCTAGCTGTTATTAAGTATTTAGTGAAGTGGTGTCAGAAAACTGCTTATCAACCTATAAGAAATAGTAGAATATGAGATCTGTCCTGCAAGGTTTACAGTTTGAAAGAGATGTAGGAAAAACAACATTCCCTAGGTAATCCAGTAGTATGTAACCATTACAGTATACTTCCCCTGGCTTCACTTCCTGTTGTTATTTTGGTTTGTTTATTGTGATTTTAGGTTAGAAGAGTGACTTGCAGAAGCTCTGGAGTAACTTTTCAGGATTTTAGTTTAGATAGGACAGTTCTCTCAGCCCTCCAATCCTTTTGGCTGTTCTTGATGCTGGTAAATATTACAGTCAATTGAATTAAAAGCATAAAAAGGGTATATTTTATGTGAAAGAAGTTGGAGTAATATGAGAAAGAGACTAAGCAGGAGAAGAAATAATTGCCCAGGCAGATAGCAGCAGCAGATGGTGATTTCTATTGGGAAATGCATGCAAGGATTCAGAAAACAAGTACTGTATTATGGTGCTTTTAAAATATGATGGCAGCACTAACATCTTGCAGAAAATGGATTTTGAACTGTATCTCAATGCTTTAACAGAGACAGAGCAGTTAATTGGAAACAATGAGGAGTATATGTATAAATTTGAATTAGTACTCATCCTGTCCATCATATACACTGAACCTAAAGACTTTTTGGAGAGGGCAAAGAACTGCTGCAAAATGGTCAAGAGGTTAAAAGGGAAAATTTGAATGGATTTGTATGACTGGAACTTTGCTGATGGAAACTTAGAACTAACACTTTAGAGACCAGAGCTGGGAACCTACTAGGGAGTCTTGCTGAAGTCAAGGTAGACAACATCCACTGCTCTTCCCTCATCTACCCAGCCAGCAATACCATCATAGAAGGCTAACAGGTTGGTCAAACATGATTTCCCTTTGGTGAATCCATGCTATCTACTCCACATGCTTGGAGATAGAATTGTAGAATCATAGAATTGTTTTGGTTGGAAGAGACCTTCAGGATCATTGAGTCAAACCATAACATAACCTAACTCTAGCACTAAACCATGTCCCTAAGAGCCTCATCTATATGTCTTTTAAACACCTCCAGGGATGGTGACTCCCCCACTGCCCTGGGCAGCCTGTTCCAATGCCTGACAACCCTTTCTGTGAAGAATTTTTCCCTAATCTCCAATCTAAACCTCCCCTGGCAAAACTTGAGGCCATTTCCTCTTGTCCTATCACTCGCTACTTGGGAGAAGAGACCAACACCCTCCATGCTACAACCTCCTTTCAGGTAGTTGTACAGAAGGATAAGGCTTCCCCTCAGCCTCCTTCCTCCAGGCAGATGATGCCCAGAGTAAGTTGTTCCATCACCTTTCCAGGGATGAAGGTGAGTCTAACTGGCCTGTAGTTTCCTGGGTCATTCTTCTTGCCCTTTTTGATGACTGGAGTAACATTGCACCTCTCCTATTTTCCAGGACCTTTCAAAGATGATGGAGAGTGGTTTTGCAATAACATCTGCCAACTCCCTCAGCACTTGTGGCTTCATCCCATTGGGGCCCATGGACTTGTGGATGTCCAGTTTGACTAAACAATCTCTAACCTTATCCTCCTCAATGAAGGGAAAGTCTTCCTGTCTCCAGATTATCTTTCTTACCCCCAGGGTCCAGGATTCCTGAACACTGGTCTTAGCAGGAAAGACAGAAGCTAAGAAGGCATTCAGTAACTCTGCCTTCTCTGTATCATCCATCACCAGGGCACCCTCCTCATTCAGTAGTGGACCTACACTTGCCCTAACCTTCCTTTTGCTGCTGATGTATTTGAAGAAGCCCTTCTTGTTGTCTTTGATATTCCTGGCCATATTTAATTCCAAGTGTAGCTTGGCCTTCCTCACCGCATCCCTGCATACTCTAACAGCCTCCTTGTATTCCTCCCAGGTGGTTTGTCCCTTTTTCTACATTACATAAACATCCTTCTTCGTAAGGTGAGGAATTACCTGTTTTATTTTCACAAAAATAATCTTCCATCGCCTGAAAACTGCAGTATTTCCAGTTACCTGGCTTCAGCTTTGACTTTAACGCTCTTCCAGGTACACTAGCTTCACCTTACTCTCTTTGAGGTAGGAGTCATCTCATTGATTGTCTTGAGTAAAAGGAAATGGCTCATGCATCTTTTGTACATTATAACAAATGTCCTTTTGCATTATAATTGAATGGTGATTGTTGTGTTCAATCAATGAGAAAGGTTAAGGGAGCTTCTCTGCCAGCATTTTTAATGGAGAAGTCGATTAAGATTCAGTTTAATCATTCTGGCTGCTTCAGAATTAAAGCAACAAAGACCATCAATGGCACTATAATTACTAGTCTTTCTGTAAGTTTACACTGCTATTTATGCAGCCATAAATTTTGTTATAATGCATAATGTGACCAGGTTAACTTGCTTTGTTTGTAATGCAAAATATTTTTCTTAATTGTGCTGTGGATAAGAAATTGTTGTGATGAGGTATATACAATTCAGCCTAATAAAAAAAGATTTAAAAAGCAAAAATAACTTCTCTGTAGAGTTTGACTGAGGTGAATCAGCCTGATAGCTTGTGTTAAATAGTTTAAAGTCATGGCCTTAACCTTGGGACACTGGAGACATATTTTACTTTATTGAACATGGAGACTAGCATCACTCCCAGGTGAGTAAAAAGGGTCAAATATATTATTCTAATCCCTGTTCCAAACAGAGAAAAGGTCATTATACACTACCTATTGCATGCTGCCAAAGTGTGAAAAATTCACATTGGGGACATGGGTGCAAATCTATTTTAGACATGGCCTTTAAAATGTTACTAAAATGAATGATTAAAAGGTTTTGAAGAAGAAAAAAAATCTTGAAATTGATCTCATTTATTAATTAGTTTAAGCTTATAAAGGTCTTACTATAAATAGCCAGAAGGCTAGAAGAAATTGCTCATTTCAAATGAGAGTGAGGCTATCAAATAAATTTGTTTCTTGTAATATTAATACATGTAAGTATGGTTATCCATTTCATCTGCTCCTGCTGAATGGCAGATGACAGGATATCTTGATTTATCCAAGAGGCCTAGATAAGCACATTCAACACTTCCAGCAAATTAGAAACACAGGATACTTTTGTTACTTTTTTTTTTCTCTTCCCTATAAGAATTTCATTCAAAAGACATTGAGGGTTTATTTTTTTTTCTCCACAGAGAGGGGAAATCTTTCACCAAACTTCTCATGAACTTAAAAACTTGTTTCTCCATGCAAAAGCACAATCTCCAGAAATGGGTCAGTGTAAAAGAGAAAAGTAGGCCTTCAGTCTGTAAAGAGGACAAGATGCAGTGTCATCCCCCACAAACTCATGTTTTTTTGAAAGCTCAGCTTCCCTGAAAAAAATAATCAAATTTTTACTCCAGGTTAGCTAGCAAAGCTATTTGTAAAGCTGCATGAAGACGAGAAACAGGAGTGTTTTTTCACCAGTTAAGATGGTGAGATCCATGTGGCCTTCAGAGAAATGAACTGAGGCTCACCTAAAATGAAAAAGTTCCTTCCTGTGATTTGATAAAATATTCTTGGAATTTTTTTACTGTCACCTTTCATGACTATTTATTTCTGTTAATAGCGTATTTCATATCTTGTAGTTGTGCATCTTAACTAAAGATGGATTGTATTGCCACTGTAGCTTGTAGCTTGCTGTTGTCCTACAACTTTTCCTTCCCTTTCATCAGATCCTAAACTAGTAGGAGAGGATCATCTGATTAACAGCAGTTATTGAGTGACAATTAAAACAAAATATCACATTGCACAAAATTCTTTCAGTGTACGACTCCTGAGCTTGCCATTTGCTACATAATTTATGCTTCTTGGAATGCCAGGCTTGAAGGTGTAATCATAGGTATTGATATATACAAATCTGGAGCTCCTACTGGCTATAAAACCACACGTACACATCACAGCAAGATATGGTTCTTTAATGTATTTCTATATCAAGCCAGCTCTTTCAGTGGCAGGAAATTATGAAAACCACTAAAGAGGACAATTTTAAAATGTAACTCCTTAAATCTGTCTCCAAAGAGGTAAAGACAAACATGTAAATCAGCCGTTTATGAAACATTCATGTTTGAATTTAAAAGGCATATCAGTATACAGTGAGCATCACTGATATTAAAGTCAGGAGCTTAATCCTCTAAAGAAAACAAAACACATACAGTGCGTAGGCAGCCTGGCACCGTTCCTTCAGATTTTATACATGTGAGTTAGGGTGCGGAGGCTATACTTAATTTAAAAATAAGATTGACTAATCTATTTGAGTGCTTACAGCCTTGTAAGCAGAGAAAAGAGTAGTGTGCCAGAATGGAAATCATATGGGCCGGGAATTCCCCTTCTGTTGACCACAGAAGGTATAGGCATAATCCATCAAGAACAGAATGCATGCCATACTTTGTTCATTAGCATTTAAAGAGGCTGTTTGGCATCAGACAACAAATACAATTCTTGCAAGAACTTGGCAGCGGACTGTTTGTCAGTTAATGACAATCCACAGCTTTTTCAAGGAAATACTGAATGTTCCCAGGGCTATTTCTGAATTCTTTTCAGCATGAAGCTTGAAGTGGGGCTAACACATTTGTATAAGGGTGACCAGCTTCCAAGAGAAAATATCAGTTCTGAACCTGAAATCAAAACAGATTTGTTGGCAACAGATCAACAAATTGTGGTAGGATTATGGGATATGTGATATCACATATCTTATCTTTACATTTATGCATTTCCTAAAATACTACAGTGTGTTTTGCATCTCCATAGGCTACTGTCTGGAAAATGATGGATCTTATTTAGGGCTTGGATATCAATATCCACAGCGTGATAAGATACAGAGAGAGAGAAAAAGAGAAAAAAAAAAAAAAAAGTTTTGTAGCTTTAAGTTAATTATCAATGACTTTCTTTTTGTTAATCACTCTATTGTTAATATCATACCAAATTCCCTTCAGTCTCTATGTCATAAACTCTTCACCTGTGCTTAAATCAAATAACTTTTTTTTCTGAGCTGGGATCTGATTCCAGTCATAGATAACTAAATTTAAATTCATATAGGTTAGTCTTCATGTATAAGACATATACATGGGATTCAGTAGCCTAAACACAGGCATCTAGTACCACCTCAGATTCCATTCAAGCCTGGAAGTTGTTACACAAGACGCATAAGGAATTCATGCCTATGGGAATGGCCATGTGAGATATGTACCTTTAGGACATCTTCAAAGGCACTAGACACCTACGTTAATGCAGTAGAACGCCAGTCTTCATGTCTGTACTCTTGTATCAGTCACTGACATCCATTTGATGCCAGAGTTCAGAGAGCTATTCGGCAGCCAAAATGTAGGCATCAGCTTCAAGGAGAGCTGAATGGCTCTCTAGTCTTGCTGGACTGCATCTGCTAAATATCTACTGACAGACAGGAGAGTTCAAACCCACCTATACCTCATGGAGATGCTTAGTCTAATGTTAAATCCCATCCTTAATATTCTGTAAAGAAGAAACAAGAGATGATAACTTGAAGAAGAGTTTATTATTTTATTTTATAGGATATACGACTGCACGTATTTTCAAACGCTCAGTTGCCATGCCTCTTTTTTCTTTTGTTGTTTTTTGGGGCTTTAGGGGATTTTGTTTGTGTGGGTTTTTGTGTGTTGGTTTTTTGTTTGCTTGTTTGGGTTTTTTGTTTGTTTTTGTGACAACACTCAGAAAGCCAGCTATTTGTGTCACACTTACAAACAAATTACTAAACCCAAATGTAGGTCTGATGCATGGCCGTGATGCTACAAGTTAGACTGTTTTGTAAGTGCTGCAGGTTGTATTGTGTCCTTCTATTGTAAAGGCAGGGACTATTTGCTATCTCAAGAGACAGATTTTGAATTTTAACATTCTATCCCTCAAAGCTTCAAATATTAGTTCCTTTCTTTTTTCTTTTCCTTTTTTTTTTTTCCTTTAAACATCCAGACAGATTTATGGAACTTTACTTTCTATATTTGGTTTATGGGCTGAAGACAAATTACTAGTAACAGTGAGCTTCAGGAAGCTTGAAAAACATTCTTTACTGGGATGAGGATACCAGCTGATATGATTCCTCCTGATCAGTCTGAAACTCTAATGAGACCAGAACAACAGGGAAAAGTTAAGTACTTATGGGACCTAGGAAAAGATGCTTTGTTTAAAGAACCACAGTTCCTTTGGCAAGTAACTACCCTGTACTGTCCAAGGTGAATTCTGAATATTCTCAATCGAAGCAATATATTAAGCAATAAAGTAAGCAAGAAGACTGACAGAGGAGTTCTTATTAAGCTTGAATTGCAAGCTTCACTGCTGAAGTTGCATATAGATTTTAAACTGAAAGTGTACTGTTGTCAGTCTTGAAGATTACTCTGATGGAAACTTTCCAGAGAGACTATCAACAAATTATATTTAAATACACTTGAAAATACTTCTACATTGCAGGATTCCTGGAAAAATGTCTGAGGGTAAATGAGGTCCAGCTTCAGCATCAGTAAAATTTTCTGTCACAAGCTTCATTTACCATGGAAATTAGTTCATAAGTACACACCTGGATCCTATAACCCATGAACTCCACAGCTAAAAAGGGATGATAATATTGTACTGAATCTATTGTATTTAATGTTTTATCCTTCCACATTTTCTACAACATAAATACGGGTTACTTACAGTTCAGAAAGTATGTTGACTTTGCAAAATGAAAATCTGATTATTGAAGATACTAATATAACCTTGCTAGCTGATCTGCTTCACGAAGAGAACAGCAGCAAAGTCAAGGTAGCATTTTTACAGGTTGGAAGTTGGAATACAACTAAGTCTCATCATGATATACACCAACATTCAGATTGCTGGCACATCGTAAATTAGTCTCTTATTTTTTGCTGTAGTGTTAACTGTGCTAGTCAGGTTTAGCTAACACATGCTACAATCACACTTTAATTTGCTATAGAGAGGTATCCTATAGAGAGCCTCATTACAACAGCTGTAGGACAGGATGCTCTGACTGAGAAGTCAGAAACCCCATCAGCTCACAAGGTTAGACAACTGTGCTACTACTGCATGAAAAAACATGTCAGTACAGCAACAAAGTAGGAAGGAATAGAAGGTCATACTGGAGAAAATATGAAGCATGGGTCACTCCGCTAGCACCAAGAGCTTAAATGGAGGTTAACTGGGCTAGACCTTGCTCCTGGTCCAACTACAGACTTCCTGTGATATCTTGGTAAACTAGTAGTTTTCCTACTGTCTCACAGAAAAATCCTTCTTTACACAGGTATGGAGAATAAAGATATTAAAGACTGTGAGACACGTAGAAGTTACAATACTGCAGACTGCATAAAATAGAATGCAAAACCAAGGCATCATATACAATGCATACGTCAGAACCAAACAAAAAGATTAGAGATAAAGCACACAGATCTATCGAGACAGAACAGGTGGAATTCAGCTAGCTGAACCTTAAACCTCTGACCTAGTCCTAGCCTTTCTTTATAGTAGATGGAGAGCTATAATCACTTTTAAAGCGCAATTCATCTAACCAAATACAGTGTCTCCTTTGGAATGAGATGTTCTGCTCCACTGCTCTCCACTGACTATAAAGAGCCTACAATCATTAGCTCCCTTAGGTTAGACATCTACACTCGGATGAATCCAGTCCTCAGACTGTAAGAGGAGATGGAGCATGGTCCACATGCAAGAGTTGCCCTTCTGCAGTGTTTTGCTACTGCAGTGCTCCTCGTTAGTCAGTTTAGTGAGTACTGTGAGACCTGATCAGGCCTCAGTCTTTAGCAGCGTTTTAAACTCTGGGCTGTGCCCTGTTGAACCTGAGGATCAAAAGAGAAGAGCTTGGAAGAGTTATAATATCCTTCATATGTTGGCTGCCAGAAAAAGCAACACTGATAAGCTACCTTGTTATAGAATTAATAAAGTTCTATATGTCTGTATACCTCCCTTTTGGCCCCTGCCATTCACAATAAAACCATTATTTAATGTTAACAAGAGCCTGATCCTGCACTAATTGAAGTAAAAAAGAGTAGAAGCATATTATGCAGAATGATTGGCAATCATAGGCTGAGGTAGACTGATCATCCAATTAAATCATAGAATATTAAAAAGGTCAAAGTAATATAGAGCTAGTTTAATTAATAGACAATGAAATAAAATTCTGATTCTCACACTCTTGAATATAAGCCCAGTCCTGAAAACAAATTACCTACTTTATTTATGAAAGTAGTTCCTTTGACTTCAGGGTACTTCGTAAGGGCATGTGGACCTTTGCTTATGGATTAACTTGCAGGATCAGTGCCTAAGAATTTAGTTCTTCTATCTTGTTCAGGTAGTTTTGCTAGAATAGTTAATTTTTTTCATTTCTTATCTGCATCTTACAAGGAGGCTCATATAATCCTTTTTGTCTTCATGAACAGTAGATAAAGATTCAACCCTTTAAAACTTCATTAATATGTTGTCCTAATGATATCAAAGGTATAGTATAATTCAAACGTCAGTTCTATGTCTGTCTTCTGTGGTTTATGTGGATTTCTATTAATATTTAATTTGGTTCATTACCTTATTTATTGTGTTGGTTAAAGGAATTTGAAGATGGAGGTGCTGTGTTAACATAAAAGTCTCCTCACACTGAAGCAGGAAGCAAACATGATGCATGCACAATAATGTTGGGACTTTGTTTATAATAAACATTTTAAATGACTGATTTTTCTCATAAATACTCTAAGTAGGATGATCTATGAGATTTCTAATTTATTCTTGTTTAAAATTTAACCATGCTTTTTTAAAGCATATCAATTTTGTTAATACCATGTAATTAAAACATGTCAGTGCACAGCAAGTTTTAGTCTAAATTAATGACTATGAGAATTATTTTAATTAAATAACCAATTATAGAAAAATCGCAAGCATGAGAGCTGACATTTAAATGAATTTCATTTAAATTGCTTCTTAACATTGTCCCATCTAGGACACTAATGCAAAATGAACTATTGTATCAACATAGATTATCACTATTTTTGTATGCATGTAATGTATTCATATTCAGTCACCGGAACAGAGCTGAATATTTTGTATTGATCTGAAATGTCTATGAACAAAATACAACAGAATAAGCTGAAGTACAAACTAAAATCCCCTGTAGTTTTGTGACACAGTACAGCTGCATTTCTCGTTTACACACATGTATTTTCATATTTCAGTTCTTCATTCACTTATAAATTTCATTTTCCGTTTGGCGTAGGGTGAACTTCTAAAATTGCTGAGCATTCAAGTGGCTTTTTAAACTCTGTCTCTCTTGTAAACACACAGGCAAAATCATGATGGTCTATTAAGTTTTCATGTCACATTGAAAAAAAATTCTTCTGTTAGAAACATTTGCTGGAATACATTTTGCTCACTTTTAACTGGAAAGTAAGAATAGCTTAGATAGTTAACTAAATTACTCTTCTGCACTGCACAAATCGTTACTGCATTTGTCTAACAATCACATTCAATTTAATCAGATGCATGGTGCAAACTGTGCCAGGAAACTCCTGAAGCTATTTTCAAAAGTGAGTAACAGTATAATACATTGCAAAATTGTTCTTCTCTGCTGTAGCTTTAAAGATGTCACAGAAAAAGCGGAAAAAAAGGCTCCTGCATTTTTGTTCATTGATTAACCAGTAATGTTATGTATAAATAATGTATCTGACAGTATGGCAGCCCACTTGGGACATTGTGCCATTTACTACAAAATAGGATGCAACATGCAACTGAGCAGCAAGAACAAATTAAACATCTTTCCTTGGTAACTTTAGCATTTTTATTAGGTGATAAACATCACAGCGAGAAGAAAAGCAGATGTAGATATTTCAACAATATTAACCTTAATCTAGAGCCATCTAGAGACACAAAATAATATTTATACATTCCTAAAAAGCGCTTAAACTGAGTACAAAATGTGTTCTCCTGATCTCTTTTTGTTTTTTGGGACTCCCATGGAAACCAGTTGATATAGCCATGGTGTAAAACCAGGGGTTTGTTCCAGAATGCTGCAACTAATTCAGTGAAGTATTGTGTATAATCTTATCTTGTTAACTTGTGAAACAGAGATATCACTGCAGTATGTACTGTGGAAAATTCGCAGTGTTAATGTAGGTGTGTTTTAAAATTATTGCCCTTGTGAACTGCTGGTGTTCTAAGTCAAATTAAATTATTATACTAGAAATTTTCATTGAACACAGACTAAAAATTTCACAAGATTTTTGTGTTCAGGTTCAAAAATGTTTATAAAAATATTTTATGACTAGAATAGAAAGTTCTTTTAAAAGCTATCAAAATTATTATATCATTATGAAAGTTACCTAAATATCAGCTCAAAGATTCTTGGGTCACTGACAGTATTTTAAATGAAATCAATGAGACCCTTAAGTACCGCTGAAAGGAGAACAGAAATTACAAGACAAAGAACAATTATTTTGTAAAGTAAGAAAAAATAAATAGTAAAAGAAATTGATTCCATTTGACAAAGGATGATTTTATAGTTATATATTTATCTCTATGTACATATATGAACAGTTTTCATAAAATGAATATTTTTTCCCAGGTAAGTACTTGTATTAACTGATTATGATTGAAAAAAAAAATAAACTTTATCAAAACAAAAATGTTAAATAGCAGTTTTACATAATTATCATTAATAAAAACATAACAATGGTATTTGTATTCTCACATTAATCCAAAAGATTTAGATAGCCAAACCTTAATGAAAATCAGTGTGAGGTGTTAGCCCTTTTGCCTGCTGTGGACTTTCCTGCATTAAATATTGTAAAATGGAACAAGAGAGTATTATTCAACATGATTCAATACCATACACCTTGAATTTGTAACTATCATCACTAAATCACATGATCACTAAATCAAAGTATCTTTCTGTGTATTGAGCTAAATACCCAATTTAGGCTCTCTACTCATTGTCCTTTTTACATACTGCAAAAGCTGCAGCAGTTTATTTCACATCTGCACGATAATTAATCTAATATCCCCTCATACTCAATAGTTACAATGGTTAATGTTTATACCTGAGGTAATTCCCACTGCACAGTGAAGAGGATTATCCACTTGATTAAAAATAAATCTTTTCACCCCTGCACTTGATTCTGTACCTCCCTGGGGAAGCTGACCATAATTTCTTTTTTGCTGTACCTCATTCTAGAAGTGATGAGCCCATTTTGCATGGCCAATACTGAATGTAGCACTGGGCTTTTAACAGGACAGTAGTTCAATCTTTTTTTTTTTTTCATCCCAGCTCCATCTGGAAACAAATTCCTGCTACTCAGTTGTTGCTGCTAAAACAAGACAGCTATCATGCATTTCCCTATGTTGTGGCCCATGAGATGCTGCTGTTGTTATTTTTCTCTCAGAACGTGGAATAAGCTCAGCTGGAACAGTAGTAACTCAAGTAGAAACAAATGAAAAATGATTGCTGGAAGACTACTATTCAGTCTCAGGTTTGGAGAAGTTTGGAACAGGAAGAAAACAAAATACAGAGATGAAAAGGCCAAAGGGCAAAGTTTATGAGTTTGATTTAGGCATCCAAAGGAGGGGATTCACAACAGCTGGCATACTCAGCCAGCTAAGTTCCATACTAAATATTTCAGTGCATCCTGACCCAAAAGCCACACGGGTGCCCAAGCAGGTTAGGAAGCAGTCATTCATCTGCAAGCAGGCTCCTAATTGTGATTCACCAGCACTGCAAATTTCCACATTTTATTGTACCTTGTTGCGTATACTTTATTTTCTATTTTGTTGGGTTACAAATGCTAGACCATGTCGAAGTGTGCCACCAAGATGATCAGAAGGCCAGAACACTTTTCCTGTGCGGACAGGCTGAGAGAGTTGGGGTAGTTCAGTCCACAGAGAGGGCTCTGGGCAGACCTTATGGTGGCCTTTCAGTACTTAAAAGGAGACTATAAGACGAGGGCAGACTTCTTAGCAGGGCCTGTTATGACAGGATGAGTGGTAATGATTTTAAACTAAAAGAGGAAAGACTCAGGGTAGACACGAGGAAGAATTTTTTTACAGTGAGGGTGAAACACGGGCCCAGGTTGCCCAGAGAGGTGGTAGATGCCCCATCCCTGGAGACATTCCAGGCCAGGCTGGATGGGACTCTGAGCAACCTGATCTGGTTGAAGATGTCCCTGCTCATGGCAGGGGGGTTGGATCAGATGACCTTTGAAGGTCCCTTCCAACCCAAACTATTCTGTGATGGTATGAAATAGACACATGTCTAAGGTGACTCAAAGGAAAGGCAGCTTCCTTCTCAACCGATAGGTTCCCTGTGAGTCATATATGTCTGCTTCAGAAACAATTGTATGTTTTGACTTTTTTTAGCGTACCAGACCCCACGCTTCTGGGGGAGTAAGCTGGATTCTAATCAGGCTCATATGTCATCAGTGAAGCTATTCTATCTCCAAGTTTCCCACTAGAATGCCAAATGCTGCCCTTATTTGCACCTTCACAACCCTGCTGGAGACAAGGTGTCTACTCAATTGTAATAATTTGGCCTGAGAAAACTTTACTGTTGGCAGTGACTTTCAGATCCCAGTACCAGGTTTTCACTGCTGGCAGTTGAAAAGAAAAATATTTTTATGCTTAGTATGAGTAAAACCAATACAGATTCACAGAGACAGAGAAAATACAGAACTCTACCACACATTTTTGTAATGCTTCATTTCAAAACTACAGCTTCCTCCCCAGCAACAACAGCAGCCCTATAAATCAGCTCAGGGTGATTATTTGCCACATGGTGATTTGTAAATCTTTATGATTTGTAAGGGATTTAAGTAAACTTTCTAAGGAGTTTGAAGAAAACTATGGAATGTGTCGCTGTATTTGCATGCAGGAAATTACCTTTGCCCACTGAAAGAACGAATCTAAGCGTAATAATAGATGAGAAAACATTCATAATGTTCTATTCCAGCAGATGATTATGGCAACAAATTAGAGCAGATTTTCTCTTGAATAAAGATTACCTCCTCAGTTTTATTGCTCAGCTCTGCAGGAAGTCCATACATACTGCAGTGATGGATGTTATGTAAAAGTTCAAGAGCACCAGCATCACTAACTTCTATATGGGATTCTTCCACCTAATAGTTAAGACAACATTGAACAGAATTTCATGTACATATGCACTTTTGCATAAGTGCCAGGGAGTGGGTAGACACACAGAATGATTTCAAAAGAGAAAGCTTGATAACCTGGATAATCTTGATAACCTCTAAAGGATGCCCCAACCAAACAGTGAGCATCAGTGCTCACATTTTTCTTACGGAGAGTGAGGAATGACATGGACAGTTTTACAGTTCTATTTGAACTATACTTGTGTTTCTGAGGGGGAAAAACATCAGCCATTTCTTGGTTTATATGCTATTCAGTCAGCTACCTGTGTGTTCGCTTGTAATACAATCACACCTCAATGATTGTAACTGTCTAGTATCCAAAATATCACAAACATAGATGTCCAGTCAGCCATTCAGGGAGTAATTCATAATTTCTGTGTGAGCTGCAGTATAGATTTTAGTAAGCTAAGCCAAAACTAATACAAAGAACCACAGTGATAATGGAAATATAAAAGAACCTTTGGAAGTTCTGCCAGGGCACTTAGAAATGTACATTTTGTTTTAGAAATGAATTTGTCTACATTCAGGTTCCTGCTATTGGACCTTTTTTTCTGTCTCTCTTTCCTTTCCTGTCTAGTTGCAAAAGTCTTCTCTCCAAATAAGGTAAATGCTCATTATGGTCACGTTGAGTATTACCTTTTTAGGGAAATAAAACAACTTGAGCTCTTTAAGTTTACCACTGTTCAGCTTACCTCTCCTTTCAGATGGCTCCTTTCAGAACTTCCATCAGATTGTTAGTGAAACTGTGAAGTGTGGTGGCAAAACTGGACACAGAATCCCGCTATTATGAGGTTTTTTTCTAATGAAAATGAAAAGTTGACACTTCTCAGTACCCTCCTGCTGAAATGTTTAGGGATTGCATGCTTGTATGAAGCTTACAACATCTTCTGTCCCTCAGGTGGAAGTTACTGCTTCCTGTTCCTGAAACATGGCTGCTTATCATGCACATGATCCTGTTTTGTTGCAATATGGGGTCAAATAAGTCCATTTGGTCTCCAAGTTAGTGTCTTCTGGCCAAAGCACAACTATATATCAGCTTTTCCAACAAGGTCATGAAAATTATATAAGAATTCTATGGATTAGTTCTCAGACAAGCCATCACACTGGAAGGCAGAAATTCATAGAATCATAGACTATCTCAAGTTGGAAGGTATTTATAAGGATCATTGAGACCAGTTCCCTGCTCCTCACAGGACCACCTAAAATTAATCCACATGATTAAGAGCATCATCCAGACACTCCTTGAACTCAGACAAGCTTGGTTCTCTCCCTGGGGAGCCTGTTCCAGTGACCAACCATCCTCTCAGTGAAGAACGTTTTCATATTGTCCAATCTGAACTTCTTCTGACTCAGCTTCATTCCATTTCCTTGTATCCTGTCACTGGTCACAAGAGAGAGGAGATCAGCACCTCCCTCTCTGCTGCCTGCCATGAGGAAGCTGTAGATGGTGCTGAGGTCACCCCTCAGCCTTCTCTTCTCCAAACTGAATAAGACAAGTGACTTCAGCCTCTCCTGGTAAGTTCTGTCCTGGAGGACTTTCACCATTTTGGTCTCCCTCTTCTGCATATGCTCTAATAGTTTTAAATCCTTTTTATCCTGTGGCACCCAGAACTGCACACAGTGCTCCAGGTGAGGCCGTACCAGTGCAGAGCAGAGCGGGACAATCACCTCCCTTGACCTGCCAGCAATGCTGTGCTGGATGCACCAAGGACACGGTTGTCCCTTTTGGCTGCCAGGGCGCACTGTTGGCTGATGTTCAACTTGTCATCAATGCAACCCCCATGTCTCCTTCTGTGGGGTGCTCTCCAGCCTCTCACCCCTCAGTTTGTGTGTATAACCAGCATTACTAACAAACCCAGATGCAGAATCCTGCACTTTCTCTTGTTGAATTTCACACAGAAATTGGTTTATTTTTACTTTTTAATCCCTAATTTGTTTTTCAGTCTGTCACAGTTTAACCCCAGCCAGCAATTAGGACCACACAGCTGCTCGCTCACTCCTCCCCCCAAGCGGGATGATGGAGAGAAATGGAAGGAAAAGAAAAAACAAAACAAAACAAACAAACAAAACCAACCAACCAAGCAAGCAAAAAAACACAAAGAAAACACACACAAACAAACACAAAAACCTTCTGTGTTGATGTAAGTATAGCATAATAGGACAGCGAAGGAAAAGAAAATAATAATAATAGAATCTACAAAATAACTGATGCACAATTCTTGCCCACCACTTGTGACACCAGTAGCCCATTCGTTCCTGAGCAGTGGAATTTTCCCCCCTGCCAGCTTGTTTATATACTGAGCATAGCGTCATATGGCAAGGAACACCCCTTTGGCCAGCTTGGGTCAGCTGTCCTGGCTTTGCTCCCTCACAGCTTCTTGTGCACCTGGGAGCTGAAAAGCCCTTGCCTACCTAACAGCAACCAAAACATCAGTGTATTATCAAAATACTTCTCACACTAAGTCCAAAACACAGCTACTAGAAAGAAGACTATCCCAGCCAGAACCAGGACACAGTCACAGGACACAGTTTGTTTTCTTTTAAGTATGACCTTTCCACTCTATTTCTAGATGGAATAAGCTTGCATTTGACTCTACTAAGCAGAGTTTGCTCTGTAGGAAATGATTAATATACTAAATAATTTTAGGGCAGTGCTTATATTATTGCTGTCACTAGTAAAATCTATAGGCAAACCATATGGCAAAAGTTTGGGACTGTCTAAATGTAGAAGATAACCTACACATTTTATTGCTCCCATCTCAGTTAATGGCAAATTATTATCTATTTATTTATTACCTTTTTATTACTTCCTCTTACTTTTGTTGTAAGGAATAAGAATCCTGCCAAGAAGAGTTTAAGCAGAGAACCAGACTGTGATCTACTTACTTATTCACACTGAACAAGGGTATTTGCCTAACAACTGGAACATGTGTTTTGGTCTTAAAATAAGACCTTTATAGAATATAAAGATATTTCAGGAATACTATATGTTCTAAAAACATTTCTGCAGCCTAAATTCATTCCGCATAACTTGATACCTAGCACATAGACAAAGAGAAAGCAGTAGTCACTTCAAGGCGAAAATTCCAACTTTCAACCAGCTGACTTGCCCTCTGGATTGTGCCTATCTTTTTCCATTCAGACTACCAGTTGACTGAAGTTAGGTACACAGAGTCATATAAGATAAAATCAGATTTACATCCTTACACTTGTAAAGTTTTCCCAGGTTATTGCTAAAATCCATTTGGGTGTGCTACTTCTAATATTTTAGTTTAACCAAAAAAAAGGATCATTTAAAATAAATTTTATTAATAGCACTATATCAATCCTGTATGGTTAAAGTAATGAAGTCTCTGGCATCAATAAATGAAGTACCCACAATTTCCACAAGAAGCTATTAGCTTGCCCTAGCAAAGATTTTTGACATTCAAGATACCTGCTATGGATGCATCAAAATAGAGCAGGGTTGCAGCTCTTCTCATTTGTAATAAACTATTCCATAAATAAACATTTGCTCTATTTCCTTCCTACGAAAATTACCTTCACTGCTTGGATAGATTTTCCAATATATAGGTCAATCTGTCCTAACCTTTTCTGAAGGAAAATGAGAAATGTTCCCTATGAACAAGATAAAACATACTGTATCTAATGGCACTGCTTGCAAACACCAAATAGCAGCAGACTCAAGAACTGCAATATAAAGCTATCAATTAATTTTGTTGTAACTGTATGCACCTGTGAACAACTGCTTAATTAAAGAGGCAAACAGAAATCTCTCACAATAATGCTTCAAATTACTTGCATTTATGTGACTCAATTAGTTGGAGTGGATAAATACAATTGGAAAGCTGCCATGCGGACTTCTGGAAATAAAGAAAAGATAGAACTGAAGAGATACAAAACCAAATGGGAGGACTCAGGCAGATAAATACAGATAATTCTCAGAGGTTCATAGGCCTATACAAACAGAGAAGATAAAAGAAAAAAAATCTATGTAAATATATATAAATACCTCATTTACTGTCACAGAGTTCTGCTTTCCCGCACAGGAACCTTAAGGGGATTGTTTGTTTTGGGTAGAGTACTCACAGGGCTCAGGTTTGCTTTAATTTTGTGATCAGATATATTCATCCAATTCCCTTTGCTTTTAGGGAGTGTCAGAGGTGTTTACTGCTGCTGCAGACAGGCTAGAATGTCTTGTCTACTCTCCAAATGTTTCTCCAGAAGGGCACAGGTCTTCCACAGCCTCTAACCCATCTGCCCACCTAAATGCCTCAGATACCCTGGGGGTGTTTGGATCATGAGCACATTTCTGAAACTAATTTCCTCCTGGTCCCCTTTTCTGTGCTGTGGTTCCCACCACAAAGTGCTCCCAGAGCATGTGAACCAGGCTTTTGGGGGATGAAACTAAACTGGAAGATGCTCTCCATAAGCCTGATGAGTCAATATTCATCCTCTGGGACCAGACTAGAGATAGCCCGAAGTGAAAAAATGTGAGATGTGTGTGGTCCTGAGCACTGTGAGAGTGCTCTTCTTGGTTTTCACTACCTCCTGATGTAGACATAGCCTAAGGCATTTAAAATTACACCAGACACATTAGGCACTTGGATTCCTTCTTCTGTTATCATGTGCCTGTTTCAGAATAGGCCATAACTCTATAGGTTACATGTCCATTATATGTCCTGTTATATGACCATATATATGTCCCATATGTCCACTCCTGAAAATGCCTTTTTATCACTTTCATATGCAGTTCAGTGTTTCTCAGTAGGATCTGAGGAAAGCCTACTGCTGACAGTCATTGTCTGCAACAGGGAATTTTATTAACACTGAATGATCAGCACTGGGGGACAGTTAAACAAATCAGACTTTCCCTTCTTCTGAGAGCACTCATCTAGAAATAGCAAAGGGGATTAGAAACAGGATAGATTACACTTAAAATCCTTTCAAGTGTAAGGTCCAAAGTCTGGTTTAGATATTAATTATCAATTCTGTCTTCTAAATGCAACAATTGTTTATTATTATTCCTATTTTATTAAAATTATTTTTGAAATAGCTGTCTTTCCTGAGCTTGCAGTCCCAGGCATTCCGGTCCTTAAAGAGTGGCCAAACACACCTGAATTGGTATTTGGGTCAGTGATTTGCACATTGACATTGCAACTGAGCAGTGGGATGTTCTTCCAGGTGGAGTAGAGAACAAATGCCCAGGGCAGAGCAGGGAGCAAGACCTGCTGAAAGCATAAAGGAAAAATAATTATTTTCTGTGGAAACAATAATCATTTAACCAGCTACAATTACCATTTTAGACTTATATTCAACAAAGGCATCTGTTGTTTCTCTCTCTCTCTTTCTGTTTCTCTGGAACACTTAACAAGCATATTGTTTTATTGTAGACAGCTTTTCAGTATTTAAATACATACAAAAGTTTCTCCCTTAATATTTTTGCGGTTAACACTGAAATGAATGTTATTAAGTCGCAATTATTCATGGGTTTTAAAATAATATCTGTCCATTTGAGGCAGAAGGGCTACATATTTCAGATGTTTCGTTACACCATTTTCACTATGCTAATATATTAAAAAATGATAATAATATCTCATAATTTGGTTTTCTTCATTTTCGTTCCTTCTTGACTTTTGATTTCGCTTACCTTCTAATTTTCTTTTTTTTTTTTGTAACTGTAACCTGAAGAGCTCAAATTTCCTCATAATAATTGCTTTGTTTTTTACTTTAATTCTACATTTTCCATTTAGAACAAGGTCATAAGATATGGATAGCTGACCCTGCTCTTATTTCCCCTCACCAAAATGCAAATCATGCAGGTAAAGACACAGGATACAAATAGATTCGTTAGCCAACCCAATCTGTCTGTAAAAATCTACCTGTGACCTAGAGGACAAAACTCCTCACACTTCTAATTGAAGTCAACTACCCAGCTGACAGGCAAATATGCTTTTGAGGGCTCTTTTGCTGCCGTGGTGATAGCGTCTTGAGGTTGTTCCCAGATGGAGGGGAGGGAGGTAGAAGTGAGAGTCAGAGAGTGTGACAGTCACTCATCTATCTTGGAAACACTGAGGACCTTGGAAATATGAATTAAATTAGGCTTCGCTTTCATGAACACTTTAATCTAACTTAAGTACGAAATGCTGCTAAAGGAGACGATCTCTCCATCCTCCCCACCCCAGCTGTCAGTTCCCACCTTTTCCCTTGTGCCAGCACTTGAGATCACATGGCTACCTTGCAAGCTAGGCCTGGGAACTGATCCAGCACCCAGCCTCCCAATTATTAAGTTTTTTTGGCTGGATCAGTTCCATTTCTGTAAACGCTAATGGGGGGTGGGAGAGTGGAACATACAGGCAGGAGAAGCGTTGAGAGAATTACCACTTTCAATAGAAGCCTGGGCTTAAATCATCTCAAAGCCATTGGTAAAACACAGTCACCCACAGGGCTTTGGATGCAGCCCTGACTCAACAGGACTGAGAGCCAGCACTGCACTTCACAGGCAGCAAAGATGTGGGCCTGGGAGAATATGGAGGAAAGCTGCTACTTTCAGCACTTGCTGCAGGTCTTACAAGACTAATCAAACTGATGCAAACTGCGTTGCAGTATCAAAGATGTACTGTGATAGCACTGAGCATTTTAAATGCAGAACAACAAGCTTCTTTAAAAATGATTAAGGCTAGAAAAATCCCATGGCTTTCACTCTCTTTCTTTTCCTTTTTTTTTTTTCTCTGTGGAGCAAAGGTCTCAGGCTTCATAGTTGTTAAATGAACTGAAAGCTGCTTCTGCCCAAGCTTATTTTGATCATTACTGATGTAATCAAATTATTCTTGTGTAATAAGAAAATCTAAAGATGGAGGAGATATTTCTAACCAAAACAATGCTGTCAAAAAAATAACAAAGTACAGTTTCCTAACTACTTATGAGTAGTAGATGACTGTTTTTTCCTTCTCCATGTAGGTACCAAACATCAGTAACAAACCTAGCAGGACTCCCATGTCAAAAAGCTTGGCAACTTTGAAATTTTGTCTCTGCCTTCCGATGCGGCATGTGTTATCTTCAGCTAGCTGCTCCTGCTGGATGTAACTGTGAAGACCGAATATGAATAGTATTTGTGAAATTGGTATCCAAAGTGATGAGAGGCATGACAGGGTTGCATGGTCTTGGCACAGTAATCTATAAATGTCACATATCATGTTCTTGTGGCTACAAGCCAAGAGTTCAGGAACAGTGTTGAACTTGTAGGACTGTGACTCTGTGTGACATCTCCTGTGCACTCCAGAGTGAACCCTGAGGACCAAAACAATGCTGTGTTACTTCCTTTCTTTTCTTCCAGTATGTCCACAGCCTAATTGCAGTGACCAAGAAGCTGTAGGAATACTGATAAATGCAATGACAAATGTGTCTTTAGGGTGAAGGCTATGCTCAGGTCAAATGTCTTGAAGTTAATAGCTCTTTGTTTCTCCTTCCTTTCTTTTTCTTTCTTTCTTTCTTTCTTTTTCTTCCTTCCTTCCTTCCTTCCTTCCTTCCTTCCTTCCTTCCTTCCTTCCTTCCTTCCTTCCCTCTTCTTTCCTTCTTTCTTTCAAGTTTGTGTGGGATTGTACTTGTGGTATCCAAATTTGCCATAAATTAATTAGAATTTTTGCAAAAATTTCCAACGTATTCCCACAATTTTTTTAGCTTCACTAAATATTATCAGTGTTCTGCCCAAAGACTATTCCAAATGGTATGGTCATAGTAGAGATGTATGTAGAAGCAAGAAATGAATGAAAATAGTATAGCAAAAATTCAGTTATTCAAGAAAGACCTTTGTCAATCTTCCTTTCAAGTGCAAAATAAAACTGTAGTGTGAATAGATTAGGCAGAAAAAAAACCTTACATAAAAGAGTTCAACTGCAATGTCAATTTCTTTTAAAGAATATATTGATTCCTTCTTGCAAAATGTTACTTCAACCTAAGTTTTGAAATTGAAAATCAGTTTTAAATGGCAAAATATTGTTTGTTCAATGTTCTGTTTTCCGAACACTTTTGTGCTACAAAGGCATTTCACCATTATTCTCCCTGATTTCTTTATCTCAATAAAAAAAAAGGGGAAGAAGAAACTTTGATGCATTGTCATGCTGTGATGGGATATGTTTTTGAAGTCTTTGCACTGCCTTATTGGTCTTTATTATTTAAATGCCTGGTTTAAATTTATATGATGAATTGAAGTCTAGGGGGGTGTACCCATATTAACTGTAATCCAGCCAGCACTTTGGAGTTTGCTGCTACCCGTATTACTTTTGATTTGTGTGGCAAATCTCCAGGTTTGAAGTTTCATTGCAAGTGCTTGAAATCGGAGTAGAGTGAGCGTTGTTATTTTCATTGTTTGGAAAACAAAAATGTACCTCTGATAATTTTTGTCTTTGATTACTGCTTCTTCAAAGGATTTAAAACAGAATGAAAGCCTTTGAAAATTTTAGAGATGAAGAGACATGAGAGTTATTCTGTATGCACCAGATAAACAGATGTCTTCGCTTTCAAACTAAACCCAGAAAATATAATCACAAGCTTCATCAGAAACAGATAACAATCTAGGTGCACAGTACTTTACATTTTACTAATGTGCAATGGGAGAAATAATAATACTACTTCCTTCACTTGTCTAAATATTTGTTTCAGACTAACAGCTCAAAAAACATGTTTGTAATAGCAAACAAAATATGATAAATTCCTTTGAGGGGAAAATATTCTCAGCATAATGTCATTATAAGCACAAGTAAACACACTTTGAAATGTATTCACAAATAAGTAAGACACTCATAACACTGAAGGTCTTAAATTGTGAATTCCCAAATTAATAGCTATCAGATGTCATGAGTTCTTTTCATCCTGTATTAGAGTCACACCAAAACGTCCCAATAAACTTAAGCTGAAGTTGTAATCATCCAAAGGATGACTACATGACAGGGCTCATTCTTAATATGTGGAAAAATGCCTGTTCGGAAATATGTAAAACTGTTTAGAAATAGCTGATGATGTGCATTACTAAGCCAGCCTTTGCAAAATAACTTCCAGAAAACCCTAAGATGTGGACAGATTTAAATCACCTACAGAAGGATCACATAAGAAAGAAATGTGGGGTTTCTAATGGTCCTCTTGGTTCCAAATACTCAGGACTTTAAACTAGTGTGTACACCTGAAATGCAGATAACGGGCAGGGTAGGAAAAGCCTCAGGAAACTTGATTAAATTAAGCAGAGAAAAGCCTGAAGGGATTCAGATTCAGTTTTTTGTTTCCTTAGGCTGCATTGAAAGGAGCAAAGTGATTTCTGTAATTCCAAACCAGTTCAAATTATTTACATCCATTTATGAAATTATGTGCTGCCACATCAGAAAGTCGGTTTGCTCTGTACAATGGAGGCAAGATAAGGTATGGACAATATACAGTGCTGTAGCTCACCAGAAGAAAATTGAGTTCAAAAGAGAAAGTACAGAAATAGAAGTCACACCCATTTCCACTGCAGAAAATAATAATTAAAATACTGTTCACAGAATAAATGGTACTAAGAAAAAATTTTCTTCAAAAGCACAGGAAAGAAGAAAGAAGATAAAATTCCAATTCAAAGAGTAGAGAAGTGGAAAGTCATGATTAAATTTAGGAGAAAATGAAAGATCAAGCCTTAAGTTAAAGGAAGGATACGTAGGGAGATACATAGGGAGACAAACAAGGTATAATGACATATTTGAATGGTATGTATATCAGTTGTCTCTCTAGGCTTTGAGATCCAGATGTTGCTGTTAAGGTCTAAAGTTAGGCTCAACGGGATTTTAGTACGAATGCTGAGATTTAAAATTGAAAGTAAAGATCTCTCTATTTAGTAGCCAACACATGAATATTTCAAGACTCTAACCAGTAGTAGCACTATAATCAGTACAATTTTTGGACTTTCATTAGTAGCTAATTATGATTATTGTTCTTCTGCATACACTGCTGTACAGACAGCAAGCTGGACCAGGAACACAGATTGCAAGAGATGGAGAAATAATGAGATTGGGGAGAATTAAAACCTTTTCAGACCAAACGTGTTTGATTTGAATTAATTTTTTAGTTAAAGACCAGGTGACATATCCAAAACCCTGGTTTTCCTCATGACTCCTTCACTGTGCAGTCACACTTACACTTTGACCTCAAGGGAACACTTTTTCTTCATGGTGGCACCACACCTATGTCTGCACTGGTGCATCCAGCTTCTGATCCCTGGCAACCAGTCCAAATGGCACAGACTGGTTCACCAGCACATCGTTTTGGGCCAGCTCCTCTATAGGCGGGTCATATTTTTCTCCTGGAAAAGTCTTCTACATTTCAAATTTTGCACGTGTATTTTCAGTCTGGAGGATCTGAACTGATGCGAGTACTTGCGTTGTCATCTACAAGATTAATGGCTTTATTTTATAAAGCTGAGGGGAATTGTTGCATGCATGAAGATAGTGAGGGTGCTTAAAAATGAAAAGTCTCTTGGGACAATGTTGGAGGACTGCTGAGGAAGAAGGGATAACATGTTGTGTGATTAGGACATTGAGGAAAGTCCACTGAGTGAATTATTCTCCAATGGGTGCCCAGCTTTTTTCTTTGATAGAGCTAGTTGTAGTGCAAAATGATAAGGTAATAACCGGGAATGATTGGGTGATGAGCTCATTGCTTGCTTCTTTCCTTTTTTCGGTAAATATGTATCTTTAGGCCTGATTATGACCTTGATTTACACTGATGTATATTAAGCACAATTCTAGTTGTATTCACATCAATGGAGGATAACAGCTGCTATGACTCAGAGTCAGAGCCCTTGTGGATACCATGTTTTGTCTGCTGTCATGTCCAGTGTATTTAATAACTATTTGATTAATGACATACATAAATCAGATATTTAATAATTCAAATGATACATAGTGTATAGATGAAAATTAACAGTAAATCAGGTTTATGCTGCCCTCCATGCTCTGTCATCTGTTTATCCTCATTTTTTGTTGGTATTGGTGTGCTCTAATTTCCTTCTGGGTCTCTGTAGATCCCCCTGTCCATTTCCCTTTGACACTAGTTTGGTCTAATGTCAGTTGAATATAAAGCCAAATTCTTAAGGGAGATCTTTTCCAGTTCTGTCAGCTCTCAAACAGCTAAACTTCAAGTCAAGGCTGGTTTTGATTGGTTTGGTTTGTTTGCACGCAAATATGCAGCCTGTATATGGAGAGAGGAATGGTAGCAAATAACTATGCATATAAATTCCTATTTATCGAAAATGAAACTATTATAGCAACATAAAAATCAATGTTTGTCCAATTATTTTCTGCAGGCAGTACAGTACATTGCAACATAGTTTCTCATTAGATTAAATCAAAACTGTTCTTAAATACCATTTTACCAGCTGTTACTGAATAAAGGATGAAACAAACAGTTTGTAGTATCAGATATGTAGCTTTCTGGCACACATCTTTGCCAAATTTACAACAGCTGTGTATAATGTTTAAAAGAAACAAACACCCTTGATGGTTATTCTTCAGTTCTATTGAATTTCACCTTTTTTTTTTTCCCCTGAAGTAGCATCCTATATTTGTTCTACTACAGACTGAACCCATGGCCAGTAAAAATGCAACAGAAATAACAAACTAATTCTCAGATTTTCATTCTTTCAATTATTAACAAAATGGGGTGAAGATATTCTTACAAGCAATCACACCTCTTAAGTAATTTCTTAGGAAGGCAGCTTCATTTCTTCCTTTTTTTTTCTTCTTTTTTGGAGTGGAAGGGGTTGTGTTCTTTGGACACATGGTGTGAACTATGGAGTTGTCACATGCAGGGACTGGAGGTGGACTCAATGACCCTTGTGGGTCCATTCCAACTCAGGACATTCTATGATTCTATGTGTTTTGTGGGGGTTTTTTTGTTGTGTTTTTTTGTTGGTGGTGGCGGTGGTCTTCTTTGGTTTGTTTGGGTTTTGGTTTTGTGGACTTTTTTTCCTCAAATATAGATATAATATAGTCTGAACAGAAACTGCTAATGCATATTAAGTGTTCCATATGTCAGAGATACATTCACATGTCTGTGGAGCTTGGGCCATATTGAGTTTCTGGATGCTGTGACTCCCAAAACTAATCTCAGCCTATTCAATGTAATTTATACTTGATCCCTGATTTCATAGGGGCCCTTCTGTGAACTGCTAATAGTGGAAACAGCCCAAGCTGCTGCAAAATGACAATGTGACTGTTGTCTGCTTCAGCCTAGCAGGCAATATAATCACACAGCCATGGGAGGAGCATCCCAATAGTACAAGAAAATCTCAGCCACAGGACAAGTTGCAGATTGTCTTCTGTGTGCTAGTCCCAGATCTAAACATTGAATCCTCTTCTTGCTTTGTCTAATCATTTTGCCTTTCTGCTTTGCTGCCCTGTTTGAAAAGTAAGGATAATAATAATAATATTTAGCTTCTGCAGGAGATACTGGCTTTGTTTTGTTTCATTCTTCACAAATGAATGTAAAGCAAAAGAGTGCTATTATTAGACAGTGTGGGTGTGAGGAGAGTAGACTTGGAAGAGTTATTATTAAAAAAAAGTAAAAAGCTTGGGAATGAGAAGATCAAGATCACTAAAAGAGGGGTGGGGGAAAGAAACCCAAAGACAACAGAGGGTGAAGAAGACAGAAGTAAAGCATGCCTTAGGGTAACAAGGGAGTTATGTTTGCCAAAGGGATAATGTCAAGCAAAAACATTATTCTGATTAAAGAAATGAGCATAACTGAAGAGTAAAGAGGAAACCATAAAAAAAAAAATAAAAGAAGCTGAAGTAAGTGATACAGAGTAGAATGGAGTGGGTTTGAAACAATCGAATGAATGAAGGAGGAAAGCAGTTTGTAGATTCTTCCACGTTTGATGGAAACTAGAATCAGACATTGAGTTGCACTCAGCTTAGTAGCAGTTTGTGGCATAGAGGCCGCTACCTGCTGAGGTTGTGGGTGAAATCTTGTCCCTGGTGAGGTAAAAGGTGAAATTCTAATTACCTCCAGTGGGCCTGTGATTTTGCCCCCTGAAATTAGGACTTCTTATTGGAAACCCAGCTGCTTAAGTAAACTAAATTAATTCAGGCACTCAATAAGGAAAGGTAAGTATTTGAATATGCATGAAAAAATACCCAACCTGGCAACAACATAAGGAACATAATAAATAAAAATTGAGTACAAACCTCAAAATCAGTCTTGATAGTAAAGCATTATTATTTCAAAATTAAAATAATTTACATAATACCCTATGTTTAAGCAGAATTCTATAAAAATAAATAAGACGTGTTCCCTGCGCTGAAGAGACTTCATTCTTAATAAGACATAACAAACAAATACAAGGTAAATTACAACAGGTAGAAGAAAACAGAAAGAGCAAGATATTTAAAAAATTAAAATTTACAGGTGGCAGAAAAAATGGAATAACAAGTTAAAGGTATAATTTAGGAACCACGTTAGGTTGCAAGCAAGATACCTTGCTTGTGCAGAATTGTTCAGAAACCCCCGCACTTCACAGAAATTTCAAGTGCACCATCTAATTTTATTTCCCTCTTGGTAGAGTGAGTTTTCTTTAAAAGTTCTTCAAAAAATACAAGAAGAGCCAATCCTCATCCAAATAAAACAGCAAATATTCCATCCGATCACTGGTTTTCTGTGTAGGTACAGAATATTTATATGTAGTTTTAAATTCCAGATTGTTTTTGGTTTGGTTTTGTTTAGCACTGAATTCTTTCAAAGAACAGGTCAGTTGATGGACTCAAAATACAGAAAAAAAACCCTTTTCTAGAACAATGTCCAGATAGGTCTCCTGTCGGCTGCCCAGCAAGTTCCCTGGTTAATGTAAGTGATGTGAATAAATGTTAGTTAATGAACATCACTTTTTAAAATCCTCAGGTAGTTATGCTCAACATTGTAATCTCTTTTTAAATATGGGGTTTACGGAATTGTTCAGGAGAGATTTGGAAAGGGAAGGCCCAGAGTGAGGCCTTCCTTAGCTGAACTGCTTCCAGAGGACTTTGAGGAAGGCTGTACTGCGATGGGCCATCTCAGGAGAGATTTTACCTGAGTTGTTCCAAAAATTCTTTCTGACTCATAATTTTCTGCTACAGCATGATCCTGATATTTGGAAAACGGTCACTACATAGTCACAGGCATCTTTCTAACCCCTAAAAGGATTACTTGTATATCTCTCTTCCTGACACAGGAGACAATCAGGCATCAGGGACAGGCAGCTGAAAGACCAAGGTAAACAGCTTAAACATTACATATATGGTGGAAAAGGAAAGTAGAAGGCTGCCAGGTCTTCGGATCCTAGAAGACTTTCTCTAAACATAAAGCTTTGTGATGTGATTTAATCCAGGACAGAGGGTAGGCTGAAAGTTCAGAAGGAAGAGAGATTTTAATTTAATGAATGGTTGAACCAATGGAGGGATGAAACCATTACGTACTGGTGAGGTATTTTTAATAAAATACCTTCAATTAATTTAACCTGCAGACTGACTGGTTACTGATGGATAATGCGTTTTTGTAAAAGTGAACCCACATGCTTCCTTTATTATACCAAATTAAAGTTTTATTCATATAATGTAAAAAGAGGTAGTCTTTGAAAGATTAACTCCGATATCTTGAAGCATTGGCTTAATAGCATTCTTTAAAAGTCAGCACACATTAAACAATTTCACTGCACAGTCATGCTTCACATAACTTTTTTTTTTTATACCATTCTTGATTCCTGAAGATCCTTCCCTTGCACTAAATCACCTGAAACTGTAAACCTCACTTTGTCCACTACTGGATTCTTGGTGACGGTATTAGCATTTCAGTGGATGGCACTCTAAAACCAAATCATATTGGGGAAATTGTTTTACAACTGCAGTTAAACATGACCATTACACTGATGTAAATCATGTTTTTGCAGCAGATGAGGTATGATAAAAATAATAACAACAGTAAAGAGATTTTGAAGATATAAGGTGCATACAGTGTGATATGACATTTTTTTAAAAAACAAACAAACAAACAAAAGCAAACAAGTTCAAAGCAATTCCATTTCAGAGCATTGTGGGGACAATATCCATTTGAAGCACGTTTTGAAGTCCATTGGGAAAAGGGTGTCCAACTTCTCCACCTTTCCCACTGAGTCTAAAGACAAATACTCAAAATACAAGAGTGCTTCCATAGGTCCTCCATCTCAGAAAAGTTTTTTATCTTCTCAGTTATCTTCTCAAACTGCTTAAACTTAGAACTGCCAGATGGATATGGTCAGAAGTAATGTTACACTTATCCGCCAGTAAGTGTATCCTTACCTGTGCTATTTCAAATTCAGTCTCCTTTATCCTTCTATATCTGTCGCTTGTCAATCTAATCCCTATGCTTGCAATTTCTTAGTACATTAAAGTTGTCAATAGCAAAGCGGTACTGCTATGAATATAAAAAATTGCAAAGTTAGGATTGCAGTTCTATAATTAAACAAACATATTTCTCTATATCTCCTTCAGGTAAGCTGGTTCTAGCAGGAAGTTCATGGTCAGTGGCCTTAAGTACAATTTTCCATTATATTCTTAACAGTGCAGTACTTGCTCAATTGGTCTGTTCAAGGAAGGTGATTAACACTGAAGGCTTGTAATGTATGTATTTCGTTTTGAACAGTGGGCTAAAAGCATAACAGGTAAGTTGCAAAACAAAACCTTTTCATATATAATACACAGTATTATGCGTGTATACATTGCAGCCCTTATTTAAGCATAATTTTTGACACAACTCTGCAGTAGTAACATTTCTCTTGTACTTAGTTATTCAGCCTTCCAAAAACCTGTTCTGTCACAGCAGAGAAATCTGAATCTGAGAGAAAGCTTTCCTTTTCTTTTCATTTTAATACTGTCTTGGAGAACAACTTTTTAGTTTGTTTTCTAATTAGACACTCCCAAAGATCAAGAATTAGGGAGTTTGCTTCATCTTTAAACAGCTGGGTTCCCAGCTGGGTTTGTGTAATGACTTCACTAATTTCCTTTCTTTTAATGTGTTTGTTTTCTATTGGAGAGATGCATTGTTTGGAGTTAGAGTTCCTTTGCAAACAGTACTGCTTCCGCTGTTTTAGTTATCCTGCAGTCAGTTCTATAGCTCTGATTTATGAGCGAAACTATTTTATCCAAGCCTGCTTTATGATAATCTGTAATGGTTTTTAGGTTTTCTAGTTTTTCAGCTGCTCTTTAGGTTTCAGGGATCTAAGATACATTCTTCCAAGATATCATTAGAAGTTAGCAGAATGCTTTCATGTATAATAGAATCATAGAATCATGAAATATCTTCAGGTTAATTTGCTGGGATCTTTAACAGTCTCTTTAGTAGCTTTCTGTGTGTGGTTTACGAATCTTACACATTTGTTGTTGACAAGTTCTAACTTCAGATTAAGAGGATTTTGTTGGAGTTCAGGGCTGAGAAAACAGATGGTTTGAACTTTTGGAGAAAGTAGCATTGTAAAATTGTAAGATTCTCAGATTGTCATTAAAATTTCCCTTTTTATGAAACTGTATTTTCCATAGTAAGAGACATGCTGCACTCCATGACAGAACTGGACATATTCTATGTTTTGGTATTTATTAATCATAACTGATGTCTTAAGTTTCCAATTATAACCTTTTATGAGTGTGTGGGGGGGTTGGTTTGTTTGTTTGGTTGGTTGTTGTTTTGGTTGGTTGGTTGGTTGGGTTTTTTGCTTTGCAGAAATCTGTCAAGGCAGAAAAATCTTCTGAACACAAGTTCCAATCTTCCTTTTTGTGATACAGGTGTCTACAGCTTGAATATTGCCCTGCAAAATACTTTGCTCTCTGTTTTCAGTTCTTTAACCAAGTTAATTAAACTTACTATGCCTTTTTCACAGAAGGGAAAACTGAAAGCAAAACCAATGCTTTGCTAAATAAATAACAAAACTCTACTTGTCTTTGTCTGTAGCTTTCTTTTTTTGATACTTTCTTTAATTTGCCCCTTTTTTCCCTTTCACACCATACAACACAATTCACGTAATCGCATGTATTTTCTTTCTAAGTAATCTGTATTTTTTAGTCGCCAGGTGAGCTTTATCTTTTTCATGGATGTCAGATAAGACAATTAGTGGAAAAGAAAGAATTTCAGAGACCTGCTGGCATTTGTAAAACTGTAGCCAAAGACCACATCTGAAGTGCCTTTCAGAAAGAAGTACCACGCAACTAAAATACGCTGAGGCAGGATTTTGCTGAGGGGTGTCCCTCCGCTCCGCACACACCACACTGACACCTACTAGCCTCTTAATTCTATAGCCAGAACCAGCCAAGTGTGGAAAAGGGTTTACTTGAACACTGTCAAGGTGGAAACTGTTTATGCTGAGCTTCGGAGGCAAGTTCAGGCTTTTTTATTTTTCATCCCTATCAGCTTGTTGCTGCCAGTTCCAAACTTAAGCTGCCCTTCAGCTGCCCTTGCACCTTTTCTTACTTGTTCCCCTGTGTGCCGACACTCTGCTTTCAATTTTGATCTGATGAAGGTAGATTTTACCTGAAGAAGTTGTTCTTGACTGGACACAAGGCAAAGCTGGGGGAAGACATCACTCGGGGCAATACACTCTGCCACTGTATAAAATAATTTTATCTGGAGATTATAAAAAACTCAAGAGTTAAATCATAGAGCTTCTTAATGTGCAACCAACTCTATTAAGTATAGAAACATTTTTTTCTTCCACACCACATCAATTGTCTTTCTAAATGCTTGGGGTGCCATATAATCATAGTCGCTACTGTAAAGTGCAGAATTCTCCTGTGAGATACTAATGTTCTATTTATAAATTATTGTTGTCTAAAATACACGGCAGTTAATTATGTTTATTCTCAGAAACCTAGTGTTCACATTTCAGGGTGGGGCTCTTTTGTTTTGTTCCTTTGCAAGCAAAAAAATGCAGCCTGTAAAGTAATAATGTAATGTAAGGCCAGAAGGCACAAACATTTCTTCACGGAGTTGCATTTGGTTTTCAGGTACCTGCTTTGTACATTAGCCACGCTGTGAACTGCCACAACTCTGAATGACTCTGCTCAGAAACAGCATGGGTGTGACTGGATTTATTAGCTCAGGCACAAACGTAAATATGGTTATACCGCCACCAAAACCAGTTCAGATCCAAAAAGTGTAGCTTTCATTTGGCAGAGAGACGAAACAAACTCTGGTGATTTAAACTGGTCCAATGCTGAACCGCATGGGTGTTTCAGCACTGTGTTCCAAAATCAGAAGTAAAAAGGAGAGCTAGATGCTGCTTACAGTTCACTAGTGTTGATGAGAGGCTATTCAGTGTGGCTTCACTGCTAAATTAAAAGAAGGCTGGAGAGAGTGCTGCTGCACTTGTCCGCGTTCATCCTCACTGTTTAATTGCTGTTTTATTCCCTGGATTAATTTCACAGAATCACAGGGTTTCAGCTTGGCTTTGTCCAAAGAAATTGTGGTCTAGGGGGGTCAGCCATCAGCAACCTGAGCAGAGCTGATCACTTCAACCCGGACTTCGGGTCATTCCTGGGCTGACTTTTATTTAGCAGTAGACACTGCTTTACTATTCCCCTTAACTCTGTGACAACCTGAGCTGGCTCCTGCAAAAGGGATTCAAGCCTCATGTTCCAGAGCAGTGTTCCTTTATCACTGCTGTTAAAGTGTCTTAGTGTCTAAAATAGTGCACTGATATAGTAAGAGAGTGAGTCAGTAAGACCCAACAGCCTAGCTGTTGGGACTCGGTCCTCGGGGAAGAAATATGTGGATCCGAGACAGTATTTTTAAAAAGACATTATATGGTATATTATATCTTGAGTTTGTAAATTAAATGGCCTCTGAAAAAGGAAGAAATGCCTTAGCAGACTTCACAAGACAGTAGCTAATTTCACAGTGTTCTTTGTCTTTAAAAACAATCTGTGTGACAATGGGATCAGACTTGCCAAGTTTCACACTTACATAGAGCTGTTGTTTACAGGAGACATTTGTATGATTTTTTTCTCTGCCCACTTCCACTTGTATTTTTGCTGTCCAACAGTCAAATGTATTTGTACAGCCTCTAGACATTACAGTGTATTGTTTCAGATGCATGTCTCCATAGTTACTGTTTACAGTGTCTTCCTCTGCTTAGACCCTTGTGTCAATAAGCTTCTGCATTTGAAAGTAACACATCTTTATTTTTCAGCAAAAGAGATTCCCCTCCTCACCAGCTTGCTGATTAGGTAAACATTTAGGCAGATATTCCTCTCCTATATCTTTGGCCATCTAAAACTTAGGCATCTATCATGGCATCTCTTCAACTGTCTACATGTAGTCACATAGTCTAAGCTGGTTACCTAGGCTTCCTCTGCAAACAATAGAGAGAGAAAGTTGCAAAAAAGTGATTCATTCAGATTATTTTAGATGATTCCCTTAAGAAGCCTGAAATAAGATCCAAGAGATGAACACCTACACCTTCTCTCACAAGTGGCATCTATTTTTTTTTGATCAAGAAACCAAAGCTGTGAGAAGTTTAAGCACATAGGCCCTGAGATACTGTTACTTGAATACAATCTTCATGGATAGCTTAAGCCCAGCAGACCTCAGAGCTGGAATAATATTCAGAATTTCCCAATCCTCTGTATGTTGTTCTGGACTGCAGATGACTATTTCTCTTTCATTCTTAGTATCTCCATGAAAATCAAATGAAAATTAGAAAAAGATTAAGGAAATCAATCTTTCTTTTGATTTTCGTTTATCTTCTTTTTTTTTTTTCCCCCCTGTGTTGTAGGTTAAGAGCTGCCTCAAATACCATTCTCAGCTGATATTTATTTATGTAATACATCTAGAATACTATAATACTTCTGGGAAGAACTAGCATCAGAATGGCATCTACCTCCTTCATATTCTTTCTTTGCATTTGTCCGGTGACATGTCCTATATCTGGTGTATTGTATAGATTGTATATATTACTGTTGTCATCATGGCTCTGTGACTTTTTGAGAACAAACTAATTTAATATGTTTTGTTGCTGTTTTTTGATGCCCTATTCATTTTGTTGCTGCTCCTCTTAGACTCACCATTAGCTTAAATAACACTGTCTCAGAGACTTGTAAGCCTAAAAAAAAAAAGTTTAAAGACAGAAAATGATTGCTTACCATGTTGGGTCTTCTCCACTTCCCCTAGGCCCAATGACATAACATCTTAAGTATTATGAAATTCAGAACATAAAGTACTCACTTTTTTTCACAAAGCATGTGACTGTTCTGAGACAACTGTGCCTCAGAGGCCATCTTATGAGACCACTGAAAAAGCTATTGTGATGAAAAAGCAGCAGAAATAAAGTAGGACAGCAGGGAATAGCATCTAAACTCACCTCTGTGAATCATACAGAATAATCTTTCTTTTTAATATATTCAGTACCTAATAACAGCCCTTCCCCAAGGGCCTGTTTACACAGTAATGAAAACATTTTATAATACGGTTCCACCATCAAAACCTACTTGCAGATCTGCAACACACAACATCACCATCTACCTGATCTCCATCTATGATGCATAGTTGAAGTCCTCAGTGACTACTTAACACAGGTTGTACAGGGAAAACTTGAGAAACATTTGAGATAAAGCATTTGTGATTACTCTGTTACAACGTAAAATAGGTTGTCAGGAGGTATCAACCTAAAACACAAAAACAACCATATGTGGGGCGCAATACAAAACCCTTATTTGGAATACAGACTTTCAAGCACCATTGTTCTCACAAAATGGAAAGAAAAGTGGAAAAAAAAAAAAAAAGCTTCATAACCTAAAACAGCCCAAGCATGAAATGAAGAAGAATACTTATTAAGGACACTAGTTATTAGATAAAATAGAGACGCAGCTACAGCTTTGGGGATGCCAAGCACTTATTCTGAATGAGTGCTTTAGTGAGCTGTCTGTGGAGTCAGACTTTATTACATCCTCTATCTCTGGCCCAGTAAATCTTAAATTCATTATTGAATCGTGACATACCTCCAGCAGGAGGGCTGTAGGTTACGATGCACATGCATTGTCCCAGTGTAGGAAATTCAGCTTTAATTCTTCCATCCTTTCTTCTTTAGCATGCAAAAGTAACTGGATTAGGTCTCCCTTTTCCTGGTCAGGTGCTGCCAGTTCTTCTTCTTCTCTTTTGTTCTTTTCAAATGAAAACGGTGCTAAAACCAAGTCCATGTCGTGTGTATTCTACCTATAGTTTTTAATGGAGTTTATATTTTAGCTTTATGAAAATTTTTAAAATAATATATATCCTAGTTCTCTTAAAGAAATTATATTATCAGGAAATGTATCCTTTCAGGGATTTTTACATGAAGCTGGAGTTCAGTTAGTGCAGCTCAGTCTGGATAATATGGCTCCCAACTCCAAATCCTATGCAATTTTGCCTCTCCAGGACTTCTGGTCCATTAAACAATTAGCCCAAAGCTGCCTGGTGGTTTTTAAGCGAGACAGGACCAGAACCCTTTCACCAAGTTCCCAGACCTAATCTCTCTCCTCAGTACTTTGTTGTTAACAATGCAAAAACACAGATTTATTTTAAAAGGAGTCTGTCTGAAAGCAGAGAATGATTTTTTTTTTCCTGGTTTTCTAACTAAAAGTTGACTGGAAACATTGCAGAATACAACCACGTAGTATCTTTGAACATACGCCTTATGTTAGAGCATATAGGCTGCAACATTTTTCACTGTTCTATGTTAAATCATGCATTCAGTTGTTTCCATTTATACTGCATCAAAGCAGTTGAAATCCAATTGAAAAGTTTCTTTAGACAGCCATTGTGCAGGAACATGATGTCAATATTAATAAAGGCTGAATTTCCCCTTGGCTCACTTCTTACAGATAAGCTTTTCAATAATACACTGCTTGCACCAAAGGTCTGATGGGACTGGGAATAGTAAAAAACACTAATAAAAGAATGTTGAATGTTTTTATATTAAATTTCCCCACAGGCAAACTGAAAAGCCTACTTAGAGTACGCCAATCAACATGGCACTTATTAAATGTAACAAGAGTCCTGTTACAACAGATCTTTAAAGCCCCTAAATATGAATTAGAAAATAAAGACAAAAGACAATTACAGATGTATTTCTAGACTGAAGCCCTGGACACCTCACCTGATACTTACTAACATGACACTATGTTTGATCTTCAAAAAGACTTCATTTTTATCAGCCTACAGCTATATTTTTATTACTGTTATTTACTGTAGTTAAGAATTTTATCCTTTCCATTTCATGTCTTTTAAAGTGCATTTTTATGTTTGAGAAAAATACTGTAATTATTTAGAAATAAGTGAAGTCAGTAAATAGGGTACAATACCCACATAACTTTGGGTTGAGTAATCTAAAGAAAACTGAAGCATCTGAGTAAAAGTGGTGACCACAGTTAGGCCAATTAGAACAAACACTCATGTCTTCTAGTCAGAACATGGATTACTGAGTGCCCGAAAAACATTTCATTGTGAGGATTACATCTGTTTCACAAAGGCTCATCTCTTACACCTGAATTTAAGCAATATTTTCACCCTGTCAAGGTAGGGACAAATATATTAAATCTGTCTGTCTTCTGAGATTGCAAGCCCCAATCTGAGATTTTGCCTTGGGCACAGCAATAAAAAATAAACTCAATTGTTAAGCGTAATGTTTATTTTCTGTAGATAGAAAAGAAAAAGGTTGAAAGACCTTTTACAGGATTATCATTTGCTCATAAACAACCAGCTTAAATTAACCTAAATAGATGTGAAACATTTAAACTTCTACGAAACTGGGACAATTCCTGTAACAGTACTCACATTTACGTTAATTTGGATGTATTAATTTGGGGAAAAATAGGTGATTTTTATTAAATAAGAAAATAATAATAAAGCTTTTGTGCAATTCATGTTAACATTAAGTATGTTGCTTGAAGCTGTGAGCAAAGCATAAGGCAATGGTTATCAAAGTCTGTTCTGTAAACTCAGTAGTTTTGTAAGTCTGTCACATGAAAACTTAAATGTCATTTAAAAATGCTGACAACACACTAAATATGTCCCCATCACGTGTGATGAGTCTGCACTGCAGTCCATTGGGATCTTTCAGGTGATTTCCTATTTATATTGGATCATATGTTAAATAAACAACTGCTGTATTTGTCAGAAAGAAGTCATACATTTATTAACAGGGCAAGGGACAGTGTCTGTCTTAAAATGTTATCCAGGCTATGGAATACTTTGAAAATTTAGCTTAAGACTGTTTTGTGTTTTCCACGGCCCACGCCTCTAAAATACATAAAATAACATCTTGCATTTATGGATAAATACTGAAGTGGACAGGATTAGGTGTCATATCTTCCTAGATGACTTAACACTTGATAAATATTTGAGTTACTGTTTCAATACCAGTATTGTATTGTATGAATAAGATATGTGTTTTATTCAAAGTTTACTTAAGCAAAACTTGCAAATACATTCTACCAGGTATTTCTGGATTTTGCTGAAGACTTTCAGAAGTAAATTTGATTGTATGATCTTTGTAATACTGTCATACACAAACTGGAGGATGAATGCTATTGATATCAGAAGATATCACCTATTCCTCAGTGTGATTGCTAGCAAATTTATTCACCAAGTACCTACAGAATCAGCAAGAGGTCATTCAATTTTACATGCAAATTTGAAACTAATTAGTATTTGAAAGAATAGCTTGTCTGGAACTTGTACGTAGTAACCATAAATTCATTCTCTCTATTAAGCCGAAAGATAAACAAAAACATCTGGTAAAACAAGTTATGGATTCCAACAGATGTTTTCTGAATAAAGTTCAGTAAAATGTTGGTAAAACCAAAAGGTCTGAAAAGTTAAGGGATGAAAACAGAGAGGAGACTTAATACTACTTTGTGAAGGATGAGATTGGAGAAAGATGAGTTTGACCTACTGACATGAATAACAATTTTAAGAGGGTTATCGAGAAAATTCAGAGAGCAAAAAGCAGTGGAAAGTATAGAAAAGTTACAAAAACTTCCTAAGAGGCCCAGAATTTAAAATCAAGTAATAAAAAATGAGACTGAGGGAGGCATTGCAAAAGTTACTAAAACAAACAATAAGTCTTCAAAACCAGAAACAAGAATACAGAAAGATCTATCCTATAGAGTTACTGCCTCTGTGTCATAACCTAAATGAATAGTTTCATTTTTAATGAGCATGTTGCAGCTAACTCTAATGGCAAAAGCCAGACAAATAACAAGAATGATGTTATAAAATTGGAATTATTATAACCAAGATGGGAACAGAACACCCCATTCTTAATGCTCTCAAACCACGTGACTGTTTTCTCTCTGTCACAGGATGCTAAAAGAGCCAACATACAAAATTACAGGTCCAGTGGTGGTTTTCTATCATTTCAACAGTGAAAAAAGTACAGCTGAAGAAAAATAAATACAATGCATCAAGGGTGGAAGCAGGGGAGAAATCTACCAAGACAATTTATAGTCTGTTCATAGGTACTTTTCTTCACTTCTATGGAATAATTTCAGTTTGGGTTTAAGACGTTTAATTGTACTTGAGACAACCTAGGAATGAGTACATCTCATCTGAGTGAGTGTAATTTCTCAATTTTTCTGATCCACCTACAACTGCATAAATCCTTGGACTGATGGATTTTAAGGTCACAAGAAACCACTATGGTGATCCGGTCTGACCAATGTCTGTACAATCTCATCATTAGTTTCTCCACTGAACTCGTGGCTTCTCTTTGAGCAGTGTCATAGATCTTTAAACATGCTCCTTTGATTGGAAAACTCTTGCTGATAGAATCTATATGTCATCAAATAGGTCATTATGTACAAAAGTTATGTCTTATATTACATGCATGTAATCTTCTGACATACCAGCTTCTACCCATCGAATTGTTCCATTTGTTTATGGAGCTCCAGTTACATCAGAAAGTTGCAAATGATACAGCAATACCTCTGTTATAACTTTGTGAATATTTCATTTGACAACTAGCTGAAAGCAGTACTCGAAACTATCAATAGAGTTAGCAATATACTCAACATGGAAATTATTCTTTTTCAGCTTTTACCCATGTGCAAATGCAGTATGAGGCAGATACTGTCTTGTCCTTACCTGAACACTTTTTCAGACACTTTTCACTATCAAATCTGGATTCTCTGAAGCTAAAAACTGTGAAAGTTTTCAGCAAGGCAAGCTAATGTTTAGATTGAATAAACAATTTTAAGTTGTTGTCTTTTCTGCTTTGTCCTAGGAAAAAAAAAAAGGGGGGGAGTTACAAGTTAAGATCAGTTTCCTGTGGGGAAGCTGATAAAATGTTTCATTATCTGTGCAGGGAGGCAGGGAGGAAATGTCACTAACTTAGCATGATATTCTTAAAGTTAGTATCATCTCACCCTGAAAAAACACAGGAACATATTATAAGAAAGATTTGTGAAGTAAAATTTAAAAATCTGAGGTAAATTTCTAAGGAGATCATTTTCTTCTCCTTCCCTGACATATAATTAGAGCCCCGTGTGGAACAGTTAGGTCAGCCTGGTAAATGAGGGCACCTTATTACTTTGTGGCATCCAATAGAGATAGAAAGATTGAATATTTTAATTTGAAAAAAAAAAAAAAAAAAAGGTTTATATTAATATTAGACATTTGCAACAAGTGGAAGATGACTTTGCCTTTTCTGCCACTATTTATGCTCTTGCTTCACATTTTAGTAGCGGCATTTGAGCAGAGACGAGACTGTTAAACAATCAATTGAGCATTTGTTTCTCACTTCACATTGATATCCCAAGAGGAGGGATGTTGTCCAACAAACAACAGTCTTATGTGTACATAAGACACAGGATATTTATTCTCTTTCCTTCTCTTTCTCCTAGTGGGAGCCTGAAAGGGGAAAGAGGAATTTCTCAGTCAAGACACCCTTTTTTTTTCCTCATCTACTCCTCAATCAAGCATATTTCAATTAAAGAACTAGAATGACTGTCCCTTCTTTATATCAGATAATTTTGAATTTCTTCATGAACACTGTTACATTTTAAGCTAAATTATAATTTAGCCAAAGTAGGTGTAATTCTTAACTTATTCATCCCATTTTGCAGTGTCTGATATTTAAGACAAATTAAAACTGGCCAAGTGGCTGATCAAAAAGAAATTTTAGTATGTTTGCAAAGTTTAACTGCTAAAAAAAAATAATACTAAAAATGGCAATCTTGTCCCAAAAGACCTCTAAAGGGAGGCTCCCAATGAGTCAGCGATAAAATGGCTTGGACTTTCATGACATTTAGCAGGCCTGAGCAAGCCAATCTCTCTGCAATGGCTTTATCAAGGCTGCTTACTGACTGATAGCAGGAAGCTGCATAGTTTTCTGCTTCCTTGTGTATACACAGGATGCCAAACGTATCTCATGAAGAACATCTGCACTCTTTTCTTGAGAGAGTTTGGAAGAGTACAAAGCAGCAGGGCCAAATGTTGTGGCATGTACATTCTGTTGCCATATCAGTTACCCTGCTATACCGTGCCAGGCAGAGCTGCTCTGCGAGTAACCAAAAAGGCAGCTTAATTGCCAGGGAAGAGTGAATCCACTAATCCACTGACACCTTCTCCTTCCTTCACTAAATCCACACCTGGGATTGAGAGCAGTGAGTGACATGAGGTTTTGCCCCCAGAAAGTGAGAAAATAAATAAGCTAACTCTCAAGCTTTAAAAAAAGAAAGTTGGAAACACCAAACTGGGAGGAAGGGCTGACACACCAGAAGGCTGTGCTGCCATTCAGAGAGACCTGGACAGGCTGGAGGACTGGGCAGAGAAGAACCTAATGTAGTTTAACAAGGACAAGTGTAGGGTCCTGCACCAAGGGAGGAATAATCCCAGGCACCGGTACAGGTTAGGGGTGGAGCTGCTGGAAAGCAGCTTTGCAGAGAAGGACTTGGGGGTTCTGGTCAACAACAGGTTGACCATGAGTCAACAATGTGCCTTGTGGCCAAGAAGATCAATGGTGTCCTGGGGTGCATTAAGAAGAGTGTGAGCAGCAGGTTGAGGGAGGTTATTCTCCCCCTCTACTCTGCCCTGGTAAGGCCACATCTGAAGTACTGCATCCAGTTCTGGGCTCCCCAGTTTAAGAAGGACAAGGAATTACTGGAAGGAGTCCAACAGCGGGCTACAAAGATGATTAGGGGCCTAGAGCACCTTTCTGATAAGGAGAGACTGAGAGAGCTGGATTTGTCTAGCCTGGACAAGAGAAGGCTGAGAGGGGATCTCATCAATGTTTATAAATATCACAAGGGTGGGTGTCAAGAGAATGGGACCAGACTCCTTTCAACGGTGCCCAACGATAGAATGAGGACAATGAGCATAGACTGAAGCACAGGAGATTCCATCTGAATATGAGGAGAAACTTCTTTACTCTGAGGTTGCCAGAGCACTGGAACAGGCTGCCCAGAGAGGTTATAGAGTCTCCTTCTCTGGAGACATTCAAAACCCACCTGGATACATTCCTGTGCCATCTGCCCTGGGTGAACCTGCTTTAGCAGATGGGTTGGACTAGATGATCTCCAGAGGTCGCTTCCAACCCAAAATATTCTGTGATTCTGTGAAATTAATAATGCTTTTGAGGACTACACTAGCACTTAAAAGCCTGATGATTTTGAAGGTATGGTGCAAAACAGAGATCTGTGCAAAATCAGATGGCAAGTTACTCTCATTACCATTACCAATTCAGGCAATGTCTTAAAAAGCATTCTGAGCATGTGCTCCAAAAAGAGATTGATTTGACTATTTTATCTGTGAACTGTTTAGTTTGCTTTATGATGAAGATTTAAGCAAAACTTTAGTTTTCAAAAATAGTTCAGAACAAGAAGCTGGCACCACCAAACAATTATGCCACCTCTCCATAGTTCTTGAATGGTGAATAAATCCTATGTGCAAAAAAATAAAAAGCAAGTTTCCATGCACACAAGGGCAGGGGAGGATGAGATGGAATAATTAGATGGTTGCTATAGTAACACAGATAGAACTAGGACAACCCACTCACATTAAAAGTTTGTCTTAGATTTTGGTTAAGTTTTCCGAATACAGACCTTTTTCACGGCTTTTAAAATTCTAAATTCTCAGTTTTCCTGTGATTACAGTGAAAACTCATTTAGGTTTTCCACAAAATTCAGGTATCAGCAGAAAGAAAACTTCAAAATTGCTAAGGTAAATTTGACTGGGTATCTGCACACTATAAAAAAGGAGCAGTGATAAAGACAGCAAATTCAAGAGACAGTTGGCTCACTGCTCTTTCCGTTCAATCAGCACTCCAGAAGTTTGATAGAAATAATAACAGTCTGTGTAAGACCACTGGTCTATCCTGAACATCTGTTTCTCCCAAATACCAAGGAGTTTGTCCACTCATAGTTTATCATGTCCAAGAGCTAACTGTCAATTTCCCTGGAAAATTTGGAAAAGCTACCTGGAGAAGGACACAAAGTGCTGGACACTGTGCAGAGGGACTAAGGACTTGACTTAAATTACTACCTCAGTTTTTGCAGCAGGGCAAATCTGGATTGATGCTGTCTTAGATATGACCAAGTATGATCAACATGTGGAAGAGCTCAGGACTGCCCATGTAGACCATCCTGTGCTTCTTATCAGTAAAAGGAAGACAGTACTTGACACCTTGACAGAGACACTTGAAGATAACCAGTTTTAATAGTTGACACTACCATTTACTCACTGTTTTCCAATTGTTCTGTCTCTCCTTAGCACATTCCTGATTCTCCTTGCTGTGAAGAAGCAGCTGGCCTTGTTCCTGAGATGTATAGTATACATGATAACTAAATGTCCCACAGAAACTTCAGCTGGAATCCAGAGTCCTGAAATTTCAGGCAGAATGTGGTATGCAGCCAGGCTTATTCTAGTCTTTTCTGGACTGATTACTGGATAACATATACACTGGTCTGTGCTGCTGGAGCCATAAAAATGATCACCAGGTAAACAGGAAATTATTTTGAAAATTTGGCTTCCTAGTAAAGCTTAGTTTCTCATTTTTTTAAACTGGCAATAATGATGCCCATGTGAGACCTGTGGATGGAAGTTCCTCTAAGACCATAAGGTATTATTAATAGTAATTGCACTTCTATTGATAGCTGAATACTTCATCTGTCAAAAGTGGATTAATGCTGTTGAAGCAAATTCAATACTATTCTAATATACATACTGGATACACCAGGCTTCTTTTCCTTCTATAGTCTTCTTTTTTCATTGCATGTTGCTATTTTTTTTTGCTTTTACTGAGATGAAACTGAGCATATTAAACATCTCAGAAAATAAACTACCACATACATTTCTTGTACAATGGCACTATTCCCTAGCCATTGCTGAGAACCATGATTCGTCTTGGGAAAGTAAACACCTAATGAAATTACTTTTTTTTTTCTGATATTGTAGACTGACATACATAACCATCCATCTAAATGTGGAGTAGATGGGATAGACCCTAGAGCAACAATAAATGAGAAAGAAACAATTGATAGATTTGTTGATTTTTTTATTCAACTTCTTATAGACTGTGTGGTGGCATTCTGAGCATTGAGGTCAATGTCAGCATACTCTTGTGTTCACTGGGGATATCCGCTACTGTTAGAAAATTTAACTGTAACACTTGATTTACTTAAATGAGACCAAAATATATTAATGTAAATATTAATAATCCATGTATAAATAATCCGAATATTGTCTTCTGTAAAAGCTGAAGTAAACAAATGTGGTCGTAAAGTTCATATTGTAGTCTCCTGCACAAGTATGCTGTCTTTGTTATTAGTATCAGAAATCATGTAAACCTGAAACATTTATAAAAGCTGGTCTTCAAACATTTGCGATTGTCAGGACGTACTTTTTCTAACTGAACTTGAAATTTCTCTGACTAAAGCTAGTAACTATTTTTTTATTATTATTATTATCAATCATTAGAAGTAAAGAAACAAATTCTGATTTAAAAAGAAAAATGTTATCTATATACACGTGAAATAAAGAAAAAAAAGCTCAAAAAGAGTAATTTAAAGAGATGTGTTCTCAGTGAGGTATCATTGACATTGGAAGAGGTGAAGAGCACTGGAGTCCTTTCTGCTTAGACTTTACTGACAAGTAGGCCAGGTACTTCCAGAGCAGAGAAGCACTGAAGGCACTGGTGTACAAATGCTTCCTCTCTACTGAAGTGTTCCCACAACTAAGGTAATTCATGGAGGTCAATTATATTAGCATTCAACTCCTCCTAATAAGTAGACTAGCAGCAATGGAATGGTGTGAAACTGAGGATATACACTTCACTGAAAACAAAATTTTCCAGAATCAACCACCCTGAGCTCTGGATGGAGTTTCCGGGCTAAGCAGCAGATGAACATGGCTTTGAATATCACAGTTTGGGATAAAGAAGCCTATATTCAGATCAAATCCAGCTTTAGTCACCTGTGTCCTTTTATGGCCCCTCATATATTAGACAATTAAAACAACTAAATAACTTGCATTTTCTAACTACTGTAAAATGATTCAGGATTTAGGTGACTAATTTCAGAACCACCAAGTTCCAACGATTTCAGTTATTCTTTGTGGGGAAAAAAAAAAAAAAAAAAGGTAGATGGAATTGTTCAGTTTAATATATAAATTATGTTTTTCACTCTCTATGGATTCCATCTTCTTTTGTATGAATAGCCATGCTCTCTACTTAAAACAACTGACATCTCTTATAGTGTTATTATATGTACCAATACATGTTAGACCTACACGATCTGAAATTGAAAATATTCGTAAGATTAACCTTAACACACTATCTTTTTTGTTACTATAGGCAAAAAAAACAAGTTTGACAAAAAGTGTTTAGTACAGAAAGTACATAATTGCACATATTCCCTTGCTAATAAATAAATAATCAGTCATTCATTCACTTCATATTAGCTGTTATAAAGATTAATCATTATGAACTAACATATTATTAATATCCACATTATATGTAGATCCATAGAAATTCCATTGCAATATGGCAATTAATTAATGTACCGTTATTTTAAAGTTAATTATTTTAGCATTAGCAGTAACTATGAAGAAAGGATTCAGAGACTTTTTTCCTATTATTTTTATTTAAAATAATTTTATATTTTATCATATTAGAAAAGTGAATCCATGGAGAGAAAAAGGTAGGATCTGGAGATATTTCATTTTATTTCCCTCGTTTTTTTCAATTTCAGCTTGTATTACTGATTTTTTCAAATGGCAAATATCACAGCCCAGTCGTTCTACTGAGAAGCAACAGCTGTCTACTATGAAAATTAATACTTCTCAATTTCTCCATGGTTGTAGTGAAAAAATACGAAAATTCATAATTGTATTATTATATTATAAAACTATATTATTATACTAAAAAGAAAAAAACAACAGTTTTTGAGATCCATAGATGCAGTAAATAAATAAATCTATCTAGCAAAAAGTCACCTTTATTATTATTTTTTTAACTTAGCCCTGGTTAAGAAATTAGAACTTCAGTATTCATTATGTGTGCCTTTTTCTTTTTTTGCTTTAAATTTCAAAGGTATATGCTTATTCAATATTCAGTTCACATACATATACACAGGTCCTTCAGGTATGGGGGGCAGCACTGTTTAATTTGAAACTTTGACAGTAATTCCAGTTAGAATTTCAGTTACGGACAACTGTGCTAGGCTTTAAGTGAACAGATTTTTTGAATAAATTTTTACTTACCATGATGCAACTACAAAAACAAATTTAGAAAATAAAATTGTACTGTCAGTTATAAGAAGTATTTAAGAAATCATTAGGCTTATTTAAATCACAAGACATTTAAATAGTATTTTTCTTTTTCATATACTAGGATTTTGATATTTGGACTTTTTGTCTGCAGATCATGAGCACACAACTTTGAGAGCACCACCTTAGTCTCTGGTAGTTTTTGTGTTTGTGCAGAGCACTTCTTGGTGGTTTAGTATCCTTCCACAGCATGGGAATCCAGTTTTAAATAAATCCAATTAGTCTGTGGTCTGAGACTGTCCTCCCCTTTAAAATTTCATTTGGTAGTTTTCAAAATAGAGCAGACTTTTGTAAAAAGATACCTCTGAAAAAAAATAAGATAAACAGTAGTTCAAACTGCTTGTTACTAGGACTGTTTATACCCTATTCCAGAAGGTTACTAGATGGCAATTGGAGATTAGCGGAATTTAAACTTTGTTTAGGTACTTTCCTATATAATTTTCTTTTATCTTCACAGTAAAAAGAAGAAAGAATCTTGACTTTGAAATCAATATAAACTGTCATATCAATACTTTAGTGACATTTCCATGGGTTTTTTTACGTGTCTTTGAAATCAGTCGTGTTTTAGACTATAGGATCTCTTCAACTCATTCTCTTGATATCAGGAAGCTTGTGTTTTTCAGATTGTGACTCTTAGGAAGAAAAGAAACTTCCTTGCAACACCCAATATTGATGCTTTAAGTGTTAACAAAGATGTTAAAAATCTAAATTAATTACGAGAGTTCATGCTGGAAACATTCCCATAATAAAATATCAAACACGGTGCAGAAAAGTTGTTAGGGTACCTATATTAAACATTACACTAAGCAACTTTTGGAAGGGAAAAAAAATTACTCCCCATCTGACAATGTTGATGATACTGATCAGTAACCAATACAGCAGACTGTTGGCTGATGCTGAAGTTAAATGCATATGACAGAAATAGCAGCAGTGATGGATGGCTTTGGATCTGCTGAACTGACAAAATGCTACAATGCTTAGGATGCTTGGCTGTCAGTAAAAACAGGCAACATAGGGACATGATATTTGAAGTCTTTACATGACATAATTTGAAATGATGGTCAGCACTGAACCTTGACTACTTGACATTAACAGTGTTAATTTATATGTAAGAATCTGCCTACCACAGCTGTGATACAGGTCATTTGTTGAAATACCAACATGGAGCACAAACTAACATATGGAAGTTGAAGCTGATGGAGCTACAAAGACATATGAAACTCAAACTTTTGCACTGACAGCTATTTACAGTGGGGCTTATTTGTGTCATCCTTCTCTGGATCTCCTTTCAAAACTAGGTGTTTGTCAGGAAACCATCTCACACATGATCTTAGGGCTCTCAAAAGTATGTTGTGATTCTTTTTTTCTACATAGACATAACTTAGAGGAAATAAAAAAAAAAAAACTAAAATCAAACAGATAAACCAACAAAAGCTGGCAACTCATAGAATATCATGGCATCTATAGTTCCTTTTCCATACCAAGTCACCATTTCTGTCCATCCATCCTTAGTGTTTTCATTGCATCAACAACCCATAGTTGTCTATCAAACTTTTTTTTTCATTCTGGTCTTATTGCACTTTTCTGCTCTTTTCAGTTAAAGAAATCTCCTTCAAATAAAATTAATCAAGTCAGTTTAGGAATTAACATGATTATAGCCTTCATTTTTGGGTCATAACCTTTTTCCTTATTTTGTATAATACATCTATTATGGAGGCTTAAAGTCCTTTGGAGAAGGCCCGTTTGCTGTTTTACTTTGTACAACATCTACTATGTATGGTTCCCATTTTTATGTAATCCTCTGGTAACATCATAGTAAATAGTATCAAAATGGATATGTAAAGCTACCAGGGAAAATGGTTTCTTCTGTGTTGTTGTGTTGGGTGGATTCAAGGCCAAACCTACCTTACTTCCTTCTTTTTATGTATGTGCCACCTCTGAGCCGACCCACCTGTATTTCCTAAAGGAAAATTCAGGTTTGCACTGGCCTTAGGATGCTCGCACTTACCTGACACAAAGGGAGGTGCCCTGTGCAACTTCCAGCAACTCCCTCTTGTTGGGCAGTTGGTGGGAGGGTGATCTGGCATCTCTCCTATTATTTGTCATTCTATAATAATATCCTACCTTTGCTCTGTAGAATGAGATTCATTCACATGACGTCAGCTGTACAAGAGCTGAAGTTCAAGAACTGCATCCCCTGTGGTAAACCGAGAGAGACAGGTACATTCAGAAGATGATTCAATCCTTCTCACTTAGTCATCTACTTTAGGATGCAATTAATTGCTTCTGGAGACACTTGGTTCACTCTTTAAAACCAGAAATCCATTTGACTAAAAATGACTGTTCAAAGTTTTACTCTAGTTTTATTTTCTATTCAGCAGCCAAATTTTTCTTTTGCATTCCTACATAGGTGTGACAGGTGTGCATTAAATTAAACTTAGATTTTTTTTTCATAATTTCTCTGAATATTTTTATGATGCTTAAATTTCAGTCATTAGTCTGATACACAATCATATTTGTGTGAGGCAAAAGTATTTGTAATCTCCAGTAAATGTCAACTTTGCTGAAATATTTTTTTTTTTCCTGGAGAAATATTCATATTTCTGGCAAAATTTGATCTTATACTTACCTAGCAGTGTTTTTAAAATTGTGTGGAGACAGAGTATACTTTTTAAATAAACTTATCTGACTTTTATTACTCATCCTCTTTCTCCTTCCCAGACTTCATGGTGGGAAGTGGCATCCTTCTTAGGCAGCCTAATACTGATTAAAATTAGCAAGAAACAGTTCTGACCTATTGATTGCAAAAAGAAAATAAATTAATATATATATACAGTTTGCTAGGCGTTAGGACTGGTAGAATTGATACTACAAGTGAGGAAATTAATTTTAAGTTTTAAACCCAGCTTTTGAAAGAAAAATAAAGACAAAAGTTCAGAGACCAAAACAATAGGAACTACAGATCATTCCATCAAGTATTAGACAGAAAAAGGAGGTGAAAGAAGAGAATGGGAGAACAGTAATAGGAAAACTAATAGAAAAACAGATCCAATGTGCCTGTATTGATTTTTGTGATTACTGTTCATTAAAATGCGGTGGATACAGATTATCTTTCTTTCAAATACTCTGTATTTATTATTGCTTCATTTGCCTTGAAATGATAACTGCAGGCACTTAAATAAATGGACTCCAAGATTGCCTAGTTTCATTCTGCCATCCTTGTCTGTGATAAGTACCACTGTAGAAATGTTATTTTGAAACTTCTTTCAGCAGTGTTTCTCTATTAATCACAAGGTATTTCTTTGTATGTTTTTGGTAGTGCTTGTACTGCCTACATTTTCTTTTTTGTTATTCTAATTGTAAGATAATATTTTCTAGTATGAAAAATTGCTCAACTTTTGGAAACAAGTTTTACTGTGATTTAATTGTATAATTTGTATTTTTGAGTTAGGCACTCTAAGATACAGCAGAATCACTGGCTCTGACATGGACTTCCTAGGCGGCCCTTTGCACAAGTCCATCTAGGTTATGGCCACCTACATAAATTAAAGGTGTTCAGGAATGTTTCTGGGAACTAAGGCCCTCTGGCGTGGAACACCCATATCTATGCTAATAAGATTTTTTTCTCCCAGGCAGGGTAGATGTTTGAAAACTGCCCATTGGGAATGGTCCCTGGACTTACCTAACCCCAAACTGAATCACAAATTGTTTGCAGGTGCTAGCTGGCTTAGACAAAACCTTGTCAGAAACTGCTTTAACAGACAAAAAAAACATTTTCAGGCACTGCTTAATTTACCAGCAGAGGTGTATCTTTAGATTTCCTACACTAAATGTCTAAAATTATCATGATACAGATGGATGTACATTACAATTCTAAGAAATTTTACAAAATGAAAGTTAGGTAAGTAGACGCCTATGAAAATCCCACAAACTGCCTCGTTGCATTACCTAATTGTGTATTTCAATGGTTATGTGCAATTTAAAATGCCTGCCTGTAAAATGGAATTTATTATTCCTCCCTTGTTTGTCTTGCAGGTCTCAGAGAATGACTACACTGCAGACTGTGTCTATGGACTAGAAATCCATGTCCTTATGGAAGCTCCTGGTGAGTGCTGATCTCTGTACTATGATAGTACAATAATTATATACCAGCTAGTCAATTAAAAGCTTGCTTAGGTATGTCTGTGAGTGGCATTAATGATACAGATGTCATACATATAGAATCAGGATTGCCTTTCTAGGGTAAGGAAGGCAGGTGTTACTTCTTTACTCGCACAAACTACAAATTTACAATCCAGCACCTGTGGTGTCAGAATTATTCTCTTCCATACAGAAAGCTGGTATTTTGTTCCAGGTGGTTATGGAATACTCAATGCTGCTGTTGACGAACTACTTCCAGTTGACCAACTGCAGGTGTAAATCCTACTAGAAAACCCCACAGTGACAGTCTGGAAATTCCCTACTTCATAATCACAATTTCAATATTATTATCTTCTGCCAACAAGAGCTAGAAGGGGTCTTTTGTTTTAGCAGTAATCCTCTAATTGCTGAGTTGTTAAGATCTGCATTTTTCCTGTGTATAAAGTTTTGTTATTTCTAATAAATTATGCTTATTTATAATTGACTTAAAACACTCCTTTACTCTCATTACAATTCTAAATGTGTTTTTTCCTTACATGTTCCCACCCTAATGACTTCAAACTCTTAATTCAGGAATGTAGTTAGACTACTTCTCTGAAGGTTTGAAAAGCACTGAGGAATGCCTGATGGACATATCAACTACCAAAGTTTGATATGTGAATTAAGATATATGGAGAGATCTCCATAACGAACACAAAATCCATTTGTATTAATTTCAGAGTGAACTATCATGTTTACAAACTTTTGATGGCAGCAGTGTTGCATTTTGTTGAAGAGGTAATTCCATAATTTTCAGAGACAGTACACTCTTTAATTAGACAGGAATAGTTATCTGATGGTACCAAGTAGTTTGCCCACTTTTCTTTCAGATTACAAGGAAAGCATAAATACACAGAATCCACAATGAAAGCAGGGGTGCAGTAACTGTGTAGGCTTTCTTCTGAGTGTTCTTTCTGCTTATTTGTACATGCCATCCCCTATTCTGTGCACATTGCCTAAGGCAATGCCAGTCTTACTGTTTTCCAGCTCTTCAGTGATTCTGCCTGACTCTGAATCCTGCACAGAATAAGTCGTATGGCCCTGTGCCTTTTTCCTACTTTTTTTTTTTTTTTTGGCAGTTCACGGTAATCTTTATCAACATGTTCAAAACTCAAGTGCTTAGTTTATAGGACAGTTTGGTTAGATCAATACTGCTCAATAAAAAAGATGAGAGGCCCAATACCTATCTCTGCAGGCAGATAGATTGAAGAATCTTGCATCTGTAGTACTTAGGATGAACAAATGTTTTGTGTCCACACCATGGAGCACTCTATTCTGGAGTTCCTCTGGATCTGCTGCAGTGTTTCTAATGGTCTGGCATTGATCCACATGTTTTGTATGTCTTGACAACTTAAATTGTTTCAAAGAGTGCAAGGGCTTTTCTGTAGCTCAGCAAAGAGGTTGGCATTCCCATAGCAGGAACCTGAAGAAATCATGTTGCATACTGTGGGATGTGGCATGAGAGGATTTAGAAGCTGCTGAGGGTGCAAAGTGTCCCAGGATAGAGCTGAAGAACAGCTGTGGATGGAGAGAGACACATACAAGATAGACTTATCCTGGACTGTGTTTTGAGAGACACCCCTGAGATTAAATATCCACTGATCTCTATTTGGGTATTATTTTTGAGAAGAGATAGTTGGAGCAGTCCAAAATGCAGGTCACAGTAAAAACACAGAGCAGAAACTTCCATTATTCAAGTTTCTGTACTAGAGCCATTTTATTTAGGAAGATAGCCATACATCTTAGACTGAAAATATAGGGTCAGGTGTGGGATCAAAGCAGTATTTTTTGCCAAAAATTCTTTAGTCTGTATTTGAAGTCTGAAACCAGGCTGAGGAAAAAGCTGAGGTTTATTCACCTGTCAGCACACACCCAGGTGTGCTTCTGTTCTGTGAACAAAATTGGTGATGCTGATCACAGAGTCCTCCACTCTCTTCTGTCAGCCCTTGCAGTAATGTTACATCACTAATGTTGGACAGGTCCTTCCCAGGAGTTCTGACATCATGTAAAACATTGGCTGTTGAGATGTGTAGGATGCCTGTGGTTGATCTCAGAGCAATAGTAATCTTGCAGCATCTGAATTAAAGGATGCTTGGATGAGCAATGTAGACATGTAAAGTCCGGGTCTCAGGCTATGACATGCCCTACATATTAGTAGAGAAGGACAATTCCCTCTCACATATGACTGAGAAAAGTGAAGAAGTGTATTACATAAAGTTCAAAAAGTCTGTTATGTATTTGACAGCTGTACTGAGTGTATTAGGCCTGCATTACCCTACATAACTCCCAGGGAGCTGAGACTAGAGAAACATGCCACAGGAAAGTATTTATTTGAATTAACAAAGTCTTATGGAAGTTCTGTTTTGCTTTGTTGTTTGGGGGGATATTTTTTTGTTCCAAAAGAAATCCAGCTAATCTGTTCAGCCCAAGCACTTCTGTAGAAAGGAAAGAAAAAAAAAAAAAAAAAGATCAAGGAAATGAAAAAAAATAGTAATTGACTCAAAAAGATCAATGTGTTTAATATAGCTTTTTCATTAGTCCATTTTTTGTGATTCTATGTAAATTTTCCCTTTAAATTCAGTCCTTTGTTTCCACTTCCTTTCAGAAAAGAAAAACTTTTGTTACATTTGTGGTTCATTTTAAACAGTAAAAATCTTTTCTACAACTCCGAATTGCCTGGGTCTTCTCTTTCTAAGACAGAGTAATTTGTCTTGTGCTAAGCACAAACCTACTTTTGTGAGAATCACTTTAAAATAAACAAAGACAACAAAATACGCCTGACAAGCTTCTCATGGTGTATGTTGTAAGCAGATCCAGTAGTATGCAAACACCTGAACCTCATTTTTAATATCTCAGAGGTCATTTAAATGAATTCACAATTAGGATATTTTTATGAATTTGATTACATCTCTCTTGCATATGTTTTTGAGAACGGAAGAAGGGGGTCATAAAATATTGCTTCAAAGATAATTCCCTGGCAATTCTGGGAATGTCATCATAGCATTTGCAACAAATGAGTAATGTAGAAGAAAAATGACAGTGTAAGCAACTTGAAACATAAATTTAATTTAAAACTTATGGTTTATGAGTTCTTCAACCACACAGTTGAATGGTCAAAAAGAAAGAAGTAATCCTTAACTAATCCTTATCAGTATTTTTCCTGTGTTTGTGTTCCTGTGGTGTGAGTTCCTTGGGGCAGGGAATGTTTGTGTATTGTCTACTATTGTAATAATTTAGTCTGGATTTAGAGCATTTGGGTAATGTCTTAAAACAAAAATAATAAACACAGTCCTACTTTGATGTAGATACACAGAAACCACTGCTAATTTGCAAAGTTCTTCCAATTTGGGTTGGCTACAATATTCCCATAGTTGCAGTAATGTCACAAGGTGGGAACAAATGTGGGAATTGCAATGAGAAAGCTTTGAAAAATTGTGTATATAATAATAATAAGTACCTGTAGTCTCCACTGAAGGTCTCAAATATTTGATGCATGGCATGTCAAAATGCTCTGCATTACCTAATCCAGAGGGAGCAAAGAGTTAACCAGAGTTTAATTTCCCACTCTGCTTCCCACATGTAAGTGACAGAAGAGTCTGATCACAGGCAGAAGAGAAAACATGTTTTGGAATTAGTGTTCTGCTACCAACTATTCTACAATGGGTTTTACCCAAAAATAAAAATGCATTTTCTATGTATTTTCTGACTATTAATGACTTCTGAACTATAGCCTTGAATGAGTGAGAAGACCTCAAGAGCATTTCTTTGTTTTTCCTTCAAGTCATTCCACCACTTACACATACAGGCATCAAAATCTGTAATTTTTCATTCTGAGAACAATGTTATGAATGGAAAATGTAGCTAAGTAGCTCAGTTTTCTCAGCATTGATTGTTCCTTCCCTCCTGGTTATAATGAGGATTGCTTTTGATTATTATTAGGATGGCATTTTGCTATTGCCAAGGCACTGGCATGAACACTTTAATGCTTTCATGAACTCTTTTTTTTTTATTGTTGACAGCAGGATTACACTGATTAAATGTATCTGTTCAAAGTAGGTCAGACGAATCCTTCCTTAAAGGTGGAGAAATTTTCACTGTAAGTATGAGAGATGCTGGGGTGACTGTTCACACTGAAATAAAATCACACGAATCCCAACTTTCCTGTCTTTTTGGAGAGGGAAGGAAACTCCGATGAATTTTTCCACCTTACTACAGTGTAGTAATTTCTTATTAAAACATTCTTATCCATTAAAAACATAACCACAGATCCACAGTGTATTGCAATTTATGCTTTTAAAGTAGTGCTCCACCAAAGTGTTCTGCAAACATTGTGTAACCACACAGGAAGACAGCACATGGTCATTAGTTTACTGTCATATGTCCCTTAATATTACTTACTGACAAGCTCTTCAAATGAGGAGAAGTCATAGAGAGTACATGTGTTATCATGCACTTCTGCTTCATTGCTAAAACATCCAGAGCTCTTTCTTGATGTTATGAAGAAGTTCAAAGGCATCACTTGATCTTCCAGGAAATATTCCTGTCCCTAAAACTCAGAATGAAAACCAAAGTGAAACCAGAGGCAGTTTCTTTGTTGTAAAATACAGTCTGAGCTGCCGTCTTGTGCTCCAAAACAGATATTTTATCTTCTTACCTGCCCAGCACACACTAGCTACATAGCATAGTGAATACGACCTCAGGTCAAAGGCAAAAGGAGTTCTGGGATCTGCCTCAAATAATGCCTATGTATTTTACATCAAAATGCTACTCATGTTATTTATATGGAAGAGTCTTCATTCAACAAAGAAAAATACTGCAATTCCCAGGAAATTTCTCTTGGACAAAAACTCCGAGAAAGGAGCTTTCAGTCTTATTCTTTGGAAATCAATGGAAAGTTTGAAGCCCAAACTGGAGTTACGTGCTGAAGCAACGTGCTTTAAGCCTTTGCCTACATGACAGGGGAATTTCAGAATAAAGAAGAGTCCTTATTAAGCATAAGAATTGTGGTCTTGGGCAGAATTTATCTACTGAAACCCTTAGGTCACACAAATATTCAAAAAAGCTCCTATCTAACTTGCTGTAGAAATATTCAGTTGTAGCTAAGTCCTGGGAACTATGTGTTTCAAGCTTTGCCTTGGTCGTTAGGCCAGGCAAACAGGTTTGAGTAGACTACAAATCTAAAATATTCTAGCTATTAAAGAGGAAGATTACGGTGTTTGAAATTACAGCAGGTTATTATAATTTGGTGGTCCTAATCTTACAGAAATCTTTCATATACTAGTTGCTCTCTACACGTCGTGTTAGCTTTCCTAATGCATGCAGGAAAGTCATAGTTCTGTGAATGTCTAGAACTTTGTACAGACTCCAAAAGAACAAAAAGGATCATTTTATTTCTCCTGGCATGGAACTTAGGAGTTTGTGGGATTTTGTTTATGTTTGGTTTTTGGTTGGAGGGTCTTTTGCCTTTTGCCATCATTTGCAGAAATTTAACAATAAATTTTAATATTAAATTGGGATATGTCTTCTAAAATGCACAGTAATTTTATATATTTATGCATTTAAATATTATTTCCTACATTAGACGTATCCTAACAGAAGTCTGACTGCTTTTAGTTTGTTTTTATTTGTTCATTTCCCCTCTCTGTATTGAACAAATTTTACATATTTTATTGTTTCATTTTGTCCTTTTCAAAAACTGATCAATCGTGTTTTTAGCTTCTGTCAGTAATAATGTTACCAATGGATCTTTTTCCAACTTCATCTGAGGTGTGACTTCTTAGGGTTTTTCATTCACTTAACTTTTTAAACATCAGAAACATGGGTGAATAAAATACTAACAACATTTCTTTCAGCATCCACTTTGAGCAGATTTTAACAGCCTTGTGACCAGTGAATCAATGCAGCTCTGTCTCACAGTAGGATGGTAGGAAACTTTGAGATAAAATAGACTAGGTTAATAAATATGCCTTAAAACATAGTAAACACATTGAACAGTGAAATTTGAAATCCAAATAGAAAAACTACAACTGGGTCAATGTAAAAATGTCTCATTTATCATTTTTATATTTTCACACGGCAGACTTTAGGTCAAGAGAATTTTGATCTATTTTAACCCTGGAAATGAATCAAGTAAGTTTTACCATTAGATTTGGTATAACTGAGCTTTTGTTTATTGTATATTATCATTCCTAAAACAGATGCTCTAAGCTATGCTTTTCATATCTTTGCATTGTAAAATTCTACGGAAGAGGAAATATTTTATCTACTTCTCACTGGTTTTATGTAAATATCTGCACTGTTTACATCTGTACACAGTGTGGTCACAAGATCCATTGTAACTGCAAGACTGGGCTGAATTATGAGGTTGTCTGGCAAGTCTTTACTGATCATGATATATACTGGGGTCAGTTATACCCTAGATAGAATACACAACCTACAGTGAGGTCCAAGAAGAGAGGTAAAGAAGAAGAAACTGAAGTGGTCTTGGCAGTCAATCTTCTGTATCATGGAAAGGAAAAAGCAGAAGATACTAGAGGATGAGTAGCTAGTGAGGAATTGGAAGAGTTTTTTGAAAAGTTTGGACTCTCATCGAGGCCACTGAAAGGGCAATGTATTTCAGATGGCATGCTCAAAGGGAGGACAGTGAACTTCTTGTCTTGTTTGGGTGACAGAGAGAGCATCAAATTAATAACAGAATGGAAGGGCATCAGTGAGGCAAATGTAGTTCAAATCAGCATGTCATGAACAGATCAAAACAGCAACCAAAAGCATAAAGAAAATACACTGATTTCAGTTGCTTATGTGTTGATTAGAGGTAACAAGCAAGAAGAACTGGAAATTCTCATCGAAAATAATAAATTTTACGCAACTGAAACAAGTGAAACCTGGCAGAACGATTCATATCATTGGAATACTAAAATAATCTGTAAAAACCTGCTTGGGAGAGACAGAATAGATAGAAGAAGAAGATGCTGTGAAGGAGTTGTTGGCACCCCAGAACCAAAAGATACTGAACACAAGAAGCATGGTTCTGTTCTCTGAAGTCTGTAACTGGGAGGCACAGAACTAGTTGTCTTCTGGGTTTTTCTGTAATGTATTCACGGGTCAGGGAAAAGAAGGATCATTGTGGAGAATTTCAATATGGAGCCTTTTGTGAAGGAAATTCAAACACTAGAACACGTTGCCCAAAAAGTTGTGGAGTGTCGATCCACACAGATATTTAAAAACCAAGTGGGCATGGTCTTGGGAAACCTGCTCTTGGTGATGCTGCTTTAAGCAGAATGATTGGATGAGATGAACTCCATAGACACCTTCAGACCTCGACTACCATGTGATTCTGTGAAAATCAATGAAATCCAGCAGTTCAAAGTTACTACTACTAATAACAACTGAGTATGTTAGAAGAGGCAGATATGACAGAAGGACATCTTATTACAAGATAACTGTGAGACACCAATGCGTTACAGCTTCAAAACCAGGAAACAATGCATTAAAGTGTACCAATGACTCCATTTTTGGTAGATATGGGAAAGTATTATTATCATTTTACATGTATACCTCAGTTTCATGTCTATATAAGAAGGATGAATTAAGCATGGTATAGAGAAAGTCTCTTAAAACATGATAAGCTTTCCTAGAACTGGCTAAGTTTTCTATTAAAAACATGAAGAAAATAAGCCCCACCATGGAAAAAAACTAAGCTATGGAAAACAGGCAAAATTCAGGTTGGAAATATGAAGCAGACTTGTAACTAGTAGAAAGAAGAAGTCCTGAATAACTTCCAGGAGAGTGACAGCAAAAAAATACAGCCATTTTAAAATGATGTTTTATGAGTTCATGGGTTATGGATGATATTTGTTGGCAAATATCCAGCACAGGGCTGGACCCTGAGACCTCCTTCAGGAATGAAATATAAATACAGAATTTCTAAATGACTGACACAAAATACATGACATCCAGGAAGAGATAATTTTACTTTGAACGTGAGAATGAAGGCTATAAACTGCTTAATGCCTGGAATGGTTTAGATGTTTCTTATTATAATTTAAGGGGTTTTTTATTCTTGCTGATTGTGGGTAAGGTTTTTGACATGCAGATGAGCAAGGAAAAGACCAATCAGTAATATGTATGCTTATTTTTTGAAAGAACTATTTTCACAAAGTTTACGATTAGCACAGCTGATTTGGAAGACAACATGGAAGTAGGAAGAAAATAATAAAAACTAAGAATTATTTAATATTTTAAATACTTTAAGGATATTATTTATTAGTCAATTAAAATATTTTGCTTCTACAGTGCAGACAGAATAACTTTGGCTATTTTGGGCCAGAAGGGGGAAAAAAGTGGGTAACAGACTATTAATAATACAAAATAGCAGTTGTGAAATGCAAAAATTTATATAGGGAAACTAAGAAGGGAACATTCTTATAACAAAAATATTGGTTTATTGCTACGTGGAGGTAATAAAATTGTTGAAAATCATGACAAAAACCCTACAAAACCTGTACTTCCAGTTTCACACCTTTGGGGATGACATGCTAGAAAAGGAAAAACACAAGCATGGGCAAAAAGAATTTCTTAATAACAGTGACTTTATTCTCAAAAGAGCTCAGGAGTTACAAGTCTTTGAGAAAAACATTCTTTGAAGAGCTGTTGTCCATCACTCTAACATTACTCTTTCTGAGAATTTCGTTGAAATGCCAGACTGTGATGACACTTGCTTATCCTCCTTCCATGTAACAACAGGCTGAGGTGATCTCAGCCCTCATCTGAGAAACCCTGGCCTCCCTGATGATATAGGAGTTAAATATTTTTCTTACTGAAATCATTCTGATTTACAAAGAATGTACACAGAGGTTCCATTACTCCAAACACAGTACAATTAAACAACAGGAGAGCATTTCCTTTCTCACAGTTCTATGCCAGCTTTCCAGACAGCACATCACTCAAAAAGCTCTCCCTGTTTCATTTCTCTCATGACTACACTGTTTTCGCCTGTTTTCTTTCCTTTTGGTACTATTATTTGACTTGTTTTGTGACTCCTTTTCTCTTATATATGCAGAGCTACATGCAAATCAGTTCAATTTCCCTGAATTTGTATTCATTGTAATCAGGGGGTGAATACTTCTACTGTTTCACTGATTATAAGGAGGAGAATGTTTAATTGCTTCCCTGTGTTTCGCCGTATGGAAATATTTAGCATCTTCTTTGACCTCAAGGAGCTCTGTCTTTGCCCACGTGTCAATAATGCTTGGTCGAAGTATCCCAAATTCACATACATCACAAGATTAATAAGTAGACAATACATTAAGAACTAGTTAACACACCATTCCCAAATATGGGTTTGTTAGGTTATTTTCAGTAAGAGCCCTTTCTCAAATAATGGTTTCAAATATGGGTGGTAAGAATTAGGAATTAGAAGATGTTATTCAACATTTCCATATACCTCAGTAAATATCAAAACATTGTTGATACATTATGTGGCTGACACAGAGATTGGCAGAGTGGTACATAATTGTGAAGACCAGGAAGTTATAAAGAAAAATTTAGATTGCTTAGCAAGCTGAACCCATTCAAGTTAAATGCAAAAATATGCATCTAGGTCACATCTAAACAGTAGAAAACTCTGTTTTGGAAATCAGTAGCTCAGGAAACAATGAGAGGTGTCATAATATCATCATACCCTGCTTGATAACATGGCAAAGAGAACGGTTTCAGGTCTTTGAGTTACAAACAGGTAAGGTGATGCCTAGGTCCAGAAAGATTACTCTTCTGCTAGAACACTGTGTTCAGATTCGATGTCAATTTGAGAACACAACTCATGTTTAGCACTGCGAATGATTAACCAAAAGCAATGACTGATTAACAAAATAGCAAAAGAAGTGGTTGATTTTTCATTTCTTAGCACCTGAAAAACAAAGACAACATGAATTTCTGGAAATACAGTTTATTCAAATGCCAGGTTTCTACAAGCAGACTAAACACTGGAACTGATGAAATGGTTCATGCTATGGTCTTAAATGGTCTTAAACTCTATCATTTCATGAGTCATATGTTATTGATTGAGTCACTCGGGATTATATTTTCAACCTCTGCTAGGAAAACCCATTCATTTGGGAAACTTTTGGGTTCAGCTTGGTGCATGGAGAACAGATGGATGAAAGGCTCAGCAGTAGAGTGGTGGTTGTGATGTGGAAATAGATTCCTGCTCTTGTTTCTGTAACTGCTGAGATCTACTTAGGTAGTAGTACCTCAGTCACTGGGGATGGGCACTTTATCTAGTTCAGTTACAGCTCCTGAAGGGCTCAGGTGGGGCTTTGACTGAGTATTCTGTACAGAAGTGGGAAAGGATTATAAAAAAATGAAATATGGACCTGAGTACAGAAAAAAATGAATTTTTCCTTGATTAGAAGCTGAAGATGTCCTTGACAGCATTGTAAATCACTTCTGCCTCACTAGCCAATCCTGCACCTGGGCAAGGAAATAGTAATAACATTTTCTTATTCCTCCAGCACCTAAGTGGAATGTCAATAGCCTGAAATACATAATTTCTGGAATGTTATAATTTCTTTTCTGAATGCATCAACTTGACTGCATCCATTTTGCTTGAATTTCTCCATGTTTCTCCTTATCAAAGAAAATGAACAAACAAACAAATGAATGACGTGCCTCTCCATTAAGGGATCTTTCATTGATACCCTATCCCACTCTTCCTAGACCTGTCCTCTTGCACCACATGCCATGATGATATACGTCTCTCTCATTTTTTGTAAGAACAGGAATCATATTGCTTCCCTTAGCATTTCTGCTCTCAGTCTGCTCTATCACCCACCATGGAGCAAAGGCCTTCAGAAAATTATAGCTATAACACAAAAGTAAAACGTGCATACATAGGCAGGAAGCAAAAGGAAGTTTGGTCACCTCCCTAGAAATCAGGCCCCCAGATCTACAGATGGAAATTTTGGTGACAAGTTCCACTTTCTAAATCTTTTACTGATTTATCCACCCATGAGGCACCAGGTTATGCTTCTCTTTCCAGCGATTCTGACTTACAGATCATCCTGCCAGTTGTTTCCTCTTTTGTGACATCAAAGCTCTTGTATTTTTACTTTCAATGAGCTAGCTTCTCTGGGGAGGGTGCCTTCTCCAAGCTAAATTAAAGCCTGATGAGCAAGGCATTGTTCTTGGTAGTGAGGGGTAGGTGTTTAACCTTCTTTCGTAGGATCTTTTCACAGGATCCCAGATATGTCCCTGCCTAACAAGTACGTCAGATTATTAGGCAAACATTGGGGAGAACCACCACTTGCACCTGTACTGATTTATAAGAATGTATTTGGCCCGTTGTTTACTAGGTGTCCTTTGACCACACTTATGGTTTGGGTAGTTGGGCCCAGTTTTTGTTTTTCAGTCTGAGTTACTGCTTGCAAATCAAACAGCATGAACTCCATTTAACTTCATATATGTATAAAGCAAATATCTACACCTGAGTGAGACGTTTAAGCTCTCTTTATGGTCAATGAGGGTAACAGACATTTTTAGGAAGAAATTCATCTTACCTATTTGAGATGTTTATATTAGGATGAAATAAACATATCCCCAAACAGGCTCTTGTCCAGAAAGACAATGGAGGATTAGTAGCTCAGGTGTAAATGTCTATATTGACAGTGATGATACCTTCACTCCAAGGACTCTTAGCATCTCTGTCATCCCTGGAACACACAGACAAGACACCTGCAGCTTAAATGCAGCTAAATCCCATGCCAGGCTTTGTGTGAACATCTCCCATTGAATCACTCAGGTCCCCTACTCCATAATTTGCCCATTCATCACTCAAAGAGCATGGGTCTGCCTGGGATTAAGGTTGCCTAAAAAGTCCCTTGTGAATGTTGGATTCTGACATATGGCTTTTCTAGATAGTTTTCTTTTTTGTAAGTGCATACACCCTGCTTCAGTGAGATGTTTAGTCCCAAAGAAGTACTCTGTCTCTAGCCCAAAAATATTTTAGTGCTTTTCCTACTCTGAATGCTACAATAGTTTTAGAAGGCTGCACGATAATTTACTGATGCATCGAAACTGTGTCAGGATTAAATATTATTGGGGAAAAAAATTAAAAGTGTGGCACAACTATTTAATTTTGACATAATATCAAATAAAACATTATGCTTTTGTACTTTTATAGCTACAAAGTATTGCCTACTTTTCTAAAGAAACTAAACACATGAAGCAGATGTCCTGTGGGAACAATATATTATGGTCTGGCAGTAGTTTCTCTTTCACTAGCTTGAGATATTGTAACCGAAATACATACATAAAGTTTAACTATATATGTAATTATGGTAAATAGTGCTTTATCAGATTTCTATTTATTAAATATTCCCTCAAGATTTAACTGTTCAGTCTCTGTGCTCCTCATTGTCCTACCATTACTGTACCACTGTCTTTTATATTACATACTGTGGATTACCTCATTGTAGCAGTATTTTCTGGTCTCATTGTCGCTATAGAATCTTCATTTAAAATGTTATCATCTTTATAGGTATGAATAGGTATTTCTGAACACCTATTTTCAAGCAGAAACAGCTGACTTAAAATTCCTCAGAAGCTGTAAAGTTGGTGCTTATCTTCTAGACATCTTTGCTGGTCATTAGAATCATCAATCTCAAAACTGGACATAGCAGACATGGGGAAAATTAAATCCTTAACATCTTCAGGAGCCAAAAATCAGAGCAGACACTGGCAGCATGAAGAGGGAGGAAAGTTTAAATGTCACCTTTCAAAGAGTTGCCCTGTGCTTTACTTAGGGCACAGAAGAGACTTCTCATTTGGGAACTGTTCATGTGAGGTCCACTTTTCCTTCCATACAGCTTTGTAGGGAGGGACAGAGTGACACTCCCTTGTAGCTGAGGTGATGACCATGGACAGAAGATGTTTAGTTGCAATGGAGCAGAGAGATGAAGTGCCTCAAGTACTAGGCACATACGGAGTTAGATGGTTGCTATAAGGGAGGTCTGAGGACTTTGTTGGCATGTAGAGCTTGCCACTACCAGGCCTGGAGTGTAAATACTGGGTTGGTTTGGAGTCTGATCAGCACTACATGGTCTCTCCATTGTTTACACCACGGTACATGGTACCACTGTTGGCAGGTTCTTCCTCAAAATCAACACCAGCAGTATTGACACCAAACTGCCTCTAGAAATTTGACAGGAAACACGTCAGAACCTGGAGTCCCTTAGCACAGGTATAGTGTTGTTTTTTGTGCTCGCTGCCTCCACAAATTCTGTATTCTCACTCTCAGGCATTTTGCCTCACAGAACAGTAAAGCTGAAACTAAAGAAGGTAATACCTATTTAGGGAGACCTAGGTCAGGCTTTTGATTACACTAAATGGTTACAATTCTAACAAGTAAAGTGTAACCCAGCTTGATACCAGAGCTCTCTAATTACTTAGCTCATCTTATCTAGAATTCCTAAAATATCCCTTAGCCTTAATAGCTGTGGATGCTTAGAGAGAAGCCCTTAGAACTCAGGCTTTCAAATGTTAGCTTCAGACACAACTTCCATTGTTTCTTCTATTTTACTTTTGGGTGCCAGTGACCTCTTTTTTTTTTTTTTTTCCACAGGGTAACATCAATATCCCATCAGCTCTTGTTAAACACATCTTTTGTGCCCTTTTCTTTTATCACAACCTTATTTTCTAGGGTATGATTCAGTATAATATTTTCCCCTGCTTACATGCATCTCCACTGTAAACTTCAGTAAAAAATACAAGTGGCCTTGACCATTCTAAATGAAGCCAGCGCCCTTTATTCACACCATTGGCCTAACCAACTGTGAGCTATATAAATCCCTGGCGCTGGGTGCTCTGTGTGTTTAGAGACTGTTACTCCTTTGTTCCTATTTAGCCCACTAGCTAACTTGTCCACCAGTCTAGGCTGTTTAACTCAGTGGTTTGCAGCCTGTGGTGCCCAGAACCCTGGGGTTTCTCTGCAAACTATTTCTAAAAGGTCTGTGAAAAGTAATTACAGAAAACAAGCCTATCATTTCATGTGCTGGCTTTAATTTGCTAGCTAAGGGTCCAATGCTTTCAATGGACCTTTTTAGGGGACTATGGTTTTCAAAAGCCTCATTGAAGTTACTTATACATCACATTAGACATTACACAAAACATCTGTTATATATTTTTCTATTAATCTCATTATCTCTTGGACTTTACTAACTTTGCATAAAGACCATACGTAACATACTATTAATCAAAGTGGCAGTCTCAATAGTAAGTTGTTTTCCACAGTGATGCCTAACAGAAAAGATTCCACTCAAAACAACCCCACATTCCTCTATTGGGACCACTTTATACTTAATTACAATTCTGTCTGAACTGCTAATAAATGTTGGTTTATAAATAGCTGTTAGAAATCTATTTGTTTATATATCTTATAATTTGAGTTCACAGGCATCTGCTTATTTTATTTACTGTCTAGTTGCTTTTTTAATAAAGTATTTGTAATAAAATCATTGCATTTTCATATACATCTTTAGTTCCAGTAAATTACACTGCTGAGCCTCTAAATGTGTCACGATGCAGTTTTCTCTGAAAACTCAAACAAATAAATGACACAAGGGTTAAGAAAAATTAATTTTACCATGTTTATGTTTAAAGTTACATAGACCATCAGTTTTCATTTGCCCTATTATGAGGGGATTTAGAGATTAAAATAGCTCCAGAATTTGAGGTCAACCAATGTTCTTGAACATAAGGGTTGACCAAAAAAAATGAAAAAGAATGAAAAAGTATCAGTTTGGTGAACCAAAAAAAACAGTAGCTTTGAAATGATCGACAAGTTTCTTTTAAACTCCCCTGATCCTATATTGGGATACACTTAATTCTTATAAGCAATGAAGTGTGAAACATCATCATAATAAAAATCATATGAGTACAGTTGCATCTTCACACTTTGGAGAGAAAAGCAAGGTCCCAACCAGACCGCATCTAATCTCTCTGACAAATAGCTTATCAAACTTCCCGGTAGTCTGTCTTCTTTGTTCTCTGCTCTGCCAGCAAACTTTGTTCTATTCTTAGAAACAGGAGCTATTTTAACATGTGAGATTTAATGCAGGGTTCAGACGATCCTTCAAAATGGTCAACGATAGCCACAAAACTCTTCTTTGCTGTCTCCTCAACGTGTTTCTCAACACAGCAGCGGCAAAGTATGGGCCGTGTTTGTTGGTGACAACAGAGACCAGGACAGACTTTCGATCAAACCTGTGTATAGCCATCCCTGAGAGGAAGAACTTGTCACCCTCTGCATTTTGTCTTCTGCTAGGCTAACTGATTTTGGAAACTGCCAGCTTTGACACTTGGGCTTTGCTGCTTCAAACTACGGGGTTGTGCTAACTTTGCAATTAAGTCTCTTACACCGCAGGAGAAGTTGTCAATTAAAGCTAAGTAGTTTAGTAAGGCACTGACAATCCAAAAGTAATAGTATTTTGGCTTGACAGGTTTTGATAGGGAGGTGGCAGCCCCGTTTAGCTTGTCTGTTCCCTAATTCCGGTTGCCCCAGGGGGAAGGATGGTAGAGACTGTCTTCATGGCAGGACTGGGTATGCTGTATTCCACTTTCTTATACTAGTAGTAAATGTTTAGCATCTTAGATTTTGAAAAGTATTTTTTCATGTTTCAGTTATTCCACAAATTGAAGCAATGCCATTGTTTTTCTAATTTTTGATAACTTTTTCTTGACTTGAACATTCCTGAGAGGTTAGCGTAGCACTAAAAAATTACTGTACCAGTACACAAAGAATCACAGAATCACAGAATCACAGAATCACAGAATCACAGAATCACAGAATCACTGAATCACAGAATATGTTAGGTGTTGGAAGGGACCTCAAAAGTTCATCCAGTCCAATTCCTGCACTGGAGCAGAAACACCTAGATGAGGTTACACAGGAAGGCATCCAGGCGGGTTTTGAATGTCTCCAGAGTAGGAGACTTCACAATCTCCCTGGGCAGACTGTTCCAGTGTTCTGCTCTCCAATAGGTCGTTCCCCAGATGGAATCTGGAGTTGTTCCTGCCCAGATGCACTACTCCACACTTCCTCTTGTTATATTACATTAAATTTTTCACCACCCAACTCTCCTGCCTGTCCAGGTCTCACTGGATGGCACACAGCCTTCTGGCGTGTCAGCCACTCCTCCTAGTTTTGTGTCTCAGCGAACTTGCTGACAGTGCATTCTATTCCCTCATCCAAGTCGTTGATGAATATATTGAATAGTACTGATCCCAGTACTGACCCCTGAAGCACTCCACTAGATACAGACCTCCAGCTGGACTCTGCCCCATTGACTGTGTATCTCTGGCTTCTTTCCTTCAGCCAGTTCACAACCCACCTCGCTACCTGATCATCCAGTCCACACTTCCTCACTTTAGCTGCATAGTACCTTATAGTCTGAATAAGCAAATAGAAAGAAAATCAAGAATGTCACTGGTTTTCCCACAGTTTTTGAAAGCATTTTTTCCTACTAGTAGCAGGAAAAAGGAAACAAGGTTTTAGAAAACATTTATTTTCTTTGGCGTCTTTCAATTTAGGAAGGAATTTTTAAGTGTTCCCATTTCCAATTTACTTGTAAGTTCTCCATGCTCATATGGTTCTGCAAAATTTGATCATTTTAGCTGCAGAATATATCCGTATGTGTGTTCTGAAAGCTGTATTTGCTAAAACTTAAGAAGAAACTAACACATGCTAATGATTTTGGGTGTAAACACCTTAAGATTCCTGAATCTTAAAATTTTAAAGAACAAGGCTTTCATCTCATCATATTAGCTACAGCAACACACTTCAAGACAAGTAGATGCTTACTTTCTGTAATAAACATTTCTGTAGTGAAAGGCACTGCAGAGCAGTCATATACTGTATTCAATTCTCTAACGTCGTATTGATGACAGAAAGGGCAGATACAATGTCTTTTCAGACAAAGGAATATCGTGAGTTAAACCATTGTAGCTATTTCTCTGCTCAGATGATGTAAATAGGCAGGACAAAGACTTGACTTTGAAAAGGAAAAGGGCAATAGAATATAATAGCAAATGATTTTTTTTAAACTATTCTGATTTGTGATATTTTATAACAAAGATATAACCTTCTGCATTGTTCTTCCAATCACTTTTAAAATTTTAACCAAAGTGGTGACTGTTAGCAAAAGAAAAACCAATAACGTGTTATTTAATTTAAGTTCATCTTTCCAGCTAGTCATATGGAATTTATTAAAGCCATTACAGAAAATATTGTATGCCTACATGGTAAAAGCAGCAAGGTATTACTTTAATGTTTTTATTACCAACTTCATATGAGTCTAACAAGAAAACCTCAACAGTTTCTTATCAGACTCATGATCCATTTGGCTGAATTAATCAAAGTGAATTACAAAAAACAGAGATTTTTTTTCTCTGGAAAACAATTTTTTATAACTTAACTCTTAAATATGCTATTTTTAAATCTTGCAGCATTTATTTGGTATCATTTTGTAAAAGAAAAAAAAAAGGTTTTCTGTAAACAAAACTTGTAAACAATCTTTGTGCCTCAAACAATGCTTAACGTACCTTATTATATGACTGTTCTTATTATATCATCAGGCACATTTTAACCTCTCAAGTATATTAAAAACTCAGTCTGACTTCACTAAAGTCTTATAAGAAAAATAGATGTTTAAACATAGTTATTATCTTGTTTATGAACATCTTATTTCTTACACATGCATTAATGTACTACAAGGTTAATTGTTCTTATTAGCACTTTAACAAAACCACATCTTTTTCCTTGTATTAAAAATAAGTCATCATGTCCTCACGTCCATGAATATATCACAGAAACCAATACAACTTTAGTGTTCTTAAAAGACTAATTACTTTTTGCTGTATATTTCCATGGACAATGTTGTTAAAATCATTAAATAAAAAAAAAATGCTACCATGTATGTGACAAAGGATGTAATTCTGTATCAAAGTCTTTAGGTTTCAGTATGCTTCCCCTGGAACCCAAGCGGTGGGCTTTCTCAGTGTTTTTATAGATATTTTCCTGTGTTTTGCAGAACTAGCAGACTTTCAGAAAGCAAACTTAAGTTAAAACATGCAGTCTTGATAGATGAAGTCTGTATTTCCTGTTCCTCTGACACAATAAACATTGTCTATAGTGAATAAACACTTTTACTGGAAGAGGTTGGAGAAATTAATGACCGGTTTTGTCATCCTGGTAAATTCCGTCAGGGAAAAGCCCACACCAAATATCACTGGGAAATGAAATAAAATTAAAAAAAAAAAAAAAGTTCCTTCTCAGAAAACATTAAAACATTTAGGGATGGTTCTGAGTGGGAATGGTTTCAAACCAGGAGTGCCCATACGAATATGAAATTATTACAGATCTGTAATAGGGCTGTTTGCAACTCATTTCTCTGTACAACAGGACTTCCAAGGCTGGAGATTCGGTACCTTTTCAATGTTGATTTTTGTTGTTTTTTTCTATGAAGAGGCCTTTGTGGCTTAAGGGTGTGGGGAAGAATGAAAAAAGAACCATCAGAGTGTGCAGTTTTACAACACAACTAAGGTCATTTAATTGCCAAATTCTAAGGAGGGGAAAGGGGAAAGA